>NW_027491668.1:600000-974190 GCF_021521415.1 Bidens hawaiensis
TTCATTTGTTTTGATGTAAAATAATATGATTCCTAGAGCGAAATCCCGCTATTATCTAAAGATTCTATCTCCTATTAATCCTCTATTCAAATATATCAATTCAAAACGAAGAGTTATCTGTAAGCGAATTTCAAAGCAACTACGAAGCAAGGTTTTATGAAACCCTAAGAGCACAAAATAACATGAGTGTTTTCATATTGACAACTTAATCGAAAGTTGAGGTGTAATTTTTTCAAGGCGAGCTAAATCAGGTTAGTAATAGTTAAGTAGTTGATGTCATTAGGAGAATGTAATTAGTTTTTTTTATTTATCATTGCCATGAAAGCATGTAAAGTTATTGTAAATTCATCAATTTCAAACCTAAACTCTAACCCGTTTTAAATTTCGATGTGATTCGAATCCTCTTCTAATAAGTAAAAAGTCGGATTAATTAGATTTTTTAAATTACTTTTAATAGAAACAAAATAAATTATTACATATTTAAACTAAAGGACTAGCGTGTATGTTTTGAAAGTTTTAGTCAAATTAAAGTTGGAGGGCCAAAAGTGTCATTTGAGGAACTTGCATCTCACTGCCCAGCATGTTAATTTCCGGCCACGCCCTTACAACTCCTCCAGCAAGCCTTAAACGACCGAAGTCAGAGGCCCAAACATTTTCCTTTCGACTCGTAACCACAAACCGAGAATCACTCGTCATAAATAATGCATTTAAAGCTAATAACCATTCCATTACGAGTCTTAAATCTCCTTTTATTTCGAGCGAAAATTACGGGATTTACCATAAATAGAAAATGACGAGTTAATGACACTTTAAATACTAACGAATCCGCTCGTTCCAAACAAACTTTGTTCCAAGTCTGCGAATCGTTGATCAGACCACTGCTCGAGGTAAGAATTATATTATTCCACTTGTTTCGTTATTCTGATTAAAGCCCGTATATTCCGTTCCAATCTAGTGTGCAATGAATTGAATTTTGGGTTTGACTATTGGGGACCAGTCTAGGATTTAATCAGAGGTTGTGACCGACTGACCGTGGCATCTAGTTCTATTTCTTTCATTCGACAAACCAATACAACACTTTTAATAACCACCAACAATTATTCCTTGTAACATCAAACGATTTTTGTTGTTTATGTAATTTATAGAATTATATCAAACGATTTTTTTGAAATGCATATTCTATATGTTTATTATAAAAGAATATAAATAAATAGATAAATAAATAAATAAATATATAAATAAAAAAAGATGCATTTCATTTAGGAAATGAAGCTTTATGTTTTGGTTTCGTAAAATATTGTTTAAAAGACAAACGTTTAAGATTTCCGCACAAACACCCTTTAATCCTCCTGAACGTCAAAAGCAAAGAAAAGTCTAAATTGCAAAAATAAACATAGGTTTCCCACATCGTTTACTTTTCGTACAAGGATTCTATTTCGGCTATTGTTACACGACAAATTAAGGATAATCTGTTGTGACACTCCGCCTCGTCGTCCATCTCTCTTAGGCTACTATTCGATACCACTCTATCATTCAGGTGAGTTTACACACCCCTTTTTCATATTCTATATTTTGGAGGTAACACATATACTTTATTAAGTTTTGTTAATGTTTTGCCTCATTTATTCACAATTCAAATCATGTTTGTGTATGATTATTGCATGCTTTATATGACTATGTGCTTATGTGTTTACTGTTTTTTGGTTGGTTGGTATCTCACCCTCATTTATTCTCATCTAGTATGATCATACATTTACTCAAGTATGTTGATTTTGTATCAATAGGAACGGGTCCACATCTATTTATTTGTTTGCATATTCATAAGGGTTGTGATGCTCATCATCGACAAATGAATTCTGATTCTATATATATATAACTAAACTTATGTATTCCTACCATCATTCGTGTTGACAACCCCTATTTTTATACATGCTACATGTACAAAGTAGTTGATATTGTTCAAGATCGAAGACATTAGCTTGACATTAGAATATTTACAACAAAATATTAAAAAAAATTATGATGTATTTGTTCTGATTGTTGAATTTGTGTACTTGTTTTTATTTTAATGAAATTAAATAGTTATCGTCGCTTTAATTAGTGTCATTTGAGCAACTGTCCAATCAATACGTTACGCCTCGGCATGTTCCGTCGCCTTGGTCGGGGTGTGACAATTAGAAATATTCAGAGAAATTCATGAAAGGGTAGTCTGAATTCGATGTGTGCATCTGCGATAGGGATTTTAATTTGTTGATTTAGTAGCTGGATAGCATTAGTTATAATCATCACATATATGATGGGGTCTCCATATAGGGGTCGGATTTGGTAGAAAACAAGTGTTGTGTAAGAACTATGAGAATAAATCCTGACCATATATAATCAAGATTGATGGTTAAGATCTACCTTGCTATTAATTTTAAAACTGATTGATTTATTAATGTCAATTAAGGGCAATTTGGTCCATTTTTGGGCTTATTAAAGGATCCCCCACTTAAATTCCAGAAAAGTTGCACCCCTCTATCTGACGGTTTCCAAACACCAACGAGGATTAAATTCCAAATTAACATTAAATCTTTCATAAAATTGATTAAATCTTCGCAGTGTTCACTTTTCTAGATATTTGATTAAATCTTTGCAACAAGAATATATGTAACTAAAACAACACTAATACTTTCTGTGTATTTGTTTTTGTGTTGTTATTGTATGCGTATTATTGTTTGTGTTGTTAGTATGTTATTATCGATAATTGTAAACCATGAAAATCAAGTCTTACGCTACTTGCCCTATATTATGTTGTTATTTAAATAGCACAATTATTAATAGAACATTGAAAAACCAACACAAATATGTTTTACCAGTACATGCGGTAAACATTAGCAACACCCAATTAGTTTTCAAGATGAAGAATTAAACATGCACGCCTATATGATTAACACATGTGATATTTCGGATTTATTTGTAACCGTGGACTTCTCCATGATTCTATAAATGTAGGAGACAAAAAAAATATGACAAATCAGTTTTTTTTGGAAAGTACTATAATGCCCTTTCTTATT
Organism: Bidens hawaiensis; assembly: GCF_021521415.1. NCBI lineage: Eukaryota > Viridiplantae > Streptophyta > Magnoliopsida > Asterales > Asteraceae > Bidens > Bidens hawaiensis. The sequence goes on from NW_027491668.1 coordinate 603,057, forward strand.
TATTTATTAACTTCCATGTGTCATCTTCTAATTGGTTTCTATCATTCTCACAAAAAACACATTTTTTATTTGATCATATCTCCATATATGATTTGATATATATATATATATATGTATGTATAGGATCAGGATCATGTGAGAACTTTTTGGGAATTGAGAACTATGAGAACTATTTTGGACCACAAAAAAAACACAAAAATAAAAAAACTAAAAAAAACCATTTATCATCCCGGTTTCTAAAAAAAACGTAAAAAAAATTCTCGGTTTAGCTAAATTATACATATATGTATAATATGTACATATATGTACACACATGTTTTTTTCCTATACACATATGTATAATTTAACGTAAATGATAATATACATATGTGTACATTACGTAACTAGAGAGTAAATGAAAGTATACATATGTGTATAGGTATAATACGAATTAAAAAGAAAAAAAATCGTTTTTTTTATTATACGTATATGTATAATATGTACACACATGTTTTTTCTTATACACATATGTATAATTTAAGGTAAATGATAATGTACATATGTGTACATTACGTAACTAGAGATTAAATGAAAGTATACATATGTGTATAAGTATAATATAAATTAAAAAGAAAAAAAATTTGGTTTTTTTTAATGAAACCGGAATGAAATATAAGAATTTTGGTTTTTTTTACTTTTTTAAAATTTTCGTTTTTTTTTGTTTTATAATTTTTTAAATATTTTTTAGAGGTTTTTTTTAGTGGTCCAAAATGGTTCTCAAAGTTCTCAATTTGCCAATGGTTCTCTTAGGATCCTTACCATATATATATATATGTTTGGGTAGGTAAGTTGTCTTTTATGTAGTTATATTATTCGTTCCGTATATGTTCTTTATATATTTAAAGGATTGGTAACTGAATTAGATTGTGATAATGGAATTGTATAGTTGATATTTGGTTGCATGTTGCGTATAAAAGTAAACTGATTTCATGTATGTAATATTTGACATAAGTTAATACATCGTTGTGTTTGGTTGTCGTTTGTAGATATGTTGTTGTTACATATATGTTTTTATATTAAAAACATATATGTATTTTCACGTTTACTAGTTAACTAACTGTTTGTTCTACTAATCATTGTAAATTAGGGGCATATGAAGAGTGCAAGAGGCTAGCGTTAAAAGTATTCCTTAATTTCCAAGTTATGGGGTGGGTTCATTTTAGTCGTTTATTTAATACCAGGTTAATAACCAGTGCATACACGGGCTGAAAAATAATATAATGCCAATAAAAAAATATTTACATATTTGATACAAGTTATAAGTGAAATCAAGCATATAAAACAATTATAATTATTAAATTGAATGAATGGTAATTTAAAAAATTAGTTAATTAGGTGAAATATGTATAAATGGAAATTGATTAGTTGGCATCCTATGTGGATGACATATTTGAAAATCATGTGAAACATGTGTTGCTTTAATATATTAGTTAGATATTGTATTTTTATACTAAAAGGAGAAGTCTTCGGATGTCTTTGAGTAAAAGTGTTACTAAATTTGTATGTAACAAATCATGGATGTATACATATATGCAGAATTTCTTGTGACTTTCGATGTATACATATATGTATAAACATCCTAGTTATCAATTTTACATATGCAAAGTGCCAATGGCATCAATAAATAAATGTATAAAAAAAAGACAAATTTTACGTAATTGTATTTTAACAATGTAATATGTTACAAATATCTACATTTACATATATGTAACCTAGTACATGTATGTAGATTGGTATAGTGTTCATATATATAGCCCGACATTTACATATATGTAAACTAGTACCTATATCTAGATTGGTATAGTTTTCACATATATGTAACCCATGAAATTACTTTTACATATGTGTAGCATGGTACTTACATAGTTAATAACTAGTCTATATGCCCGTGTGACACACGAGTTGAAAAAATTATTTTTAAAACACGTTTTAAAATTTAATCTATGAAATTTTAAAAATAAAATAAACACATAAATAATATCTTAAATATGCATTTACAATTATAAAGGGAAATAATAAAATTTAAGGTAAATAATAAGCACATAAAAATGTTTCAAAAATGTTACAAAATATTCAAATGAGAGTCAACTACTTAGTATGAACACTGAGGATCTTTCGGAAAAGTTCTGTTCGCATTTGAGATCCTCGTTACTTGAAATGAGCCTCTTTTGCAACCTCGGCCAAAACAAAGTTTGAACATAAAATTTAGTTCCGCTAAAAAGCTTCCCCTCTCTAATCAATGAGCAGACCAAATTGGTTCCGGTTTGGTACCAAAATCTGTCAAAAAGTTCGCCAGATAAAATAACTCAGAACAAAGTTACAAAACTTCCAAGGATCACCCTCCTGGCGATTGAACACGAAATTAACAACTGAGCATAAGAAAATGTTATTAATTTGGTAAATGTTTGAAGCTTTAAATATAACTGGTAGTAATTAGGGAGAACCAGAAAATACCGGTACATATTCCAAATTTTCCAATCCCGAAATATCTTATTATTTGGTACATGTACCGATACCTGGTATCAAACGCTCATCCCTAGCCAACAATTGGCCCATATTGAAATTTTTGGCCTGATACTACTTGATCTGGTATTAATCAAAATTCCTAAAATGCCAAAAAAAAAATTGAAAATTCTTATGATCAATTTAACCCGTTTGCAGCTGGTAACCAACCAATATCATTCAATTGCCTTATCCTCACATTACTCTTTCACTTGATTTAAACGCAATCTACAATATTTTGACCCATATCTAATACTTTTGACTTTTAAACCAAATTTTGCGGTACCTGCAGATTATAATGAATATTATTAATCTGCAACTGTGACCAACATAACCAAATGAATATTATTAATCTGCAACTGTGACCAAAATATCCATGTTAGAAAAATGACATGTAACTCAAAATGTGATTTTCTAATGCTTTTGGATTTATATTTTAGATGCAGCTGTCCATAAAGATGAACAATAAAAAGGTGCATTGCGTGGTCGAATATATATATATAACTGAGAAACTTACCAGATCCTCCATTTGTCGTGCATGCTCCATGGGTGAACCAAGATCACACTCAAATCGCTAATTCACCAAAAGTATCTTCAATCTCCCTATTTGATTTTTCAAAATGACTAATTTTCTTGAACTTGTACTTATACTTGGGCATATAGCAGATTTTTATAATATAATGTGCAACTTGTGTGGCCCCCAAATTTCCTTAAGAGTGTATCTTTTGTGTTTTGTCATTCTCACCTTCACTAAATTCCTCTTCTGATGATATTGTCTCATCATCTTCATAAATTCATATAATATAAAATTAATATGGATTATTAAATAAAAATTGTTTTGTCTTCTCTGTAATTTGATATATGAAGTTCAAAATTAACACCTACAAAGTTTGTTTATACTTAAGGTTATCTCACCTCGCAAGTTAGCAAAATCTGAATCACTTTTAAAAAACATATTAACATATAAAAAATATATAATAAACTGATAAATAGTTTGTACAACTACTCTACAAAAAGCAAAACAAACCCTAGTTTATTTATACCACGATGGATTTACAGGAAATATATTTCTAGTTTATCAATAAAATTACTAATTCCAACCAAAGTATCAAGTATATATGTCTAGCTTAATTATTTAAGATTTGGATTAGCTTAATTATTTAAGATTTGGATTGTAGGAGTAAATAACACAAATGCAAATAACAACCTAACCCACAAAGCTCATATAAACCTTAAAAATTGAAAACTTAAAATGCTTGTAGTATACAATTAGATAAACTAACTGTTTCATGTGAAGCCACATCCACTTAGATGGCATTCAACAAAGCAAAGTCAAATGCTATATAAAAAGTAAACAATTATGTTAGACAAATCAACCCATAACCAATTTAGAAAATAATTTAACAAATACGATGTTAGATTGATTTGCGTTATGTTGTATCTCATACATAAGTCAGGTAGAAATTAATTCAAAACAGAAACATGTGAAGCAGGTCAAATTGGTTGACAATCACACAGAGTATTTTAATACATAATATATCTTATGATACACTTTTTCGTAATTTGAAAATTATTTCTTAAAAAGCAAAATTTTAGGCTAAAACAATTTTTAATCAACCTCACTCGGTTCAACTTAACTTGAAAATTTTTTGCTTTTTAACTCCTAAGGTATTTTAACCCCTCGGTACACGGTAAATCTACCTGTACATACACGCCTAATTAACCTCCACTATTATTCAAAGTAAAAACATAATAGTAACAATTGATAATTGATTACAAGTAGAATTCATACCTGAGCTAGCCGCACTAAAAGAGACCTACAACTGACATTTGAAGATCATAGAACTCCAAAAGTCAAACCTGCAAAACCAAAGATTGAATATTAAAACAATATGTAAAAATGTCTTATAAAAAACAAAATGGTAAAACATAAAATGAATATATATATAAAAAAAACAAATCATATCAAAGGAAAAAAAATCACTTGATTTAAATTTAATTAAGCATGCAGGTTACATATGGTATTGACCATTGGTCTACGTAGCCATTTGGCATATTAGCAACCCAACTATTTTTGAATCGTTTAGCCATTAAAAAGAAAAGTTGTTTTTTTAATAGGTTCAACAAAATATAGGAAACCTGAAAAGTTGAAAAAGTCAACAGTGTTTTGGGAAGACAGATTGTTACCTTGTTGGTGAAATGTATAGTTGACCAATATTATGTGAAGCAAAACAATTTTAATCTTTCAAAAGGGTTTTCACAAGTTAAAAGAATGTTTTATTTTGAAAAGATGCAAAACAATTTTATGTAAGGAAAAATAAGAGATCATATACCTTTTTATAAGATCAAATGAAAATTGTCAAAAGAAGAAAGAAAAGTTGTTTTTGTAATTTTTTAATAGGTATAGAAAATATAAAAACCTGAAAAGTAGAAAAAGACAACAGTGTTTTGGGAAGATGGCTTTTTACCTTGTTGGCTTTTTACCTTTTTGCTTTATTATGTATTGAGATTGAGATTGAGATTCTTTAATCTTTACTAAAATATAATTTTGGAAACTACTTGCAGTCAGTGGGACATTCAAGGTGGAAAGACATTAAAGTTACCTTATAAGTTAAAATTGTGAGTGGGCACCTAAAGGGATTTTGTAGTCTATGGAGTATTTGCGAACTACTTGCAGTCGGTAGGACATTCAAGGTGGAAAGAAAATGTTGCTAGAATATATTACGTGTTTGTATAAACGTATGCGCATCTTTGTTGATATATCAGATATACAAATATGTAGATTCAATATGTTCTTCGTCAATGCACTAGATTTACATACATATATGTAGCTCCAAAACTATATTTACATCCATATGCGTAAAAACTTGACTTGTGATAAAAAAGAAAAAGAAATAAATAATGATAATGGTGGTGTCGGGTTCAACGAGTAAGGCATATACATGAAAATAATATATATTTAAGGGTAAAACAATTTTGGTCACGGTCCACTAGAAAATAAATTTCTTGATTAAGAATTAGCAAACTGACCGCCTCAAATTTGAAGACGTAATAATTTGGAAAAAGGTACTTCATCATCACTTGCGTGCAAATGCTTTGTTTGTTAATAAGAAATTGTTTTATCTTAGAATTAAAAAAAGTAAAGTAAAAACAAAAACTGTTGAAAAGAGTAAAAAGTGGATTAAATATAACTTCCTAAAATGGTGGTAAAGGGTAAATTCCTAATACAATGAAAGTGCATTTACTAAAAAGCCCCTTTTGAAAACTAAAATAAAAATAAACATTAAATTATGTGATTGGTTGATAGTGGTTTTCATAATTTTCATAAAAATAAGGGGTTTTCATTTGAACAATCACCTAACGCAATATAACTTTCTAAATTGGTGGTAACAGGTAAATGCCTAATACAATAAAAGTGCATTTACTAGAAGGAAAATTGGATTTTAATAATCCCCACTTTTTGTTATTGGCCGTTAATAATCCCAACTTAGTTTATTCCCACCACTGGTCTCAAATTTAAAAAAATTGGCTCTCAATGGTTCCCGTTATAAAACATCTAATGGCGTTAAGTTTTTTCCCGAATTTCAAACTGATTTTTAGGGCTTTTGATCGGAAGAATGATACGAGTCGATTGATGTAAACTTAGCTCAAAACGATACTCCAAACAGCTTATTTTTTATTAATTTGAAATTCAAACACCCGATTTGAAACACTAATCAAGCCATTTGAAGCATCATTTCAGCTAAGTTTTACATTAATCGAATCGTATCCTCATTACGATTAAAAGCCCTAATAAATCAGTTTGAAATTCGGAAAAAACTTAACGCCGTTAGGTTTTTCTAACGGGGGACCGTTGAGAGCCAACTTTTTTAAATTTGGGACCACTGGTGGGAATTAATTAGGTTGGGATTATTATTGGCCAATAACAGAAAGTTGGAATTATTAAAATCCAATTTTCCTTACTAAAAATCCCCTTATGAAAACTAAAATAAAAATAAACTCTAAATTATGTGATTGGTTGAGAGTGGTTTTCATAAAAATAAAGGGTTTTCATTTGAACTCTCCCCTAACGCAATATGCTTGGAGAGTGCGTTTGAAGAGGTGGAGATATTTTTATCTTTTTTGGTATCAAATAATAGGGTTAGGTTAAAATACAAAGTAAACAAAACATTAAATGTGTAAGAAATAATCTAGTCTATTGATCTTAGATTTGAATGGTTATGATTAATTTGAGAATAAAAAATGATGAAAAGAGCTTATATGGAACGGTTCATATTGTTGACTTTCCTTTTCCATATGCAATGCAATGTCAATTCCCCCCATCATTTTAAAACGCTCATAACATTTTCATACGACACATTTTTTTTAAAAAAAATCACCATAATAAACAAGTGGTTTTTTATCTTTAATATGAGTACCATATTAATGTATAAAAATAAAAAAAAATAAAAAAAAATAGTGGGTTTTTATATATTGTGTTATTGGTTTGTCATTATGTTTTTTTAATTGAGTTTTCTACATTGTGTTAGAATTACACAACAGTGTTATTTCATTATTAGAATTTTCAGAATTCATCACTTAAGAAAAACACAATGATAAGTATAAAGACACAATGATAAATAGAGATATTGAAAATGTAACATTCATTAATTTTCAAACCCGAATGCCAGACCCGTTTCAAATTTTCGAATTTGTTTTTATTTATAGATATATTTTTTATAATGTTTTGATTATCTTGGTTATGACTTCACTAACATCTCTTAATCAATTTTCTATGTTATAACTTTCAATTTATGATTTTATTCAAAGTTTTAAAGACATGTTCAATTCTATTAATTTCTTTGATTAATTTAATCAAGTTGAAACATACTTGGACTATTACTCCTATAAATTGAGCTTCATATTTTTTCCTTTCACCAATTTTGGTCAATGATCATTCAACTGCATCCATTTTTGTTAGTCTTATGTCTTTTGACTAGCCACTTGACTAGTCATCCAATTAATTGATTTTAGCCTTGTTTTTAACGATTTTTGGCCTATATAAACACCACTTTAATTCTAAAAATCTTGCACCACAACTCATTTCACTCCCAATTATGTTCTAGCTCTAATTTGTGCAAAGTCAAAGTTTGACCAAGGAAAGTCAAACCGCCCAAGTTCAAGTTTATTCTTTTTATCTTGTGTTCACTCCTTGGGTTAATATGTTGATTTTTCTGCAAGTTTAGTTTGTTTTAGGATGTTATGCTATATTAAAAAATATTTTTCAAACGCATTCGATTGACTAAAAACGAACTCAACTCGCTTATATTTATTTTGGACAAAGTTTGGTTATTTTTCTACATATAACTTTTGAAACATAAACTACTAAAGTTAAGGATAATATTTTTACCATGACGGAAACGAATCCGACATAAAAACCGGGTTCGGGTCACCATTCGCTTAAACCATTTTCTTACTTTATAGGCCGTTTTAACTTTCTTGAACGGCCGAACTCGTAAAAATTGATTAACAAATATCGCAACCCAGATACTTAACAAATAGAGGGAAAAATATATTTTTTGTTATAAACTATAAAATAATCCAAACTTTGAACAAAACCTATCGTCGTCTTTGATATTTTATGTCCATTATTGAAGCGATGCGTTTTAAAAAATGTATTCTGAAAATGCTTCTATTTTCATTTTTCAATTAGGCCATTACCTTACAAGAAAAGAAAAAAATAAAGAAAATAACAAAATTACCAAAGTACCCCTGACTTAATAGACAAAATAGACGTGTTTAGAAAAAAGTACTAAAATTGCAAGTTTTAGAAAACTTACGTAGCATTTGCAATAAATTCAAAATATGTATTAAAGTTGCGTAATTGGACAAACCACATGCACTAAAATAACATTTAACTCTATATAAAATTAAAAAAAGATTCAATCAATCATCATACCCAGTGGCAATCCCACCAATAGCAAAACTATAAGTAGGGTCTAGGGAGGATGGGATGTAGGCACACCGTACCCCTATCCAATAGAATAGGGAGGTGGCTTCCAGAGAGAGACCCCCAGCTCTAAAAATCACACGTATAGCAAAATATAAAAGGCAATAAAAGTTCAACAGTAATATAATTAATAATAGCACTTAGTAATAATAATGATAATATATATATATATATATATTGAAATAATAAGAATATAATACAAAAGAGAGACTACATAATATATATGAAAAGAAAATAGCATAATTCCGTGTGACCAAAAATAAGGTAAAGAGAAGCCCCTAAGGTATTACTTTCTCCCTAAAAGCCAATAACCTTAATTCTACGTCTCCAAGAATTCCTATCCTCAACCATGTCCTCAGAGAGGTTTAGTTCTAGCAAATCATGCCTAATCCTCTCATCCCAATTCAATTTAGGTCGGCCTCTACCCCTCCTCCCCTCTATAGTAATGTCTTCTACGGATCTAACAGGATTCATTGTCTGTCTTCTCTTCACATGTCCAAACCATCTCAATCTCTACTATCTTATTTTGTCTGATATGTTAGCTACCCCTAATCTCTCCCAAAACACACCATTTCTTATTCGGTCTAACCTTGTGTGCCCACACATCCAGCGTAGCATTCTCATCTCTGCTACCTCCATCTTCTGCTCTTGTGCCTTCTTAATGGCCCAACAATCTGTTCCATATAACATTGCAGGTCTAACTGCGACCCTATAAAACTTTCCCATTAGTTTAGTTGGGAATCTCCTGTCACACAATACACCTGTGGCTGCTCTCCATCTACACCATCCTACCTGAACTCTATGGGCCACATCACTGTCTAACTCCCCCATCGCTTTGGACAAATGATCCTAGATACTTGAACTTCGTTACCTGCGGAACCACTTGCCCTTCAATGGTGATTTGAATGTCCTCATTGTCATTTACTCCACCAAAATCACAGTGAAGATACTCTGTTTTAGAGCAACTAATCCTTAAACCTTTTATCTCTAAGGCTGTTCGCCATTCCTCTAGCCTCATGTTAAGATCTTGTTTTCTCTCAGCAACTAGCACTATATCATTTGCGAACATCATGCACCACGAAAGTGGCTCCTGAATCAACTTTGACAACTCGTCCAATACTACAGCAAAAAAAAAAGATTGGCAAATAAATAATAGTAATGAATTACCATATTTACATAATTGAATGATTAACTGAGAAATACATAGTTTTAATGAATTAACATATTTACTTAATTGAATAAATAATAAAATAATTGTAAGGATTAATACAGGAGTGACAAGTAGAGGTTCTTATACAAGAGTATAGATTATGTTATGATTTACCCAAGATTTTTGTATGACACCCACTTTTGTCAAAAAAATCATTTGCCTTTGTTCCCTCAACACAATTTGTAAATAGTTGTTTTGGTATTTTAAATACCATGTATTGTAACAAGTAAATAACAAGTCGAAAAAGTTACATAATCCTATTTTACTACATACTTCCTATCTCTTTCTTTATTACCTATTCGAAGCAATAGAACAAGAACAATAATCTTGTTATAATTTAGTGTAATATTACAACACGTTATCAGCACGAATCGCTTGTAGCTTAATCAAGAAGATCAACCAAGTAAGAAGACGTCAATCATAAAAAGGTAAACATATCATTAATAATGATTAAAAGATAACTGTAATGATAAACCAAAGCCAAAACAAATATAAAAGACATCTTATCATAAACTTTACTAATTATAGGACTAATAACTCTCTAACCTTACTTACTATCTCTATAACTTTTATTATGCACACTAAATTTTATTCATGTACTAATGATTCTTTATGTATCATAAACAAGTTCATTATTATTATTATTATTATTATTATTCCGCATACTAATTTTACATATTATTTAATAGATTATCATTTATATCTCATTTATTCTATTACTTACAAAATAATATATATATATATATATATATATATATATATATATATATATATATATATAACCGTTGATGAAACGGTCATATAGCCATTATAAAATGGCTATAAATTTTTCATTACAAATAAACAATTATCAATCTCAATCTTTTCACAAATATAAAACTATTCTTCTCATGAATACCCAAGATAATATTTTGAAAGATGTTTCACCCAGTTTTGATGTTAACCACCATAATGATGATAATCTTATTGTTCTTAATTTGTAATCTCCCATCTAAGGAGTTTGATCTTTTCATTTATCTATTTATTGCTCTACCTTTGTATTTTCTTTCAATTTTAATAAGTATGTAATCCTAATATTTATCTAATTTGCGTTTAGTAATAAAATGACGAATATTGCAAAGCTTGAATTTTTTGCTCTCAAAAGTTTTGGAGAGAACTATATGACATGGACAGCAAATGTCAAAAGACACCTCAAATCAATGGATGTGTTAGATGCAATTAATGAAAACAACACATTGGATGACCACAATAGAGCAAAAGCTGATGTCTTTACTTATAAACACATCGATGAAATACTTCAGTTGGAGTATTTTAATTATGATAATCCAAGTGTTTATGGAAAGAATTAAAAAACAGATTTGATCATCAAAGGGATTCATTACTCCCTACTACTAAAGCTGAATGGAACAATTTAAGGTTCCAAGATTTTAAAAAAGTGAATGATTTCACATCTGCTCTATTAAATATATGTTCAAGGCTTGAATTTTGTGGACAAATTATGTCGGAGGGAGATAAGTTAGAAAAAGCTTACTCTACTTTTCATGCATCAAATATAATTTTGCAACAACAACTACGGTTGCAAAATTTTCAAACATACTCTGATCTGAATACCAATCTCATCATAGCGGAGAAAAATAATGAGCTATTAATGAAAAACCATCAAACTCATCCCACAGGATCATTAGCCATACCAGAAACAAATATTGCTTATAATAATGATCATAAGAATTATGGACGTAAATGGGAACAAGGCCGTGGGCGTGGTCGAAACTATTTCTATAAAACCCATTTTAGTAGTCGCAACCACTCATTTAAATGGAATAATAATCGTGGACGTGGACACGGTCGCGGTCGTGGTTGTAGCCAAAGAGCTAATAATTGCCACGCTAACCAGCAAAACAAGTTTAAAAATGATGCTGGTACGTCCTAGCATGATGGAGGCTCATGTTTCAGATGCGGAAGTACTAATCATTGGGCAAAGACTTGTCGAACACCTTTACATCTATGTGAATTATATCAAGCATCTTTGAGAGGAAAGGAAAAGGAAGTGAATCATATCGATATTGAGTTGAATGCCTCAGATTTTATCAATGAATTTGAACCCTGAAAGTGATATTGTAAAATCACAATGATAATTATGTATTTCCTTTCACGTTTATGTCTTAACTATGTTTAATTACTTTTCCTTTCATGCAAAAATAAAAGTTTCTTGTAATAAATTTAGGAATGTATAATATATGCACTTAATGTTTTCCTTTATATTTGAAGATTAAAATGAATTTCATTGGAGCAAAAGATCAATCAAATGATGTTGATCTATGCATAGCAGATAATGGTGCTACACATACTATCTTAAAATCTCAAAAATATTTTTACGAATTAAAACCAACAAAGGGAAATATTAACACAATATTAGGTCCTTCAGACATAATAGGAGTGGGAAAAGCTAATTTAGAATTACTGAATGGTACAAAGCTTTTAGTAGAAAGTGCTCTATTTTCTCCATAATCAACCAGAACTTTGTTGAGTTTGAAGAATATATATCATAATGGATATGATACCCAGTCGAGGACTGTTGATAATGAAAAATATTTACATATTGTAAAGAGAAGTCATATATTGGAAAGGCTACGAATGCTTCATTTTGGTTTGCATTATACATATATAAATGTGCCTCAAGCACATATGACAGTCAAAGAAATCTATTGTGATTCTGGTATCGAAACTTATGGCATGACAGATTAGGCCATCCAGGATCCACAATGATGAAAAGGATCATTGAAAATGCACATGGAAATCCATTGAAAGATCAAAAGATCCACAAAATAGACAAAATGCCTCAATGTACATCTTGTTCTCTTGGGAAATTAATTACAAGGCCTTCGCCATTAAAAGTTGATAAAGAGTCACCGATGTTTTTTGAAAGAATTCAACGTGACATATGTGGACCAATTCATTCACCATGTGGACCCTTTAGATACTTCATGGTCTTAATATACGCATCCAGCAGATGGTCTTATGTCTCTTTATTATCCACTCATAATGTCGCTTTTGCAAAATTTCTTGCTCAAATTATCAAATTACGTGCACATTTCTCGATTATACCATTAAAAGAGTAAGGCTCGATAATGCGGGAGAATTTACATCGCATGCTTTCGATGATTATCGCATGTCTATGGGGATTGTTGTTGAACACCCCGTTGCTCACGTACACACGCAAAATGGTTTAGCTAAGTCGTTGATCAAACGCTTACAACTGATAGCTAGACCATTAATAATGAGGACAAAACTCCCTGTTTCTATTTGGGGTCACACAATTCTGCATGCTGGATCATTAATTCGTGTGAGACCAAGTGTAAATCATAAATACTCTCCCATACAACTTGTTTCCGGCAATGAGCCAAACATTTCCCACCTTAGAATTTTTGGGTGTGCTGTGTATGTTCGTATTGCACTACCACAACGCACAAAAATGGGTCCTCAAAGAAGGTTGGGAATATATGTTTTATATGAAACATCTTCCATCATAAGATATCTTGAACCTTTAACAGGTGATGTATTTACTAGGGATGAGCGTTTTCGGTACGGGTACCGATTGGTACTGGTACCAGTACCGAATTCGTTACCGATTTGGTACCGTCGGTACCGAATCGGTACCAAGTTTTAAGTTTTTGATATCGGTACGGTTTGGTACGGTATGGTACCGGTATTTCCCGAATTTTTCACGAAATACCAGTACCGTACCGGTACCGAACCGATACCGGTACCGGTACTGGTACCAACTATTTCCGAATTTTGGGATCGGTACCGGTCGGTACCGGTACCATCCCAATCTCATCCCTAGTATTTACAGCACGTTTTGCTTATTGCCATTTTAACGAGGCAACATTTCCAGCATTAGGGGGAGAAATGAAAAGGCAAGAAAGTGATATATCATGGTGTGTTCCATCATTGTTACACCTAGACCCAAGGTCAAAACAAAGTGAGACAGAGGTTCAAAAGATAATACATCTACAAGAAATTGCAAATCAGTTACCTGATGCATTTACTGATACAAACAGGGTCACTAAATCTCATATACCAGCTGCTAATGCTCCAGCTTGAGTTGAGATTCCAAGTAAGCAAAACCATGATAACGCACCTCATGAATTCCAAAAACATTTAAACGTGGGAGGCCAATCGGTTCAAAGGATAAAAATCCTCGAAAAAGAAAAGATTCTGAAAAGGATAAGGATACTAACCATAAAGAAAGAGAAAATGACAAAACCTTCCCTTGGGAAGAAGTGTAACACCCCGACCAAAGGCGGATTATACATCGGGGCGCCACATATTGTTTCATTACTCGTGACACTATTGGGTGTCAATATTTAATAAATACATTCATTCGCGCACGCGCAGGGTAAACACAAGATAACATAAATCATCATAAATCAATATATTATAAATAAAACAGCAATAACTTGTCTTGATACATTTTAATCTAGGTCCAAAATAAAGAAAACTTCCTAGGTGTCCACAAGCTCCAAAACAGCTACTGCAAACCTGAACATGTGTTAAAATAAACGTCAAACACTTGCGTGTTGGTGAGAAATCAAGTTTAATACAATACATAGATAACAATAAAATATGCGCGCAACATGTGTATGTCTGGTTTTCAACAAGGGTGTAATCTGATCGGGACCAACTCTAAGATTCATAAGACTGCCAGTGCTCACAATTGAGCTCACAAACAAGACTAACTGTGCATGTGTAAACAAAAGAGAAAATCATAAACGATAGTTCTCCCGTGTTCATCTAATGGTACCATGAAAACTGCGGAATAGACCGACAAGACGGTTAATGATCCACACATACAAATAAACAGCCAAGTCTACGTCCTCAACACATGGGATACTGCGCGACTAAAGTTCATAAACAAGTTTAAGACTCTAAGTTTGTATGAACACATGAACATCCCAAAACATTAAAAGCAAAAAGGGATTAGGTACGAGATTACTCACATGATAAACGATGCGGTGTAAGATAAAGCAAGAACCAACTTTAAACAAGCACAAGTTAACCTATAAATAAGATTATTGTTTTAATGATTTGTTTCAAGTCTTGATTATAAGTTAGCATAATTAATAAGTAAATTATTATATATAATATATATTACCGGAAAAGCAGGGCAGAACAGGGAGGAAGACGGAGGCAGAGAGGAAGACGGCAGAGAGAGCAAGGAGCAAGAGAACAGGAGAGATTAAGTGTTTGTGTGTGATGTGTTATGAAAATATTATTATTATTTATAGAAAAACCCTAGGAGACATAATCCCTAGAAAAGGGGAAAAGATCTTAAAAAGCAAAAGATTCCAAAAGCAAAAGATATGGAAAGATATGGCAGCTGCAGAGGCAAGATAAAGCTGACAGGGAACAGTAAAAAAAAAGCATGGGCGGTTCAGATAAAGGTACAGGTCAGGCATGGAAAAAGCAGATCTTCAAAGATAATGTCAGTCACTTTTTCTGCCAACCAATGGGGTTGGTGCGCATGCTGCGCCGAAAGTAACTTTTCAGACATAAAGCAGATTAGGTCAACAGCTCAAAAGATAAGACAACTCAAAAGCAACGGCTAGCTTAAACAGAAGAAAACTCAAAGGGTTTAGCGCGAGAAGGCTCGAGCGCACGCGCGAGGGCGAAGGCTGACAGAACAAACCTTAGCGCGCCGCGGGAAGAACTATTATCCTTAGCGCGCCGCGGGAAGAATTACCATTCTTAGCGCGCCGCGGGAAGAACTTCCGTTCTTAGCGCGCTGCGAGGAACTACAAATCCTTAGCGCGTCGCGGGAAGAACTTCCGTCCTTCGCGCACTGCGAGAAGAATTACAATTCTTAACGCGCTGCGAGAAGAGTTCGTCTCGCGTATCGCTGAAACAGGTGGTCTTCACGCAGGATTCCTTGTAAGGGGTCTGGCGCGTGGAGCTGCGCAGACAACCTTAGGCGGGAAGGAACAAAGGACAAGCAAAGAGGAAAAAGAGGGAAACAAGGCGTAAGGGCGGGACGGCGACAAGAGGGAAAAGAAGGCGGAAAGAGAGAAGGAGAGGGACGGGACGGCGGAAAGAAAGAGAGAGAAAGAGGCGGGAAGGAAGAGTATATTATTATTATTAAAAATAAAGTATAAGTATAAATATATATTAAATCATAAAAGAAAGAGTTCGGGTCAGAGAAACGGGTACCTGGGTCGGGTCGGATCGGGTCAGATGTCACAGTCTCCCCTACTTTAAGAAATTTCGTCCCGAAATTTATCTCGAAGTAGGTTGCGCAGAGAACAGGTGCGGGTACTTGATCTTCATTTGATCTTCCCTTTCCCATGTAAACTCGGCTCCGCGCTTGGACTCCCAACGAACTTTCACGATAGGGATACGACTGCGCTTGGTTTGCTTAACCTCGCGATCCATAATCTCAACAGGCTTCTCAACGAAATGCATAGATTCATCAACTTGAACTTCATCAAGTGGGATGTGAAGGTTCTCGTCAGCTACGCACTTCTTAAGATTGGATACATGGAACGTTGGATGCACATTACTGAGCGCGGGCGGCAGGTCAAGTCTGTAGGCAACTTTTCCCACACGCGCGAGAATCTTGAATGGACCAACATAACGAGGAGCAAGCTTACCCTTCTTCCCAAAGCGGACAACACCTTTCCAAGGCGACACCTTGAGGAGAACAAGATCACCAACTTGAAATTCGAGAGGCTTCCGCCTACGATCTGCGTAACTCTTCTGTCGGCTTCTGGCAGTCAGCAGATGATCACGGATCTTGGCGATTTTATCGGTTGTCTCTTGAACAAGTTCGGGTCCTGTGATTTGAGCTTCTCCCACCTCGCTCCAACAAATCGGGGAGCGGCACTTACGACCGTAAAGTGCTTCAAATGGGGCCATACCAATACTGGAATGATAGCTGTTATTATAAGAGAACTCGATCAAAGGCAGGTGCGAATCCCAATTACCTCCAAAATCAAGAACACAAGATCGGAGCATATCCTCAAGAGTTTGAATAGTTCGCTCAGACTGACCGTCAGTCTGAGGATGATATGCCGTACTCATGTCCAAGCGAGTTCCTAGCGCAGATTGGAGAGATTTCCAAAAGCGAGATATAAAGCGGCCATCGCGATCGGATATGATGCTCAAAGGAGTACCATGGCGGCAGACAATTTCCTTGACATAAAGTTGCGCGAGCTGCTCAACACGGTAGTTTTCACGAATGGGCAGAAAGTGAGCAGACTTAGTCAAACGATCCACTATTACCCAAATGCTATCATGTTTGCTTGCTGTCAAAGGTAACTTGGTAATAAAGTCCATCGCTATACTTTCCCATTTCCACGTAGGAATTTCTGGTTGTTCGAGCAAACCAGATGGGCGTTGGTGTTCAGCTTTCACTTTAGAACAAGTCAGACGTTTAGCTACGAACACAGCAATATCCTTTTTCATACCAGGCCACCAATAAGTTATGCGCAAATCCTTGTACATCTTATCAGCGCCGGGATGAATAGAATATCGAGATTTGTGTGCTTCACTCAGGATATCAGCGCGAAGATTCTCATCAAAGGGAATCCAGATGCGATTAAGATAGCAGAGAATTCCACTCAGATTAGGGACAAAGAGTGCTTCCGCGCCACACGCTAACTCGGCGCGAAGGTTACCATTACTGATGGATGCGCGCTGCGCGTCACGAATACGCGATTCAAGGTTGCTTTGAATCGGCGCAAAGTGAAGATGCGTGCGCGGCAAGATACAGTTAAGCTGGCAGGGTTTTCGGCTGAGCGCATCGGCTACCACATTAGCCTTACCAGGATGATACCGGATCTCACAATCGTAATCGCTGATGAGTTCGTTCCATCGGCGTTGCCTCATGTTGAGTTCCTTTTGATCAAAGATATGCTGAAGGCTTTTATGGTCAGTGTAGAGGATACACTTAGTACCATAAAGGTAGTGTCTCCAGATCTTCAAGGCAAAAACAACTGCACCAAGCTCGAGGTCGTGAGTTGTATAATTCTTTTCATGAACCTTAAGTTGCCTTGATGCGTAAGCGATAACCTTGCCTCGTTGCATAAGAACACAACCGAGACCTTGGTTGGATGCATCGCAATACACGACAAAATCATCATTACCCTCAGGTAACGCAAGAACATGAGCTTCACACAACAAACGCTTGAGCGTTAGAAAGGCTTCTTCTTGCTTCGAGCCCCAAATATACGGTTTACCTTTGTGCGTCAGAGCTGTTAAAGGCAAAGCGATTTTCGAGAAGTTCGAAATGAAGCGCCGGTAATAACCAGCTAAGCCCAGAAAGGAACGGATTTCGGTAGGAGTAGATGGCGTGATCCAGTTCTTGATTGCTTCAATCTTGGATGGGTCGACATGAATACCCATCTTGTTTACAACATGGCCAAGAAACTGTACTTCATCAGACCAAAATTCACACTTGGAGAGCTTGGCAAAGAGCTGCTCGGCTCTAAGCTTTTGCAATACCAATCGGAGATGTTGCTCATGCTCGGCCTTGGTCTTAGAATACACCAGAACATCATCGATAAACACGATCACGAATTTATCCAAGAAAGGCCTACACACCCGATTCATTAGATCCATGAAAACGGCGGGTGCGTTGGTTAGACCGAAGGACATGACCAAGAATTCAAAATGGCCATAACGAGTTCGAAAAGCAGTCTTCGGAACATCTTCATCGCGGATGCGCAACTGGTGATAACCAGAACGGAGATCGATCTTCGAGAAACAGGAGGCACCTTGGAGTTGATCAAAGAGGTCGTCAATACGTGGTAAGGGATACCGGTTCTTAATGGTGAGTTTGTTCAACTCGCGGTAATCAATACACATGCGAAACGATCCATCTTTCTTTTTAACGAACAACACCGGAGCACCCCAGGGCGAAGAGCTAGGGCGAATGAATCCTTTAGCAGTCAACTCTTGAAGTTGGCTTGCCAATTCTTGCATCTCAGCGGGTGCAAGACGGTAAGGAGATTTAGCTACGGGGGAAGCACCAGGGACAAGATCAACACGAAACTCGACTTCACGAGCGGGAGGGATACCAGGAAGATCATCAGGAAAAACTTCAGGGAAATCACGCACAACAGGGATATCGCGAAGCTTCTCTTCTTCAGCAGGTTTAACCACATGAGCTAAGAATGCAATACACCTTTTCCGCATGAGTCTTTGGGCTTCGGCGCAAGACATAAGTTTAAGACCGCGGGAGGGTTTTTCGCCGTAAATATGAAGATCACCATTTTCTCGAGGTATGCGAATCATCTTCTTGGCGCAAATAACTTCGGCGCGATTATGCGAGAGCCAGTCCATACCAATGATAACATCAAAGCTTCCAAGAGGCATGGGGATGAGGTCAATTAGAAAATCGTTTTCGTTAAGATTAAGCGTGCAATCTTTAATCACTGAGTTTATTAAAACAGTTTCACCATTAGCCAATTCAACTGAAAAATCTTCTTTTAAATCGTTGCGCGGTCGCGCAAGCTTCTGCTCGAAGGCGCGAGAGATAAAACTTCGATAGGCGCCAGTATCAAAAAGTACAGAAGCATAAAATCCGTTAAGCAAAAATGTACCATTAACTACGTCATTATTCGCTTGCGCTTGGTGCGCGGTTATGTTAAAAGCTCGTCCACGCGTTACTTGGTTTGAAATCTGGTTCACCGGATTCGCTTGCGTGATTTGCACTTGTAGTCTCGGGCATGCGTTCCGGAAATGACTGGGATCACCGCAGTTAAAGCACGATCTGGGTCGTGGGTTTTGGTAGGTTGGTTGTGGGTTCTGCGTGTAGACTGGTGGTGTTGGCGCAATTGGATTGGCGGGAAGGACTCTACAGTTCTCAGCAGTGTGACCAGTACGGCCACATCGGGTACAAAGTCGACACGGGGTTTGGGTTGGGTGGTGAAATCTACAGGTTGGGCAAAAGGGATGGTTTCCTGTGTAAGGTTTCTTAGTTGGCGGGGCAGGGAGTGCTGGATTGGTTAAGGCATAGTTATGGACTACAGGAGGTGTTGGGTAGGCTGACAGGGGTTGAGGGGCGTATGCTAGAGGTTGGTAAGCGGGTTGCTGGACTATGGGCGGGTTGGTAAGCGCGTAAGCTTGTCTGCGCCTACGTTTCTGGTTATGGTTTGAGGGTTCAGGTTTGGTTTCTGCTGGTTCATGGACAGTTTTGGTGGGTTTGATCTTCTCAGTTCCCCGCAGGAACAGGGTTCCTGCTCTGACATGGTTGTCGCTGAGCACAGCGGCCAACTCGATGGCGTCAGAGAGGGTAACTGGGTTTCTGGCCCATACAGAATCTTGAATTTCCATGGGGAGACCCCCAAGGAATTTCTCGATTGCTCGGCGTGAAGGGGTAACAAGGTGAGGGACCAGTAAGCTTAGCTCGTGGAAACGCGTCGCGTACTCGCGCGCTTCGCCACTGTATTGCTTCAAGTTCCAGAATTCTTCCTCTAGGCGCTTAACTTCGTTGGGAGGGCAGAATTCTCGCGTAAGAATTTCCTTGAATTCCTCCCAGGTCATGCTAGAAGCAGCCTCTGCGCCACGCGCATGAGCTACTCCATTCCACCATGTAAGCGCTCTAGATTCCAGGACACTGGAAGCATATAGGGTTCGTCTGTCTGAGGGGCATTGGGTGTGGAGGAAAGCGTTTTCTATTTTCTCAAGCCACTGGAGCATCACGGTGGCTCCTTCAAGACCTGTGAACTTTGGAGGGTTACCCGCATTAAATGACTTAATGTTATAACTGGAGGTATTAGCATTGTTTTGGTTTAAGGCTTGGGCTATTGCGGCGGCCATTTCCTGGGAACGTTGCAGCGAACGTCTGCGCGAGGCTTCTCTCCTCTGATGACGGCGAGATAGCGGAGGCATTCTATAAAAGTTTTAATTTTAGTTAATATCTTGGTTTTATCGCAAAGTATAACTTTATAAAGCTTGGTTTCACGGAGTTAGATGCTATCAAAAGTTAAAAGTAAAATAAATGACCCTAATTGCAGACTTAATAAAGGTAACAAATTCGAATCAAGAAATCGACAATTCATGTATCACCATGACTTTCCGAATTCCCAATTTAAAATATACGAGCAAACGAGTATTGGAGATTGACGATTCATGTATCACCATGACTTTTCAATCCTCAATATAAAATATACAAGAAAATGAGTATTGGAGGTTGACAATTCATGTATCACCATGACTTTTCAAGTCTCCAACCTCAGAACATAATCGTAAATGGAAATTGAAAATCAACTATTCATGTATCACCATGACTTTTCGGATTTTCAAATCCAACAAACGAATATGTAAGTAAAATCAATAAAAATCGAAATTCAACAAAAATCGAAATATCGCGAAATAAAACATAAAATCATATACTGCGCAAGCGCGAGCATATTCACAAATAACGAGTAATTAACAATAAGCGCGCAAACATGAGATTTCTCTCATGCGCGAGAAGGGACTCTTAGGTATTCTAGGCCGTTACGTCTAACCACCTATCCTAAAGTCAACGAGCTCTGATACCAATCTGTAACACCCCGACCAAAGGCGGATTATACATCGGGGCGCCACATATTGTTTCATTACTCGTGACACTATTGGGTGTCAATATTTAATAAATACATTCATTCGCGCACGCGCAGGGTAAACACAAGATAACATAAATCATCATAAATCAATATATTATAAATAAAACAGCAATAACTTGTCTTGATACATTTTAATCTAGGTCCAAAATAAAGAAAACTTCCTAGGTGTCCACAAGCTCCAAAACAGCTACTGCAAACCTGAACATGTGTTAAAATAAACGTCAAACACTTGCGTGTTGGTGAGAAATCAAGTTTAATACAATACATAGATAACAATAAAATATGCGCGCAACATGTGTATGTCTGGTTTTCAACAAGGGTGTAATCTGATCGGGACCAACTCTAAGATTCATAAGACTGCCAGTGCTCACAATTGAGCTCACAAACAAGACTAACTGTGCATGTGTAAACAAAAGAGAAAATCATAAACGATAGTTCTCCCGTGTTCATCTAATGGTACCATGAAAACTGCGGAATAGACCGACAAGACGGTTAATGATCCACACATACAAATAAACAGCCAAGTCTACGTCCTCAACACATGGGATACTGCGCGACTAAAGTTCATAAACAAGTTTAAGACTCTAAGTTTGTATGAACACATGAACATCCCAAAACATTAAAAGCAAAAAGGGATTAGGTACGAGATTACTCACATGATAAACGATGCGGTGTAAGATAAAGCAAGAACCAACTTTAAACAAGCACAAGTTAACCTATAAATAAGATTATTGTTTTAATGATTTGTTTCAAGTCTTGATTATAAGTTAGCATAATTAATAAGTAAATTATTATATATAATATATATTACCGGAAAAGCAGGGCAGAACAGGGAGGAAGACGGAGGCAGAGAGGAAGACGGCAGAGAAAGCAAGGAGCAAGAGAACAGGAGAGATTAAGTGTTTGTGTGTGATGTGTTATGAAAATATTATTATTATTTATAGAAAAACCCTAGGAGACATAATCCCTAGAAAAGGGGAAAAGATCTTAAAAAGCAAAAGATTCCAAAAGCAAAAGATATGGAAAGATATGGCAGCTGCAGAGGCAAGATAAAGCTGACAGGGAACAGTAAAAAAAAAGCATGGGCGGTTCAGATAAAGGTACAGGTCAGGCATGGAAAAAGCAGATCTTCAAAGATAATGTCAGTCACTTTTTCTGCCAACCAATGGGGTTGGTGCGCATGCTGCGCCGAAAGTAACTTTTCAGACATAAAGCAGATTAGGTCAACAGCTCAAAAGATAAGACAACTCAAAAGCAACGGCTAGCTTAAACAGAAGAAAACTCAAAGGGTTTAGCGCGAGAAGGCTCGAGCGCACGCGCGAGGGCGAAGGCTGACAGAACAAACCTTAGCGCGCCGCGGGAAGAACTATTATCCTTAGCGCGCCGCGGGAAGAATTACCATTCTTAGCGCGCCGCGGGAAGAACTTCCGTTCTTAGCGCGCTGCGAGGAACTACAAATCCTTAGCGCGTCGCGGGAAGAACTTCCGTCCTTCGCGCACTGCGAGAAGAATTACAATTCTTAACGCGCTGCGAGAAGAGTTCGTCTCGCGTATCGCTGAAACAGGTGGTCTTCACGCAGGATTCCTTGTAAGGGGTCTGGCGCGTGGAGCTGCGCAGACAACCTTAGGCGGGAAGGAACAAAGGACAAGCAAAGAGGAAAAAGAGGGAAACAAGGCGTAAGGGCGGGACGGCGACAAGAGGGAAAAGAAGGCGGAAAGAGAGAAGGAGAGGGACGGGACGGCGGAAAGAAAGAGAGAGAAAGAGGCGGGAAGGAAGAGTATATTATTATTATTAAAAATAAAGTATAAGTATAAATATATATTAAATCATAAAAGAAAGAGTTCGGGTCAGAGAAACGGGTACCTGGGTCGGGTCGGATCGGGTCAGATGTCACAAGAAGTAAATGACATAATCTTTCCTCATGAAGAAATAAATGATTCCAACAAAGAGTTGTCAATCAACTATGGTCAAGCACATATAATGTGGGATCGAGACGAAATGGAAAATATTGATGATATATTTTCTTATTCCGTGGCAAGTGATATCATGGAAGAAAATGATGATCCTGAACCAAAATCTGTAGATGATTGTCAAAATCGACAAGCTTGGAACAAATGGAAAGATGCCATGCAAGCTGAATTAAATTCACTAAACAATCGAAAGGTTTTTGGACCTATTGTCGTAAAACCAAAGTCAGTAAAGCCTATAGGGTATAAATGGGTTTTTGTGAGAAAACGTAATGAGAAAAATGAAGTTACAAAATATAAAGCTAGACTTGTAGCTCAAGGTTCTCTCAAAGGCCAGGAATTGACTATGAAGAAACGTATTCTTCTATTATGGATGCTATTACGTTTAGATATTTAATCAGCTTGGCAGTTTCTAGAAATTTAGAAATGCGTCTTATGGATGTTGTTGCAGCTTACTTATATGGATCACTTGATAGTGACATCTATATGAAAATTCCAAAAGGATTTGAAATGCCTAAAGCATTAAGCTCAAAGCCCAAAGAAATGTGTTCAATCAAATTACAAAGATCTTTATATGGGTTAAAACAATATGGAAGGATGTGGTACAATCGTCTGAGTGATTATCTGATAAGCAAAGGCTATACAAATAATCTTATTTTTCCATGTGTTTTTATTAAGAAGACAACATCAGGATTTGTGATCATAGCCGTATATGTTGATGATCTAAATATAATTGGGACGCATAACGAAATTCATGAAACGGTCATTCATTTAAAGAAAGAATTTGAAATGAAAGACCTTAGAAAAACCAAATATTATCTTAGTTTGCATATTGAGCATATGAATAATGGAATAGTTGTCCACCGGTCAAATTATACTGAAAAGCTCTTAAAACGTTTCAATATGGACAAGGAAAATCCTTTAAGTACCCCAATGGTTGTTAGATCACTCAATATCAACAATGATCCATTCCGTCCTTGTAAAGAAAATGAGGAGGTTCTTGGTCCAGAAGTACCATACCTCAGTGCAATGGGAGCGCTAATGTATCTTACTAACTATACGAGACCTTATATTTCTTTTGCAGTTAATTTGTTGGCAAGATTCAGGTCATCCCCTACTAAAAGACATTGGAATTGCATTAAACATATTTTTCGGTATCTAAAAGGAACTGCTGATTTAAGTTAATTTTATTCTAATGAATCAAAAGAAGGGTTAGTTGGTTATGCAGATGCAAGTTATTTATCATATCCCTATAAGGCAAAATATCAAACTGGATACGTGTTTAAGAACGGAGGAACTGCAATTTCATAGTGCTCAAAAAAACAAACACTTGTTGCAACATCCTCAAATCATGCTGAATTCATTGCACTCCATGAAGCTTCTAGAGTGTGTGTTTGGTTAAGATCTATGACACAACTCATAGTAACCTCTTGTGGACTAGAGAAAGAAGCAAGTCCAACACCAATCTACGAAGACAATTCAGGTTGTGTCTCACAAATGAAAGAAGGGTATATCAAAACTGACAGAACAAAACATATACCTCCAAGATTCTTCTCATATACTCAAGACCTTATCAAAGATAAACAAGTTGAAATAAGATATGTCCTATCTAGCAACAATTCAGTTGATCTTTTCACAAAGGTAATCCCTACAGTGACTATCAAGAAACATGCTCATGATATTGGCATGCGACATGTACGAACAGTGTAATGACCTACAACTTGAGGGGAAGTTATATACTGCATTCTTTTTTCCTTAGCTAAAATTTTTTCTCACTGGGTTTTATTTGACAAGTTTTTAATGAGACAGGACTTCAATACCCCAAAGTTTGAAAGGTGTCATCCAAGGAGAAGTGTTATGATTTACCCATGATTTTTGTATGACACCCACTTTTGTCAAACAAATCATTTGCCTTTGTTCCCTTAACACTAATTTGTAAATAGTTGTTTTGGTATTATAAATACCATGTATTGTAACAAGTAAATAACACATCGAAAAAGTTACAGAATCCTATTTTACTACATACTTCATATCTATTTCTTTACTATCTATTCAAAGCAATAGAACAAGAACAATAATCTTGTTATAATTTAGTGGTAATATTATAACAGATTATTATTATTATTATTTCATCAAGTTGAAAATACTATTACCATATTCTTCAATGACAAAGCTTGTACCTATTCTGAATATAATATAGATAAACAAAAATCTTAACTTTAAATTCGAATATAGATAAACAAAAATCACATATAATTCTAATAATTCAATTGTTTAAGAAATTGGGTCTTGTAATAATACTTATTAAAAAAATGTTTTTTCAAAATATTCCTTATATTTATTGTATTTGTATGTGGTTATATAGAGCATCAATCTCTATAACCATTAGACCATCCACAATTTTTATGGTGTGTTTTTAGGTGTTTGTCTACCTCACTAGTTCTTATCTATTGTGGTGATTTTTAGAGAGTGTTTTTAAAAAACTAGTAAAAACATGACTTTTTGCAAGTGGTGGGGCCATGTGAGAAAATGCTGGGTCTTTAATTAAAAAGAAGAAGAAGAAGATAGATGATTAAAAAGTAAATGTAAAATATGGTGATGATGAGGTGAGATTTGGGTATGGCAATGCTTTGGGTGTTTTTAGAATTTTTTATTTGGTGAATTTTAGGTGTTTTAAAAAAATGGTTTTTGTTATATGATAGCTGACTAGGCATGTTTTTTCATAGTCCTTATTGTGGATACTCTTATAAGGTATTAGATGAGTTGCCAAGAAAGTTATGATAATTATCTAATCTTGCATGTACCATGGACTGTATTTAGGGCTTGGTCCCTTGGTGTTGGAGTCTAAGGAGTCCTTTGGGTCACGAACCCTTTGTTCCTGAGTTCATTTACTGATGGAAAAGAAATGAAATGAATGGAAAGAAAAAAATTGTTGTGTTTTAGAGGTTTTTTTTAAAGAAAGAAATGAAATGAAATGAAATGAAATGAAATTAGAGAAAATTATGTTTTTGGGTTTCATTAAACGAAAGAAAATAAAACAAATAGAAAGAAAATAAAGAGAAATAAAGAGTAAGTTGGATGAAAATGTTTTCATTTTAATTTGGAAAAAAATGGAAATAAAGAAAAAAAAAAGAAAAGGAAAAAGAAAATTAAAAGAAAAATTTTTCTTTCTTTTCTTTTTTTTTAATTAAATTCGGGAATAGATTCAGTGTTTTTAAAAGGAATTGAAAATGAAATTTTAGTTGAAATTTGAATAAAATCCTTTTAAATTTGATAATGTAAAAATGAAAGTGAATTAAAGACGAAATATAAGCGTGGGAAAGGCAAAACATATAATTATTCATGCCCCATATTTTGAAGGGGATTAAGAAGGAAAATTATTAAAAGTTTTCTTATATTCATTCTCTTTTCATCCATTAAAACACTCAAAGAACACAAATATTATTTTTCATTTTTTTTCTATTTCTAAGTTTAAAAAATGACTCAGAATGAAAACTTAAAACACATCCTTCTCATGTCTACAAATTATACTCACAAACTCATTTTACCTCAACATGACTAAGAGACAATCATGATTATAGCTACAAAATCAGGTTTAGATAAGGAAGCTCATAACAACAGCCGCATAATCAGTGTCGGTACATGATTCACATGATAGTGCAAACATAACCCGAATGCAGACGTGTAATTCGTGCAAAGGCAGTAAGCATGCAACCGGTGGCGAAAAAAAGCTGAAATATACAGTAATTTCAAATAGATAATTTTTTAAACCAATCTCTTTTGATCTGAAACCTTTTCCGACCCGACGCCGTTTAATTCTGAAACATGTTCTGACTTGGCTCCTTTCGACTCAAAACCATACCAACACGAACCAAACTAAATTAACCCTTTTTGTATCTACTCGTTCCGACCCTAATTTGGTCTTACACATGACCCAGGCTCGTCTGACTCGACTTATTGCCAATCCTAACCGGTAATCATGCAGTATACTAATTTTTAAAGTTAATGAAGTATAGCAATATCATACTCAAATTAAAGAGAATAAAATACTCTTTTTTATGATGTAATTTGTTTAAAAAAATATTAGCTTGTGAAAACGTTATGGTCTTTTTAAGAGTCATGGGGTAATTATTTTTGAATACGGATAAAATATGTAACTATTATATAAATTAAAAAAAATTGATAGAAAGTTTAAGTACCAAACTTGTAAATTCAAATATAAAATCTTCTTTTAAAATCTCTTTACCAAACATACCCTACATCTACTGTTTTTGTTATGTATTTTATTTTAGTTTTATGCTGTTGGGTTTAGAGTTGCAAATCTGGTTTGTTTGGGCTTTAAATTATTCGTGTGTTTAGACAGCTATTTGTTTTTTTTCTTTTTTGCTAAAAAATGTATATAAATATTTATGAAATTCTTAGATGCACTTCTTTGCTTTGATTATTAAGATTCTTTTTTATTAATGAATTTCTATTTTTATGTAATTTAAGTTGCTTAAATTGCTAAAAAAAGGTTAATGTGTTGCGTATACAAGGGACATAAATGAACGGATATAACAAGAGTAGAAGACGAACCATAAGTAAACACATTACCTAACATCCGCGAACGGGGAATTTGCTCGTGTTCATTTATTTAATTAACTGGATGAACGCTTTGTTTATGTTCGTTCATTTATTAAAAACACGTGTTCGTAGAACGTCCGTTTCATTACCGTGCATGAAATTATTCACAAAGGAAAAAAAACATTTTATACTTTTAGTTACTGTTTTTACTTTTAGGCGATTTAAGATGAAAACCGGTGAGACACTATCAACACAATTGGTAAAAGCATTATGTAGAACAATAACGACTCAAAAGATAAAACTTTCATGTCTATAAACGCACTATAAACAAAAACTTTTCTCCTACTGAATGACGCGCGCTCAAGACAATCTCGAAGGCTTGATCTTCAACTCCATAAGTCTCCAATCCCAAGCTTTACCTTTGATAAAACAACACTTCTAATTAGTATAATGAGAATGCCAAGCCAGAGAACAATCTAACAGCAAAACCCAACATTAAACATGAAAATTTCATGTCTCTATCAAGCTAGTATAGCCTACGCCAGGGTTGGCGTAGCCTACTTTGATCCAGCAAATCATCCATCGCACACCAAAGCTCAAATTGCGTGCATCATGCAATCCAGGCTTTCCGTACTGGCTGCATGTCTGCAATCCAAATTTCCATTTTTGACTCCTACCCGTTCGATCCCAGGCTTTCCGCACCTGCTTTTAAACACATAGCTGCAGCATACAAAGTCAAACCCATAAATTAAAGCATAATCTCAACTTTATTAGCAACAAATACCACCACTTTAAAATGATTACTCAAACTTTTTAAGTACAACATAGAATTCGTATTTCATTCAATATCTAGCCTGGTATAACGAGAATACCAAGCCAAAGAACAATCTAGCAGCAAAACCCAACATTAAACATGAAAATTTCATGTCTAGATCAAGCTGGTATAGCCTATGCAGGGGTCGGCGTAGCCTACTTTGATCCAGCATATCACCCATTGTACACCAAAGCTCAAATTGCATGCGCCATGCAAACCAAACCAACATAGCCTATATAGTGGCTGCATGACTGCAATCCAAATTTCCATTTTTGGCTCCTACCCGTTCGATCCCATGCTTCCGTACCTGCTTTTAATACACGGCTACAGCATATAAAGTCAACACTCATATTTCATTCAATATCCAGCCTGGTATCAAACAAGTAAATCTCTATTATTAACTTGAAACCCTCATGAGATCAATTACACCTTGCCATTAAACTATTTCACTACTAAATAAACACCATTACCAATGAAGAATTAAACTTCTATTTATGTAACCGTGAAATCATGAACAGTCAATCTATGTTGCCACATAAGTTGTGGCCCCAACCCCCTCCGTTTTTTTGGTCGGTTGTGTAAATTTTTCCTTTTTTTAGCCGAAAATGTTTGTACATATTGTACATTTACCCATTTTTGACAGAAATTTTGAGCACGGCCCTCTCTCGTTTATGAATTTCTTTATGCATATTGAGTTTCCCCCCCCCCTCGACGTATATGTCCAAGCTTTGCCAATGGGCACTACTAAACGGGTCATTATCGACATTTAACAATTCTATCGGCATTACCATCTACAAGCTATCAACTTGATATTTTGGACCCTCAAACAAGAGATCATTAATTATCAAATCACAAGTTATACTTCGCATAGGCGTAGGGTGTAAGATCCACTTACCTACGCCCATAGGGTTCGTTAGAGTTTGAAGTGCTTCCCGACTTGTTGGCTTACATGCTTCAATCTACTTAGCCAATTGAAGTCCACGTACAAGAAGTTTAGATTGCAAGGTTTAAGACCCTATCAACATCGGGTTCTTGCATGAATCATAAAATCTTAAACATGTTTATTACAACTAGTCAGTATACGACTCAGCACGAGTAAAGCAGACATTCATATCCCTTTTGTTTTTTATGAAGATCTATTAAGCGTCTAGTAACAAATCGTTCACATGATCAAACATTAATAATATATATACAAATATCACCCGTTTTACCCGTTTGTATGAAACTTATATATCATCATTTGAATGATTTCTATACTTCGAACACGCTTCAATAGTGGCATAAACCATTAAAAACCAAAGTCTAAGCTTAACCCAATGGCATACAAACATTCGAAATTAATTAATATTAATATTTATATAATGTGCACCCCTATTCTGCGCAGCTCTGTTTACCGACCGACTTGACTCGTTAAATGACCATATTTGCCTCTTTTCTAAAATTCTAGAGAAGCTAAACTTAAAAAGGTTTCCAACCCAAAAAGAATCACCTTAATTGGATCTACAGTTG
This sequence comes from Bidens hawaiensis, assembly GCF_021521415.1. NCBI lineage: Eukaryota > Viridiplantae > Streptophyta > Magnoliopsida > Asterales > Asteraceae > Bidens > Bidens hawaiensis. The sequence continues at coordinate 633,256 of NW_027491668.1, forward strand.
ATTTTATATGATATTTATAAAAACGGATCAGCAGAATAAATATTGGCAATCAGCTTTGCTGCAGATTTTGTGTAGCCACTGAAATAAACTCATTTGACTCGCTTACGACGTGAATTAGCTGTTTATAATGAAAGATAAAACATAGTAGACTCGAAGGGCTTTTCAACCATATATATACATCTTTACTGGATTTTCTACAATTCTAACTAATATTTTGAAGAGAAAACAGTAACCATATTAATTGATAGCATTAGTTTAGTATGGGCATGGCCCTGGTTATTATGGCCAGCCCTAATGCTTTGTGTTTATCTATATATAGGACCCTTTGTATTCATAATAATCATAACCACAATTACAATTAAATACAACAGATTACCAAGAGTTTATCTTGGTATCAGAGCCTAGGGTTCTATCTTTTCTGATCATTCCACAATGGCTGATCAACTTACAGCCTTCACAACTGCAGAAAAGATTTCACATAATTCACATAAGTTTGGCTTCACGTTAAACTCTACAAATTATGGTCATTGGAAACTCATGATTCAACCGTTCCTTACAACCCACAGCCTTTTCGGCTATGTCGATGGAGTATTCCATGTCCTCCTGCAACCATCACTTCTCCAGCAACTTCTTCTGGAAAAGAAGGAACAGCCCCGGTCACCCAAGCCAATCCAAACCATACGATTTGGCTGTGCAATGATGCACATGTCCAAATGTTAATTATCTCTACTCTTTCGGAATCATGCTTTCAACACGTTCAAGGCATCACTTCGCGTGACCTTTGGCTCGGTCTTGAACGGGCCTATGCCCCACGTACCTCCTCTAGGGAGTTTACCTTGAGAGCCCAACTGTTGAAGATTCAGATGAAAGGAGACGAGACGCCGGCTGCATACCTCGCGAGGGCACAAGAGTATGCAAACGCCCTTGCTAACATTGGACAACCAATGCCAGATAGAGATATTGTTATGCTTGTTGTTGCAGGTCTTCGCGAGGAATACAATGGTGTCAAAACAAACCTTATTTGCTAGAGAGTTTACCGCGGTATTCAATGAACTTCCTGGTCTCCTTGCCGACCACGAGTTTTTGATCCAAAAACCCAACATCGAGGTTGCCCCTGCTCAAGCATTCAATGCTGCCACAGCAGCCACTTCACCAACCGTTCCGGCTGATACGGTTCAAGCAATCCAGCAGCTTGTTGGCCGTCTAGGGTATCAACTACAACCTGCCCACAGTGCCTCATCGAACCCCAATCCTCAAGCCTTCTACACCAACAGGACCGGGCAATCCAATTACAACCGCGGCCAAGGTAATCGCGGTGGCCGTGGTGGGCGTAATAACAACAATCGCAACCAGGGGACTAAGACTCGTAATTCAGGTCAGTTCAGTTGGGCATCTAATCAAAATAATGTTTATGGAAGCTGTAACAGGTGTGGGATTGGACACCTTCCTTCTCAATGTCCGCACAGAGATCCGTCTACCTTTAGGACACGACAACCGTCCGCTAATTATGCTGACCACCGCTCACAAGCATCATCTATAAACTGGCTTCCAGACACAGGTTCCAATGGCCATGCAGCACCAAGTATGTCAGGCTTTGACTCTGCTGAACCATACTTCGGTGATGATAATCTACATGTTGGTAATGGTAACGCCCTACCCATCCTAAATATCGGTTCCTCTAGAATTTCCTCACCCAATAAAACCTTTTACTCAATATTCTTCATGTTCCTGCTCTTAAACGACACCTTTCTGTACAAAAATTTTGTCAAGATAATCATGTTTATTTTGAATTTCATGCCACTTTTTTTTCTGTGAAGGACAAGTCTACACACATTACCCTCCTCACGGGTCCAAGTGATGGTGGACTCTATTCAATCACACTTCCACAGCAGCAGCCGATTCCAAAAGTAGCTTTTTCAACAGCTCGTACTACAACCACCACATGGCATCAACGTTTAGGACACCCACATTCCCAGTTATTCAAGACTATGCTTTCTAAATATCATTTACCTGTTTCTGCTCTGTTAAGACTTGATTTTAAGTGTAATCCTTGTTCAGTTGGAAAATCTTCCAAACTAAACCTATTACCTTCTGATTATAAAAGTTCTCATGTTCTGGAATTAGTTTTTTGTGATGTCTGGGGGCCAGCACCTGTGACTTCCTTTGATGGCCACAATTATTTTCTGTTATGTGTCGACCATATCTCAAAGTTCATGTGGTTATTTCCTTTAAAACGTAAATCTGATGTCTTTGCAATTTTTAAACAGTTTGTCACTATGGCTGAACGGCAGTTCTCCACCAAAATCAAATCGATACAAACTGATAGGGGAGGGGAGTTCCGAAACCTTTCCTCTTTCTTCACTTCAATTGGCATTATTCACCGTCTGTCCTGTCCCCACACTAGTGAACAGAACAGTACAGTTGAACGCCGTCATCGTCATGTCGTTGAAACTGGGCTCACACTCATGTCACAGGCTCATGTTACCCAACGTTTATGGCATTATGCTTTTGAAACCGCTGTTTACTTGATCAATCGCATGCCTTCTCGCACACACTCCACCATATCCCCCTTTGAACACTTGTTCAAACGCACACCTGATTTCTCCTTCCTACGGGTCTTCGGGTGTCGGTGCTTTCCTCATCTTCGTCCCTATAATCCTCATAAGATGGATTTCCGTTCTACACCATGCATTTTCCTTAGTTACAGCACATCTCATCATGGTTATTGTTGTTTTGACCCTGTCACCGAACGCATTTATATTGCCAGACATGTTCGGTTCCATGAAAACACGTTTCCTTTTCTTGCTCCGTCTCCTTCCTAACCCATCAATTCTACAATACCTATTAACCCATTTGTTTCCTGTTATCCAACCGGTGCCATCCCGTTCTCTGAAGCATCCCAAGCTCGAACCAACCCTTTAGATCCGGACCAAGATACACCATCTCCTCCTCCTTCACCACCACCACAGCCCTCACATTCATCCCCACCGATCCAACCCACACCGTCACAACCAGCCCACACTCTATCTTCCTCACAAGCCCAGCCTACTACCTACTCCCGTCGGTCCTCAACCCAACCAGCTCCTTCGGTCCCAGCTTTTGTCCGCTACTCTACCACCTCCGACCCATCCACTACTTCACAATCTACCCAATCCACACATTCCACTAGTACCACATCTGCTACCTCCCATACAGCAGCACCACCACCACCACGTACACGTCCACCAAACCTAAGACCTAACCCCAAACAAAATAACCCTTACAATCCAGCCTCCTTTCACACCTCCACCACCCCACCTGATATTGAACCTACCTCGTTTGCCATTGCCAACAAAGAATCTCACTGGCGCAAGGCTATGGCAGAAGAATACTCTGCACTTATTCGTAATGGTACATGGTCTTTAGTCCCTCGTGCCCCTGATACTAATATTGTTGACAGTAAATGGGTATATAAAGTCAAAAGGGATCAACATGGGACAATTAAGCGTATAAGGCGCGATTGGTTGCAAAAGGTTTTCATCAGCAGCCAGGCATAGATTACACTGAAACTTTTAGTCCAGTGGTGAAATCCACCACCATTAGAGTTGTTCTTTCATTGGCTGTCACTAATTGATGGTCCCTACGGCAGCTTGATATTCAAAACGCCTTTTTACATGGGGATCTCAAGGAAACTGTTTATTTGAAACAACCACAAGGGTTTGTTGACCCGCAGAGACCGAACCATGTGTCTCCTGCATAAACCTTTATATGTTCTCAAGCAGGCTCCCCGAGCGTGGTTTAAACGGCTATCGTCTGCCTTAACTATTCTCGGATTTCAGGGATCCAAAACAGAACCCCTTCTTATTTATATATTCTAATAATGGGACACTTATGTATATGCTTGTGTACGTTGATGACATCATTCCGACAGGGAATAACAACCAGGCTATTGATCACATTGTGTGGTGCCTCAGTCGTTCGTTTGCAGTTCAAGACATGGGGTCGTTGTCTTATTTTCTGGGTATTGAAGTGGTTCGTACCGGGTCCGATGTCATTCTTTCCCAAAAGAAATATATCTCTGAACTGTTGGACCGAGCTAAATTGTCACAGTCAAAAAACCGATACCCTCTCCTTGTACTGCCAGTGCAAAGCTTTCTCTTGGTGACAGTTCTCCTTTTGCTGATCCGGTTAAATATAGACAAATGGTTGGAGCATTACAGTATGTTACACTCTCCTGTCCTGACATTACCTTTGCAGTCAACAAGGTTTGTCAGTTCATGCATTCCCCTACTGAAAATCACTGGTCTGCTGTCAAATGTATCTTAAGATATCTCCACTGAACTGCTACACATGGACTCTTGATCTCCAGCAAATCCTCTTCTGTCCTACATGCCTACACCGATGCTCACAACTTAACAGCCTTCTCTGATGCAGACTGGGCTGGATGCCCAGATGATCGTCGATCCACGGGGGGATATGCTATATATCTAGGATCGAATCTTGTTTCATGGTCAGCCAGAAAACAAAAGACTGTATCTCGGTCATCTACCGAGTCTGAATACAAGGCCTTGGCTGATACAGTTGCCGAATTGACTTGGCTTGAAGCGTTGTTGACTGAACTTCGTGTTCCTATGCCAATACCTCCTATCTTGTGGTGCAACAATCTAGGAGCCACATACCTATCTGCTAATCCAGTGTTCCATGCCAGAACAAAGCATGTGGAAGTAGACTTTCATTTTGTTCGTGAGAAGGTTGCTTGAAGAAAACTAGCTGTTCAGTTTATCTCTACTCATGATCAGATTGCCGATGTATCCACGAAGCCGCTGCCATCAGACCGTTTTCTCCTTTGAAGTCCAAGCTAAGAGTCGGCCCCCGGCCTTAGCTTGAGGGGGAGTATTAATTGATAGCATTAGTTTAGTATGGGCCTGGCCCTGGTTATTATAGCCAGCCCTAATGCTTTGTGTTTGATATAGGACCTTTTGTATTCATAATAATCATAACCACAATTACAATTAAGTACAACAGATTACCAAGAGTTTATCTAACCAGAATCATTACCCATCAGCTAAATCTATCTTTACAAACTCGAACTCTAACGCAGCCATACACCAACCTCTCTAAAACAATTTAGACACTGAGCACCAGGTGATGTATCCAGCTTTGTTCAACAAAACAAAATGTGGGGCTTCCGCCCACAATAAACTTTTTTGACCAGCTAATATTTTATCCACCCGTCTCACCCACAACCATTTGGACGAAGGCCATACACCTTTACCACTAAACCAAGCTAGTGGTTGTCCGCCCACAATAACCTGATCTTCTGATTATTAATTTTATTTATTTAGTTGACAACTTTTCACTTTAATCCCAATTCAAGAATTCTCCTTAAGACATAAGTTAGTGATACTTGCTAATGACAACCCTATTTAATTGATTTGTGTTTCCACTTTATATTTTTGATTTTTTGCAATGAATGGTGAAGTTTGATTATTTACGATTTGAAGACGTAAGCTTACCAATTCTTTTTACAAGACATCTTTAAAATAAATTCATCAACCTTTAAAAAAGTCTATAAGCTTTTATGTAAAACTCAATAAATAAATTTTTACGTCAACACTGATTTTATTCAGCAAATTTTAAGGCTTAGGGGGTGTTTGAGATTCCTTATGAAAACCGCATATAACTATTCAATAAGTTACAAAAGTGTAACTTTTAAATATTTCCCTCTCACATCAAAAGCAATCCCTTAATCTTTATTTTCGCATAAACCTTTTAAAATATATAAACCATGATTTAGGATGTTACATAATTATTATCAAATATATCATCATCATCATCATACTCGGTAAATCCCACTGATAGCAAAGCTATGGTAGGGTCTGAGGAGAGTAAGATGTAGACAGCCTTACCTCAACCCAATAGGAATAGAGAGGCTTCTTCCAGTGAGACCTCCGGCTCGAATATTATCAAATATATGAATTAATTATTATTAAATATATAGATTTAACTTGCTTTTTTACTTACATAATTTATCTATAGCAGCCTACGGAGTTTCCAATTACACTAACAGACAATTGAGTTCCAACTAACCTATAATCCTAGCCCATCTTTCTCAAAATAATTATTGAAAAAAAACATATGCAATAAAACAAATATTAAACCTATTAAAAGTATTATGTACCACATAATTCTTAGATCAGAACGACATACTTAAACTCGAACACGACTATAAACCCATATAAGTCCAAAACAAGCCCGCAACAACAAGCCCATACAGACATACTAACCACCCACAAATTGAACTTAAACTCCAACTATACTCATCTCATCCAAAGACCCTAGCTATAAACTTCAACTCCAACCAACTACAAACCTATAGATCTCAACTGAGACAGTCCAAACATTAAAAAATAGAGACATATTAAGACAAAACAAAACTCGGTTGAAGAAATAAAACAATTAATTATCTATTATCTAATAAGTATATTTAGGAGTTTTGGCGTCGCATTTCAGTATTTGTGTGTTTTAGTATATGTGCTAATATTTTTGTATTTCAACATTAGATGTTCTTTTGGAGTGATGGTTGTGTTGTTTACCATATACTATGTTGCCGGTTTACCCACCCAGGTTCGCGTTGGTGGTGCGACAAATTTTTTTTAAAGTTATTTTTTAGGTGGGCCCAAGAATTGGTTTTTTCTTCAGACATGTGTTGCCAGGTGGTTTAATGTAACTTTATAAGTTATGTTTCTTTCATTTTTGTCGCATGTGGTTGTTGGCTCTGTTCTCTTCTCTTTCAGGTAAACAAAACATTCCGCTTGATCTTCAATTTGTTTTGAGTGAAATGTAGTATATTTTTATGAGTTTTTGCTAGTTTGTAATAAAACCTAAATAAACGCGCGTGTGAACACGCGGGGTAAAAGGTAGTGTGTGTATGTGTGTGTGTATATATAATATATAGAAAAGGGTTCAAATAAAAATAAAGAGTTTTCTAGAAATGGTAAGAACCAATATATTTTTGACATTTGACATTAAAACCTATGGTAAAAGAATAATTCTAGGAAACTATGTCGGTTATAATGGTGAAAGAGAAATTCTAGGAAACTATGTCGGTTTTTTGGTAATTTTAAATCTCAACCCTTGGATCCCCTAATCTAATGGCCCATAATTATTCTTACCATTCCTAGGAAACATTGTCTTTTTACAATAACCTATCCTTATATATATATTTATAATTTAAAATCTATTTATAATTTAAAATTAACGAACTAAAAGTCACAAACGAGTCGTTCGAACATAAATTAAAAGATTAATTAAAAGAAACGTTTTAAGAAAACAAAACGTTTGTGTGAACTATTTAATTTGAGCAAACAACTAAAATTATATAGTTTATTATAATGTGTACTATATTAATAGAACACTAAGTCTATTAGGATGTTTCCAGCCAACTTCTGTTAAAGCGAGTTTCTCACAAATCCCCTTATTTTAAATACTTTGATATTTTATAGCTGTTTTGAGGAAAGGCATGTCTTCAATTATAGCATTTTATTTTACAAAATGTGTTAAATGGGATGAGTTAAAGTGAGAATAAAGTTGTTTAACCTAAATGTTAGGACACAGAAATATTGTTAGATCTATCGGGGTAACGCCCCTCACTTTTCCTCGTCGCTCTTGTTAAAAACGTGAGAATATTTTGAATTTGGTATGTTTCGAGTTACCTCTTTAATAGTAATGCATGTGCCATGCTCTTAGCTGGTTTATAACTAATACGATTTGTTCTAAGAAATAAAATGTTAAAAAGTTTTATATTAAAGATGTTACCTTCGTCCAATCGACCGGTGCGCCGATGGTTGAGTGTTATGTGTCTTACGTCCAAGGTTTGCTGCAAAACTACTATCGAGCCGGGGGTCTCACCGGAAGCAGCCTCTCTATTCCTACGGGGTAGAGGTAAGGCTGTCTACATCTTACCCTCCTCAGACCCTACCATAGCTTTGCTATTGGTGGGATATACTGAGTACGATGATGATGATGTTACCTTCGTTATTAAACGACGAGATTTTGGTGTGGAATTATATATTCTCACCATGGTTCGAATAAACTATTTATTTGAGAATGTGTTGACATATTTTTAAAAAGTAAATGGTGACGTGTTTGACGAGTGAAACGTTGGACTTGCAATTTTAATAAAAGTCGTGTACTTCGATATTTAAATAAAGTCCAACATCCATCGATTGGTTCCTTAAGTGGTTCACGATCGGTTGGTTCGACTTTTGTCGATTCAATCGCTATGGTAGTTGTTTGGTTTGATTCCTAGCAGTTTAATTTCGTCGATATTAACCCGAGATCATCAATTCTATTCGATTTGTTCAATTATCAGAGCTTTATTAAACTTTAATTTACGTTGTTTATATGTGATTTGTTTGATTGATTGATCCAAGTGGATGATTTATGTCCGATGGAAAGTTGGAGTCCATGTTTGAACTTGTTATCAAAATCAATTAGTCTGGTACAAAGTTAAAGTCTACTTATATCTAATTGAGAATTATATATTTTAACCCATAATTGGGTGGTTTATAATCCATCCAGAATAGAGAGATTTTATCCGGTAGATGATTAGTTTCAATAATTTTGGATGATTAAGAGGAAAATTGACTTGGGACAAGAGGATTATGTATGATTTGCTAGATTTGCACCTCTCTGAGGACATGGTTCAGGATACGACTTTTTGGAGACGTAGAATCAAGGTTAAGGACCCGTATGAGGAGGGGTTATCTCTTGTTATAACTTTTTATTACATTATTTTCATTATTAGTATTTTCATTTTCTATTTATGGTTATTATCTTTATCATAATAGTTATTATTATTATTTAGTCTATCTATTATAAATCTATTATAAATGTTGCTTAAGTTCTACCACTAGTATATTGTTTCTAGTATAGTATTAATATACTACTATTTTCTTTTCTTTTATATATATATATATATATATAGGAGAGAATTAACGTACAAATGAAATTAATGTGCTAAACATGAGAATCAAGTAGAGTAATTATATATATAAGTAGAGTAATTATGTAATTACACCATAGAGTAATTACGTAATTAATCTATAATGTAATTACATAATTACTCTACTTGTATATATAATTACTCTACTTGATTCTCACGTTTAGCATGTTAATTTCATTTGTATTTGATCCAAACCCTACTTGTATATATATCTACTTATTTTTTGAGTTGGGGTCTCACTGGAAGCAACCTCTCTATCTTTAGGGATAGAGGTAAGGTTTGTCTACATCTCACCCTCCCCAGACCCTACAGATTAGCTTTAGTTATTTGTGGGATATGCTGGGTATGATTGTTGTTGTTGTAAGAGGAAAATTGGTAGATGACAAAACAAACAATGAATATGTGACGCAAAAGAATCAATCGATAGCGGTAACGGCTTTTTGGTATTCCATTGGAACGTTCACAATTCAAACGAAAGGAAAGTTAAAAACCATGAATTCAGGAAACTTTCCAATTCTAATTCGTGAGTTAACCAACCAAACATAAATTTTGATGAAATGCTTTCCAATTCTTTATAACCTATTTCAACTAAATCCATGAACTAAAATGAGACCTAAGACTTGCGATGGAAGAGGAAAATAAAGAGCCATCAACGGATTAGTCAAGGTCCAATCCAATGGTGGTGGATTGGATGTTTGTGCGAAATAGGGAAGTTGGTGGAAGTAAGTTTGATTAGGAAGTGAGTATGTGCAGCATTTCAAACATTAGCGTTTTTCTTTGTCTCCAAGTGATAGGTTGTTGGACATGGGAAATGTAAATCGGGACGTTGCTGGTTTCCATTCAGTGAATAATGTAAGTTTCGATTAAGGTAATTAGTAGTTGATCGGGATGAGTTTCGACCTAATTGTTGGCGCTGAAGTTACTTGTAACACTTAAGAATTGCTATCAAAAGGTCAAGTTTCTTCAAGTTAGTGTGATTTGGCCAGACTTCCTTTACAACAACGAAGCCACTACTACTTGTGTACACCGATGTATGGATCCGACCCAAAAGTCAATAAATGGTTATTCATTACTTAATTTTTTATTATTTCTACTCCGAATACGTTTAACTATATCCTATGAAACGCAAACACTTCTTATTTCAATTTTCACTTACAATGAGAGAATACCATAGTCCAATTCTCGAATTCCAGTCTAAGGGAATACTGCTCTGCATTAGGTGTACACTGTCTGGTTGCCCAAAACCAAACCAAAACTTAGATTTTAAAATTTGATATCACAACTCATCGTTTTTTTCATTCACGCCACGCTCAAGTCATTGAAGGTGTTTTCCCCTGTATACCAATACCGGTAACAATTCAACACCCTCATTGCCGCCACTTGCCTAGTGTTTTGTTGGTGCATACCATTACTCCACCACTTAAAAGATCCGAAGTAGCAACATGACATAGATGAAGAGCTTAACGTTCTCCTCCAAACGATGCTTGCTACTTATGAACTTATCCCATAATCAACCCATTCACCCATCAATTGCAAGTAGATGTTTCGCATCAAATGGAATTATGATGGTTCTAAAGCCAAATACAAAGTCATTCATGTTGCCAAATGATTTCTTTAAATGGCACACTACTTTTGACACTTTTTTAACTACGGCATCAAACCAGTTAATATATGTACCATAACACCCTGAAATTCTTAAAAGGTTTAAACTTATAAAATAAAAGTGGGTATTTTATTGTTTAAGCTCGTAGTGTTTATTATAGAAAAGTATGGGTCATTACGTCATTAACCAAAGTTGATTATGTATATAAACCTTCATGGAAAATATCTAGCCATTATTTCATCTTCTTCTCCATTCTAGAGAAAGCGGTGAGAGAAAGTTCAAGATTCATCAGCAACCTAAAGATTTGGAGTTAGATCAAGGTAAGAAACACCTACAAACTTTCTGATTTGAGATCTAAAAGATATGGGGTTTTGGGTTTTTTTAAAAGTTCGGATTTTCATCTAAAAAAATCGAATCTTTTACATGTATAGATCTAGTAATTTGGATCACACAAACGAGTTCGGTGTAAAAAGTTGGAATTTTGGTTAAGTGACTGACTGATTTGAAGTACATGTTTCATCAAGCGACATTTCGTGTTCATATGGTGACATTATGCTTTCAAGCAACAACATTAGGCATATATTGTGACATTACAGTGTCCCCGTCAAGAGTTTGTGCGGCACTAATAGAGACTAAATAATGTCACCGTCACTTACAACGACATTTACAGTGACATTAACATGTCACCGCCAGACTTGCAGCGACATTAGCTAATGTCACTGCTTGGATAGTAGAGACATTATGATAATAGAGACATTAACTAATGTCCCCATTAGAGTTGATGCGCAGTACCAAGACCTAACGAAAGTTAGGCGACAATTCTAGCCGCACTAGTTAAAGCGACCGTGCCAGCGACACTATTTACGACACTAGCACAGATGCGAGATAGGGTTTGATTAGTTCCAGCTAGCTCAGGTAACAATTAATTGTTATAACAACAGTTGGAAGTATCAGTATTCAGAAAAGGGATTCAGATTGTTAAAGTCAACAAGGTTAAACGAGTCATGTAAGTTTCTAGACCCCATTTCATTTAATCATCATGCATATTGTAATACATGTGGCAGTATATGTGAAAGTTTATATATTTAAGTCTGAATATATATTCAGGTTGTATAATTATACGTTATGTTATGTAAGTAATGTACAATGTTCTTCGAGACGACTAGCATGCCCATTGTGAACGAGTAACATGTGTTGACAAGGACAAGTGATAGCATGTTCCTTACAAGCGGGTAGCATGTCTTGACAAGGACGAGCGACAACATGTTCCCAGTGAACTGAAGTAGCATATCCTGACGGAGACGAATCATAAGTCCTTCAAAGAACAGAGCAGCTTGTCCCTTTGGGGACAAGTAGTAGGTATACATAAAGTCTATTATATACTTTTAGTTATTTGTGTAAATGTTCAGTTGATATAGCAAGTATAAAGAATATGCATAAGTAGACCAGTCTACTATATATATGTTCAACTTTATGTGTAGTGTATAGTGGTATGCTATGTGTTAGGTACTCTTGTAGTACGAGTTTGATAGTGTACAGCAAGTGCTCTTGTAGTAAAGTAGTACGGGTTTTCCCATGACGTGATGTGTTACCTCAGGTAATATTTTTTTGTTTTATGCTAGTTATGAAAGCTAGAGCTCACTCGGCGTTAGCTAACTTTTGTATGCATGTCAGTGTTTGGTAGGTAACGCTTGTGTGGATATTGGTTTGGCTAAGAGTTATTCGGGTTAAAGTCTTGCATCCTGGACACCGTTGATTACATTTTATAGCACGATTTAAATTGTTATGAGTTAAAAGTCTTCCGTTGTCTAGTTATGAGTAAATGATTCCAAGTTTAAGAACTAGTTTGCATGTGTAAACGCAACTTTTGTGGCGTTCCAGTTGGTAACATAATAGTAATTTGAGAGATTTAGACATCCTCAATGTCTAAACTTAAACTCGGAATGAGACTCACTTAAGGATGCCAGCACGAATAGCTATACCTAGTAGAGTTCGTACAGAGTTTACTTGCATGTGCCTTGTAAGAGGCGAGTGACAGTTTAATTATATGATTGTTTGAGATAACAAGTTAGAACTCGAGTAGTAACGTAGAGGGTTAATAGCACTTGATAAACGCTACAAACGGTTTACCTTATTGCGTTCTAAGTTTATACCTATTAACGACAATGGGCTAGGCCCTGACCGACCGCTTGGTAGTGGTAGAAATAATAAATGACCATGTCAAGGACATCCATGATTGTCTTCAATTATGGTGGTAGCGAGAAGTTTGATAGAGATCTCGCCCATAAGTGAGCGTGTAAACCCATTATGGGAATAAAATGGCAATGAGCATGGTGGGGATCCCATCAAGATCATTCCCAAAAAAGGGACGCACGCAATGTCAACGACCAAGATTAATGCCTCTTTATTTGTGGTGAAAGAAGACACATGGCACTGAATTGTCACAAAAGGACTATTTTGCACTCAATGGTTGCCTCGAAGGGCAACTGTTAAAAAGATGACCAAAAGATAGTAAGCACAAGGGATGCAAGGTGTCAAAGTGCAACATGAAATCCCAACACTGTGTTCCCGAGTTTCATTTAAAGAAGGAAAGGAAAGAATGAGGGATGGAAAAAATATGTTGTGTTCCCGAGTTTCATTTAAGAAAGGAAAATTTAAAAAGGATGTTCCCGAGTTTCATTAAAAGAAAGAAAAGGAGGGGAGGGGAGAGAAAATTATGAGTAAAATAAGAGAATTTGTATCTTTTCAAATTGGAAAGATTTGGAAAGAAAATAAATTGAAGAGATAGAGGAGATGCCAAAAGAAAAGATAAGAAGAGAAAACTTTCTTTTCCTTGCTTTTCTTTTCATAAATGAACTCGAGAACACAGTGCAAGTGAAGTAGTCACAACTTTGTGTCGAAGGAAAAGGTCAAAACCGCACATTGTGACGACAATTTGATTTATGGGATGGTCAAAGGCGTGAAGGCCAACACTGGAGACAAGGTAGGTGTGTTCTACTTTGTGCTCGTGATAATTTTCATCTCGAAGTTCAAGTCTCTCATTTTGGTAGCGGGAAGTTTGATAGAGATCTCGCCCACAAGTGAGCGTGTAGACCCATTATCGGAATAAAATGGCAATGAGCATAGTGGAAATCCCATCAAGATCATTCCCAAAAGAGGGATGCACGCAATGTCACTAACCAAGATTAATGCCTCTTTATTTATGGTGAAAGAAGAGCCACGACACTGAACTGTCCCAAAAGGACTAGTTTGCACTCAATGGTTCCCTCGATGGACAATTGTTAAAAAGATAACCAAAAGATAGTAAGCACAAGGGATGGAAGGTGTCAAAGTGCAACATGAAACCCCAAGTGAAGTAGTCACAACTTTTTGTCGAAGGAAAAGGTCAAACAGCACCTTGTGAAGACAAATTGATTTATGGGATGGTCAAAGGCTTGAAGGCCGACACTAGAGTCAAGGTAGGTATATTCTACTTTGCGCTCATGATAATTTACTTCTCGAAGTTCAAGTCTTACTCATTTTGGTAGCTGGAAGTTTGATAGAGATCTCACCCACAAGTGAGCGTGTAAACCCATTATCGGAATAGAATGGCAATGAGCATGGTGGGATCGCTCGGGAGCATTCCCGAAAGAGGGATGCACGCAATGTCACCGACCAAGATTAATGCCTCTTTATTTGTGGTGAAAGAAGACACACGGCAGTGAATCGTCCCAAAAGGATTAGTTTGCACTCAATGGTTGCCTCGGTTGACCACTGTTAAAAAGATGACCAAAAGATAGTAAGCACAAGAGATGCAAGGTGTCAAAGTGCAACATGAGAGCCCAAGTGAAGTAGTCACAACTTTGTGTCGAAGAAAATGATTACGCACATTGTGACGACAAATTGATCTACAGGATGGTCAATGTAACACCCCGACCAAAGGCGGATTATACATCGGGGCGCCACATATTGTTTCATTACTCGTGACACTATTGGGTGTCAATATTTAATAAATACATTCATTCGCGCACGCGCAAAGTAAACATAAGATAACATAAATCATCATAAATCAATATATTATAAATCATAATATTCGGACAACAATAACTTGTCTTGATACATTTTAATCTAGGTCCAAAATAAAGAAAACTTCCTATGTGTCCACAAGCTCCAAAACAGCTACTGCAAACCTGAACATGTGTTAAAATAAACGTCAAACACTTGCGTGTTGGTGAGAAATCAAGTTTAATACAATACATAGATAACCATAAATCTGCGCGCAACATGTGTATGTCTGGTTTTCAACAAGGGTGTAATCTGATCGGGACCAACTCTAAGATTCATAGACTGCCAGTGCTCACAATTGAGCTCACAAACAAGACAAACTGTGCATGTGCAAACAAAAGAGAAAATCATAAACGATAGTTCTCCCGTGTTCATCTAATGGTACCATGAGAACTGCGGAATAGACCGACAAGACGGTTAATGATCCACACATACAAATAAACAGCCAAGTCTACGTCCTCAACACATGGGATACTGCGCGACTAAAGTTCATAAACAAGTTTAAGACTCTAAGTTTGTATGAACACATGAACATCCCAAAACATTAAAAGCAAAAAGGGATTAGGTACGAGATTACTCACTTGATAAACGATGCGGTGTAAGATAAAGCAAGAACCAACTTTAAACAAGCACAAGTTAACCTATAAATAAGATTATTGTTTTAATGAATTGATTTAAGTCTTGATTACAAGTTAGCATAATTAATAAGTAAATTATTATATATAATATATATATATTACCGGAAAAGTAGGGCAGAATAGAAAGGAAGACGGAGGCAGAGAGGAAGGCGGCAGAGAGAGCAAGGAGCAAGAGAACATGAGAGATTAAGTGTTTTGTGTGTGTAGTGTTATGAAAATATTATTATTATTTATAGGAAAACCCTAGGAGACATAATCCCTAGAAAAGGGGAAAAGATCTCAAAAAGCAAAAGATTCCAAAAGCAAAAGATATCAAAAGATATGGCAGCTGCAGGGGGCAAGATAAAGCTGACAGGGGACAGTAAAAAGCATGGGCGGGTCAGATAAAGGTACTGGTCAAGCATGGAAAAAGCAGATCTCCAAGGATAATGTCAGTCACTTTTTCTGCCAACCAATGGGGTTGGTGCGCATGCTGCGCCGAAAGTAACTTTTCAGACATAAAGCAGATTAGGTCAACAGCACAAAAGATAAGACAACACAAAAGCAAACGGCTAGATTAAACAGAAGAAAACTCAAAGGGTTAAACGCGAGAAAGCTCGAGCGCGAAGGCAGACACAGAAGGTCAAGAGAGCGCGAGCGCGAAGGCAGACAGAACTAACCTTAACGCGTCGCGGAAAGAACTACATTTCTAAGCGCGCCGCGGGAAGAATCACATTTCTTAGCGCGCCGCGGGAGGAACTAAAATTCCTAGCGCGCCGCGGGAAGAACTATAATTCTTCGCGCGTCGAGGGATGAACTACGATTCTTAGCGCGCTGCGAGAAGAACTACAAATCCTTAGCGCGTCGCGGGAAGAACTACCGTTCTTAGCGCGCTGCGAGAAGAATTACAATTCTTAGCGCGCTGCGAGAAGAGTTCGTCTCGCGTATCGCTGAAACAGGTGGTCTTCACGCAGGATTCCTTGTAAGGGGTCTGGCGCGTGGAGCTGCGCAGACAACCTTAGGCGGGAAGGAACAAAGGACAAGCAAAGAGTTAGAAGAAAAAGAGGGAAACAAGGCTTAAGGGCGGAACGACGGCAAGAGAGAGAAAAAGGCGGGACGGCGACAAGAGGGAAAAGAAGGCGGAGAGAGAGAAGAAGAGGGACGGGACGGCGGAAAGAAAGAGAGAGAAAGAGGCGGGAAGGAAAATATTTTATTATTAAAAGTAAAATATAAGTATAAATAAATATTAAATCATAACAGAAAGAGATCGGATAAGAGAAACGGGTACCTGGGTCGGGTCGGATCGGGGCAGATGTCACAGTCAAAGGCGTGAAGGCCAACACTGGAGACAAGGTAAGTATGTTCTTTGTGCTCGTGATAACTTTCGTCTAAAAGTTCAAGTCTTTCTCATTTTGGTAGCGGGAAGTTTGATAGAGATCTCGCCACAAGTGAGCGTGTAAACCCATTATCGGAATAGAATGGCAATGAGCATGGTGGGTATCCCATCAAGATCATTCCCAAAAGAGGGATGCACGCAATGTCACCGACCAAGATTAATGCCTCTTTATTTGTGGTGAAAGAAGACACGACACTGAATCATCCCAAAAGGACACTGAATCATCCCAAAAGGACTAGTTTGCACTCAATGGTTGCCTCAGTTGACAACTGTTAAAAAGATTACCAAAAGATAGTAAGCACAAGGGATGTAAGGTTTCAAAGTGCAACATGAGAGCCCAAGTGAAGTAGTCACAACTTTGTGTCGAAGGAAAAGGTCGAAACCGCACATTGTGACGACAAATTAGGTAGGTGTGTTCTACTTTGTGCTTGTGATAATTTTCTTCTCGAAATTCAAGTCTTTCTCGTTCTGTTTATGAATACTCTATACGTCATGAACATGAAACTAAGTCGAGGTAAAACGGTGTTGGCCATACGACCTGAGTTTGGTTTCAACATGTGGGAACCAAGGGAAAAAAAATACGTCGTACCAGGGGCACAAAACCAAGCTACTCAAGTCATGTAAGTACCTAGGTCGAGTCATGGGTAACAATAACCGTCCAAGATACGTAACAAGGACGACGTAAGTTTAGGCGGGAGAATGTTGAATCGTGCTAAAAAAAATTATACAAAGTTGATGCATTTCTTGAAATGTTTTGCAGCATTTGAGTATATGCGCAGGCGACCTAGAATACCCACAATAAATCAAAATCAAAAGGTAGATTACTCTTTTAGAATATCAAAAATGATATAGACATAGCACAAGGGATGATTGAGTACCGATACTGTAACAAACTGATACCACCTGAACACCACGAATACGAGTATCGGCATTTGTTTTATGTTTTCAGTTTCAAAACCATTCGGTTTCGAAAATTACTTAATGGTACAGGACTATCGATATTGTACCAATCGCATCCCAGTATAGAACCATTATTTAAACATTGTAAATTTCTAGCATAGAATTGTTAAGATGCTTCAAGATTTGGCTAGCAAAGATAGCGTGGGTTGCCATGTATGCAACCCACCTCCCAAATCAATACACCTTCAAACCTCTTTCCATACTTCTCGTGTAATCAACAAATGTTTCCTTTGATTACGATCTTGTTTCGAAATCCGCCACTAAGAATTGTTGCATCGTCAAGTCAAATGGCTTACTTAGGACGAATCTAAGCGTCAAAGTCAAACATCGAGTTAAAGTTTTATCAAAACACCACCTACAAATATTAAGTTAACCACCCTATTCAAATACACGTACAACTAAACATTATGCATTGTTACTACCTATGACGAAAACCACGTGATTCCTTTTCAACCATATCAGCAAAGCCATAGAGAGCCGAGGATGGGTCACGCCTTCCTGGAAAGCCACCCAAAGGGGGAACTCCTTGAAACAATTCTGGTTGACTCCGTCCGTATGGTCCATCATAAGGTTGCGAATTGTATGTTTCACCATGTCTTAAATAAAGCGCAGCGTATGGTCCATACCTACTAGAGCTTTGATGCCTTCCTGGAAAGCCACCCAATGGGGGAACTCCTTGAAACAATTCTGGTTGACTCCGTCCATATGGTCCATCATAAGATTGTGAATTGTACGTTTCACCATGTCTTGAATAAAGCACAACATATGGTCCATACCTGCTAGAGCTTTTATACTCCATTTGGTCATGGCCATGAAACCCATAGGCTAGACCATTGGGCGCTAGGTCGATCAAGTTTTCAGCCATAGCCGTTGCGGGTGCATCATATAAAGATGAAGTGGAACGGTTAGTAATGTAGCTATTACCATGGTTTCAGTCAGAGTCAAGGTAGCTTGTGCTCGGCCGTGTTGGCCGGATAAACCGGTTCATGCCATAATGATCAACAGGTTTCTGTTGATGTGGCATGCTTTGGTGACTAACACGAGCACGTTTCGCTCCCTTATGAATTGGGCTTTCTAAAGACTTCCTTTTTTGAATTGGGCTTTCTAAACACTTCCTCTTTTGAATTAATCCCCCTACGTTTATCTTTTTCTTGAGATTTTGTATTTTTTCATTGATTCTGAAGTCAGGAAGATGCATTGAAGGATCAATGTTATGAGATTCCAGACATTGTTTTACAGATTTCAGATCAATTAACTGCTGCTTCATTTCCTTCAACTGAAATTTAAAAAAATCACAAACACCAATTTTAGTCCTCTCGCACGTTCGACTAATCGCCTTTTTTCAATCACAAATGCCCTTTAGAAATGACTATATTAAACTAGTTGTGGCCCAAATCGAATACTCACCTACTTAGAGTATTTTCTCTTCAAAAAGTTATTCAACTTAAAAACCTTGCATTAAATGTATCTTGTAAGTTAACAAGTCCTCACATCCCACACTAGTGCCGTGTAACCACCCCGTATGAAAGTGAGTCAGCATGGTCAAAGATACAAGAATGTCATCATTCCAAACAACTAACTTGGTCGGGATCCCCTTAATTTTTGAAATTTTGTGCCTTTTTATATATTTGTTCCCTTTATATATATATATATATAGAAGTATAGAATGAAAACCCATTTGAGTTGTGAAAACCCTATGTAACATTGTTTTTTTTTGCACACGTAATATATGTTGTAACATTTAATACAAAACATCGAAACATTAAAAAAATTTTGTTTTGCTATTTTTTAACATTTTTTTACTAATTTTTTATATGTTTTCAGGAGAGAGAAAATGTTATATTTATGTTTACATTTTTTATTAACTTTAATTATGGACCACATGACTCAAACTTTAATTAAAAACATGTGATTGAAAATGGGTTTCTAGAGTTTTCACAACTCAAGTGGGTTTTTATTTTAACCTAACCATATATATATATATATATATATATATATATATATATATATATATATATATATATGACTTATAGTCCATGGTGCTTTTTTGAAATGAACAAAATATACTATGTTCCTCCTAAGTAGAAATATGACCAAAATATGTTAAGCTAACTTTGAACACATATATGCTTCAAATTTTTGTAATCATATTTCACACAGATAAAAAAACGTAGGAAAACTTTAATATGTTAGCTAAATTTGGACACATATATGCCTCAAATTTCACATAGATATAAAGAAAGTAGAATAACTTAAGACAAAAATTGATGAGGTTGGTCAATTGTAAACATATTTCACATAGATAAAAAGAAGGTAGAATAACTTTAGACAAAAACTGGTCAGGTTGGCTTTTGACCAATATAAAATACAGACCTTCCATAGAAAGGAGATGTGATATGGGATAGCGTTGTAAATTCTTTCCAAGTGATAAAAAGGAGCAAGTAATTTGAGATAGAGGTGTGCGTGGTGCGGTTCAGTGCAGTTTTGGGCTAAAACCAAACCAAAACTTTGATTTTTGGAATTCTTTTAACTGTTCGGTTTCGGTTTTGTCGGTTATCGTTTTGGCCGGAAAAAAAAGTTTGCCGAAAATAATGAATTTCGGTGTAAATAATTTTGTTAATTATTAACTAATTGAATGTTAAATACTAAAGTATATGAGTTACATATTTATTAATAACTCTTACAAATTTTACTTAAAATAAAAAAATAAAAAATCTAGAAATTTGGTTCGGTTCGGTGTTTTCGGTTTTCATTACATGCAAAACCAATACTGAACCGTTAGTTCTAAAACGAAACCGTCGGTTTTTGTTTTGGTTCGGTTTTTTCGGTTGTCCTGTTTCAGATTGGTTTTTTCGGTTTCTTGCACACCCCTAATTTGAGATTGAAACTTAGTTTACTAGAAAAGATAGCACAACACCAATGAGAGAGAGAGTATTGTTTACCATTTGAAAAGAAGAACCATTTTGAATATCTTTGATTTTATTGTGCAAAAATGAAGCCAATATGTTCTGAGGGTGACACTTATCCTCCAGCCCGAAAGCGTAGGCAATATCAGCAGCTTCAATTTCCAGATTCTTTTTCACCATGAAATCAATTACCTCTGAAACAAGTAATTAGCAGAAAATAGTTTAGCTCATGTATTTTAACAAAAGAAGGAATGCATGAAAGATCAGACTAATGTTAAATCTCACAGTAAAATGAACCAAGTTTGTCCAAAATATAAAAATGAAATAACAAGTTCCCATATAATCAGTATTATCTAGCCATCATGTGTATAATTCAAAGCAAACAAGTTAACATAAATCTCCAACGTTATACATTGTTGTTACTGGCATAACAAAATTAAGAACAAAATCTTTGCTTGAACACACACATATATATAGGTGATGGATCAAAGGAGGAAAGATTTTGATGATTAAAAGAGAAATAAGAAAAAAGATTATTTGCTTTGCCAATTTTAGAAAATTTTAAATTACAAAAAAAGAAAATGGTTAAAATGCAATGTTTATTCAGCTACTTTAAAATTATAAGAAAATAGTCAAAATACATGAACAAAAATCATTTATTTATAGAAAAACATATAAAAATAGGTTGAATGGGTACTTTTACGCGTATAACATAACATTTGTATATTAACCATTGATATATAAAATAAATGAGTTGTTTCTTTTTCTTCTCACAGTAGTTTAGTCTTTTGTAATTAACCTCTCCATAAATACATATATATGTGTGTGTGTATATATGCACGCACACATGTATACATAGATGTACATACACACACACACACACATATATATATTGCAGTGGATGTGATACATTAGACGATTATGTAACTGCACAACTGTCTGTCTGTCTGTCTTTCTCACTCACTACATCTAGTTAGCACTATGTACAGATGTTAATGACGTTCTCGCACTGGTCAACTTACAACTGGTTTTCTATTGAGCACACGCCCCTATACATACATGCATACACTTACGTTTATTTAATCACACAAATCATACACCATATTTGGTGCAACCTTGATAAATGAATATCCTCACAAATGAATAGTTTTTTTACCATCACAAATTATTAAATATTATTATGGTCAATCGAATAACCTCACTTGATGAATATATCTTCTGGTTCTAAGGTATACATTTACCGAGTTTTTAATGTATAAGAAATTGGCATATGAAAGTATCAAACCTGGAATTTTGGGGACAAGAAAAACCGAACGGCGAAGTGCAGTGGAAATTTCCTTCACATTACTAGCCCTGATCAGATCCATAATATCCTTAATCTTGAAAACATGGTTTTGAATCCCAAATCCACTAATAAGCAGAAGCAAACCCCTGGCATCAACCTCATCTGTGTGACCCGGTCCACCTTCTCTGATCATCCGTTTTCTCCAATCAACAGCAGCTTTTGCGGCACAATCTTGGTCACTTTTTGCAATCTCAATGCCATCATCATTGCTGATCATCACAAAACACTCCAAAATTAAAATTGCAGCCATCCTTCCTGCTTTTTGCTTGTGCTGAGGTGGATTGGCAGGATTGCAGAATGTTCTACTGCCCTGTACAAAAAACCTGCCAATGCTTTCTAAAACAAGTTTTGCAGGATCTTTAGCAAGCTTCAATGCCTTTGCAATTTCCTCACGACGGTTAATCATTTGAGAAAAATGTTCTGCTACATGCCACTTGATGTCCTCAGAAAGCATGCCTCGACACAAGTTTTCTAATTTAGAAACCACCAAGTTTTTTGAAGCTTTGGGTTCCTTAACCTTCGTACTGGTACCAATTTCTTCATGCTTCTTTGAAGTATCGATTTCTTCAGGCTTATGTAATACATCAATTTGTTCTCGATTCTGACAGATATCAGTCTGTTCAGGCTTCTTCAAGATATTAATTTCTTCAGGCTTGTTCAAGATATCTGTTGGTTCAGGCTTGTTTGATACATCAGTTTCTTCCAAGCATTCAGGTGTCCTCACATTTTCATGGCTCTGTTCACCATTAGAAGCCATTCCGTTAGGGTTTACAGAATTAAGATAAAGTAGTTTCTGCTTTTAAAAAATAAAAACGCCAATTTTAGTTCTCTCATACGTTTGACCAATTACTTTAAATACGTTTGATCCTTTTTTTTATAAAGATACTGAGTGAAATAATAAACAAATAAATAAATAAACTATATTCCTCCAAGTAGAAATATGACCAAGCCTACCTTATCGCACTTTGCCCTTATTGAAATAAAATACTATTGTAATCATATTTCACGTGGATTAAAATAAAAATAAAAAATACAAAACAAAAAAGTCTTAGGGGGTTGGTTCACGGGTACAACCTTTGTAACTTCATGGTATACCCATGGATTGGCCAGTTCCTATTTGGAAGGCTGCAATTTCTTAACTGCCGCAGTTTCTACTCCTGCTAATAGTTTAGCACATTCTTTGTAACTAACTTTGGACAAAAAGTGTTTCTGGTCATGTTGCTTTTGACCTGTACCAAAAATAGACCTTCCATAGAAAGAACATGGTGTATGAAATGGTGTTTGTATTCTTACCGTTTAATAAAAAAGAAGCAAGTAATTTGAGATTAAAGTTTTACTAGAAAAGGCATGTTCAAATTGAGAAACAATCCCAAAGCAGAGAGGTGATTAGTTACCATTTGAAACGAAGAATCGTCTTGAATATTTGTAATGTCGTTGTGCAAAATTGTCCCCAATATGCTCTGAGGGTGACACTTATCCTCCAACCCAAAAGTGTAGGCAATATCGGCAGCTTCAGCTTCCAGATTATTCTTCACCATCAAATCAATTACCTCTGAAACAAGGATATTTATAGCAGAAAGTACACAATTATCGAGGTTTTAATGTATAAGAAATTTAACATAAAAAGCAACAAACCTGGAATTTTTGGCATAAGAAAAACAGAACGGCGAAGTGCAGCCGAAATTCCCTTCACATTACTAGCCCTGATCAGATCCATAATATCTTGAATCTTGAAAACATGATCTTGAATCCCAAATCCACTGATAAGCAGAAGCAAACCCCTGGCATCAACCTCATCTGTTTGCCCCAGTCCACCATCTTTGACCATCCGTTTTCTCCAACAAATAGCAGCCTCCGCTGCATACTCCTGGTCTATTTTTGCAATCTCATTAACATCACTGCTGGTCGTCACAAAACACTCCAAAATCAACACTTCAACCATCCTTCCTTCATTTTTCATTTTTTGATGTGAAACCGGAGGTCTGCAGAATGTTTTACTGCCCTGTACAGAAAACCTGCAAGTGCTGTGTAAAACTAGTTTTGCAGGATCTTCAGCCAGTTTCAATGCGTTTGCAATTTCCCGGCGAAGATTAATCATTTCGGAATAATGTTCTGTTATATGTTTCTTCACTCCCTTAAATTTCATTCTTCGACACAGTAACTATAAGACAGAAACGACAGACTTCTTTGAAGCTTTGGGCTTCTTAGCCTTCTTACAGATACCAATTTCTTCATGCTTCTTTGAGGTATCGATTTCTTCTGGCTTCTGTAATACATCAATCTGTTCTGGACTTATACAAATATCAGTCTGTTCAGGCTTCTTCAAGATATCAATTTCTTCAGGCTTGTTCAAGATATCAGTTTGTTCAGGCTTGTTTGATACATCAATTTCTTCAAGGCTTTCAGGTGTCCTCACATGTTCATGGCCCTGTTCACCATTAGAAGCCATTCCGTTAGCGTTTACGGATTTCAGATCAAGTAACTGCTGCTTCAATCCCTCCAACCGAAAATTTAAAAAAAGAAAAAAGAAAAACATAAACACCAACTTTAATTCCCTCATTCGTTTGACCATTACTTTAATAATGACAAAACAGATGAAACAAGTTGACCCAAATCATTTACCCAACCCCATCTGCTTATGAATAGATAGATTCGGGTTAGGTCTAGACTAACTGCTCAAATAAGTAAAAAAAACTAAAAAAGTCAAATCAAGTGAGGATGCCAAAAGGGGGTTGCGGGCAGCTTGTTGCCCGCTTATCTGCCACTTTATTATAATTTTTTTGAGTTTAGCAATGAAAATGGGACCTATACTCGTTTCTTACTCCAAAAAAATAATAAAAAAATAAAAATTGAGGATGCCAAAATGTGATTTTAATTTATAAAACTTCTTTGTAACAATTTAATCAAAAAACTATATTATTATCAAGCAAATTGCATAGAAAGGTAACATAGTTCAGTCGTATTTCTATTTAGAGGAATACATTATTTTCTCTCCAAGAAGTTATTCGACTTTCAAAACCTTGTAATTTGGAGGTATCTTGTAAGTTAACAGGTTTTCATCTCTCAATCAGTGCTGTGCCACTACCACGTCCAGTAAAAAAGTCAGCATGGTCAAACTTAAAGGTACGTCATCATTTCAACCAACTTGGTCAGATTCACATGCACAGAATTTTTGAAAGTTTGATCCTTTTTTATAAAGACAAACTACGTCCTTTTTAGAGTGACAACAAAAAAAGAAAAAATACTATATTCTTCTAGGTAGAAATATGGCCAAACTATGTTAATACATAAGTTGCCTTATATTGGATACGGGATGGTTTTTGAATTCTTTCCGGGTGATAAAAAGCAACAAGGAATTCAAGACTAAAAGTTTACTAGAAAAGAAAATGTTCAAATTGGGTAACACTACTGAAACAGAGAAGGTATTGGTTACCGTTTGAAACAAAGAACCGTCTTGAATATGTCTAATGTCCTTGTGCAGAAATGTCCCCAATATGCTCTGAGGGTGACACTTATCCTCCAACCCGAAAGCATGGGCAACATCAGCAGCTTCAACTTCCAGATTATTCTTCACCATCAAATCAATTACCTCTGAAACAAGGATAATTTATATCAAAAAGTATACATTTATCAAGGTTTTATGTATAAGAAATTAACATAAAAAAACAACTAACCTGGAATTTTTGGCATAAGAAAAACTGAACGACGAAGTGCAGTTGAAACCCCCTTGGCATTACTCGCCTTAATCAAATCCATAATATCCTGAATCTTGAAAACTTGATCTTGAATCCCAAATCCACTAATAAGCAGAAGCAAACCCCTGGCATCAACCTCATCCGTGTGACCCGGTCCACCTTCTGTCATCATTCGTTTTCTCCAATTAGCAGCAGCTACTGCTGCATCTTCCTGATCTCTTGTTGCAATCTCAATGCCATCATCACTGCTGATCATCACAAAACACTCCAAAATTAAAACGGCAGCCATCCTTGTTAGATTTTGTGTGTCCCGGTCTGGCTTGCAGAATGTTTTACTGTCCTGTACAAAAAACTGGCCAATGCTGTTTAGAACCAGTTTTGCAGGATCTTCAGCCAGCTTCAATGCTTTTGCAACTTCCTCGCGAAGATTAATCATTTCAGAATAATGTGTTGCGATATGCCACCTCATTCCCTTAGAATTCATGCTTTGACAAAAGCGTTCTAATTTAGAAAGCACAGAGTTATTTGAGGCTTCGGGTTCCTTAGCCTTCGTGCATGTACCATTTTCTTCATGCTCCTTCGAAGTATTGATTTTTCCAGGCTTCTTAGATACTGATACATCATTTTCTTCAAGGTTTCCGGGTATCATCTCCTTTTCATGGCTCCGTTTGCCATCAGCAGACATTCGGTTAGGGTTTTGTTCTGAAACAACTGTTTCTGGTACTGTGGTTGTAGTATGATTTAAAGAAGTTTCTGGACGACTTTCTTCAGGTTTCTCCAATGTATCAATTTCTTCGGGAATGATTGAAATATCAAGTTCTTCAATTTCTTCTAGGTTTTCAGGTGTGCTCACGGTTTCATGGCTCTGTTCGCCATCAGTAGCCATTCGGTTAGGGTTTTGTGTTGAAACAATGGCTTCTGGAACGGTGGCCATCGTTTCATCACAAGAAGTTTCTGGAAGACTTTCTTCAGGCTTCATTGGAGTATCAAATGCTTCTGGAATCATTGAAATATCAAGTTCTTCAGAGACCATCAAAGTATCAAGATCTTCGGGCTTCTTTAAAACACCAGTTTCTTCATGCTTCTGCAATACATCAGCTTGCTCTGGATACTTACAGATATCAATGTTTTCAACCTTATTCGATATATCAATTTCTTGAAGGATTTCCGGTGTCCGCATAGCCAGTCGATTAAGGCTTTGTTCCGAAACAATGTCTATGATTTGATCACAAGAAGTTTCTGGAACAGTTTCTTCAAGCTTCTTCAATGCAACAACTTCTTCTTGAATCATCAAAGTATCAAATTCTTCATGCTTCTTTAATACAACAGTTTCTTCTAGACTCTTACAGATGTCAATCTGTTCAGGCTTGATCAAAATATCAGTTTCTTCAAGCTTCTTAGCAACTAATGCATCCACGTCTTCAAGGCTTTGTTTGCCATTATCAACCATTCTGTAAACCGCCATCGTTTCATCACAATAAGTTTCTGGAACAGTTTCTACATCAGTTTCTTTAGAACTATTCAATAAATCAGCAGCTTCAGGCTTCTTCAAAACATCAATTTCTACAGCATTCTCAAATACATCAACTTCTTCAGTATTCTTCGATACATCAGCAACTTCAGAAGTTTCTGGAACAGTTTCTTCCTGCATGTTCAAACAATCAACTTCTACATGATTCTCTGATACATCAACTTAGGCTTGTAAACGAACCGAACGTTCAGTTTAGGCAGGAAGTTCATTTATATTTGTTTATATAAACGAGCGAGCATGAACAAAAAAATTGCGTTCATTTAACTAAATAATGAACATGAACGCATGTTTCGCACGTTCATTTATGTTCGCGTCTCGCGAACGTTCGTTTATGTTTATTTATGTTCGTTTACATATTAATAGAAAATAATTAAATAAAAATATTATCTTGAAGAGTTATCTAGTTAATGGTTTTATATTTGTTCATTTGTGTTCATTTAAGCGTGTTCATTTCTGTTCATCTATGTTTGTTTGTGTTTATTTACGTTTGTTTATATATGTTCATTTTTGTTTGTTTATCTTTGTTCATTTATGTCCGTGCACTGTTCATTTAGAATAAACATTATCTTGAAGTGTCATCTAGTTAATGGTTTTATATTTGTTCATTTGTGTTCATATAAGCGTGTTCATTTATGTTCATCCATGTTTGTTTGTGTTTATTTTCATTTGTTTATATATGTTCATTTTTGTTTTGTTTATCATTGTTCGTTTGTGTTCATGAACTGTTCGTTTAGAAGTTAAAACAACCGAACATAAACGAGCACGAACATGTTTCGTTTATGTTCGTGAACTGTTTGTTTAGAAGTTAAAACAACCGAGCATAAACGAACACGCACATGTTCATTTTTTAAATAAACAAACACTGACACAAAATATGTGTTCGATTAAGTGTCCGTGTTCGTGTTCGTTCTGTGTTCGTGTTCGCTAATCAACTTCTTCAAAAATTCTTAAAACACATCAATATCTCCGCCATGAGTATCAATTTCTACATAATTCTCACATACCTCAACTTCTTCATGACTTTTCGATACATCAGGCTTCTTCGAAGCATCCGTTTCATCAAAACCGCGCGATAAACCGTCGTTCTCAGCCGACCTAGCAACTGCATGTCTAACTTCACACTCACTCACTCTATCCCTAGGGTTTTGCACCAACACAACACCTTCCGTAACATCATTCACCGTTCGATCACAAACACTTTCACTACCGCTAGGGTTTCGAACCGACACAGTGACATCTGAACAATCAGTTACTTATTAATCACAACTAATTTCTAATTCTAACAAGCACGTCACTTAAAACTGAATAATTAGGGTTAGTACTTAGTACCGTACCTTCAATAGACGAATTAATAAAACCGATGTGAGTGTGCAACTCGTCGTAACTGCTGATGAACGCTGACAAGGCGGTGGAGAAAGTGCGGAGTTGGTTGATTGAAGTTGTGATGTGTGTGTTTGTATTGCCGGTGAGAGTGTTGGTGACGTACGGCTGTTGGTTAGTGGTGGTGGTTAGAGCGGTTACGGGGTCCATGGACGGTGGAGGTCCGGTGAGATATTATTATTGGGGTTTGGTGCATGCAGAGAGTTTAAATGTTTAATAATAATACGAAACGGAGCAAATAATAATATAATAAAGTGTATTGTAAGGCGGTTTGACACTGAGAAAGGATGTGGTTTAAATAGTGCAGTTAATCTTTTTCAAAGAACAATAAAGCGGGGTAACCGGGTATATCCACTGGCATATAAGGTAATCCATGTACACGATTATAGATGGTGCTGATGGCCCGGCTAATTATCGCAGCACTTCCAAATTTTGAGAGCACTTTTGCTTCACTCTAGGGCCGGCTCCGAGAAAGCAAAAAATCTTCTGGGAAAAATTTTTTTGGGTCTTAAGTAAAAGCATTATTTTATTGGATTTAAGCAGTTTAATTTTTATATAGGATTACTTGGGTATAATTTGGGTTGTGTAAAAAACTTTTGTATAAAAAAAGAATTAAATATGTCTCAAGTGAGGCTAGAAACCACAACCTCTGGGCTGTGGGTAATACTTATTTGTCGCTCGACCAAGCTAGTTGTTATGTAATTGTGTTTAAATATTAAATATACATATTGTTTTTAATAAAAATACATATGTGTTTTTTAAATAATAAAATTCGGGGCTAGCGGGGTGTCGGGCCTGTGGCTGTCGACCACCCAGCCACCCCCAAGGGTCGGCCTTGCCCCACTCTTTTCAGACTATGTTATCTATCGGACACGCGTTAGCTTTTGGAGTTTGGCTTAGGTGTTCCCCTGGAAAACCATACCGTCGGCTACCACTTGACAGTCGTTGTGTCACCACAAGAGCATAACTCTCGGATGTAACACACGGTGGGACAAAAACTCGGGTGGACTCGGGGTCAAACCGACAACGTTTGCACAAGGTGAGTCTTAAATCATTCATTGTCAATATCTACCCAAAATGGTACAAGTGGAAATTAAACTTTGATCTTCACCGGAGAAACAAAGTATCTTACCACTTGGCCACAAGTGGAGATACACAAAGGCTAATTGTGGTATGTGCATAGCGTCAGATTATTCTACAAAATAAGGTAAAAATGAAAATGACGAGAAAGATTTATAGTAAAAAAAAGCTCCTAAAGAGAATAATGAAAAACTAATAAAAACAATCATAACTCAAAATTTAGTAAAAAAACAAGAATAGTAAAAAAAACAAAAATGTTTTCACCATCTACCTCGTTCTAGAAAAAAAATCAATGTTGAGAAATTAAAAATCACTTCATTAACCAACACTCTTTAATACAAGAAAGTACAAGTACAGTTTACCACCACAAGAGCAGAACTCTCTGACGTAACGCACGGTGGGGCGAAAACCCGGGTGGACTCGGGGTCAAATCGACAACCTTTGCGCAAGGTCTGGCTAAAATCATTCATTGTCAATATCCACCCAAAGTGACACAAGTGAAAATCGAACTTTGGTCTTCATCGGAGACACCAAGCATCTTACCACTAGGCCACAAGTGGATATAGGGTCGGGTTATTCTACAAAATGAGGCAAAAATGAAAATGATGAGGAGGATTTGTAGCACAAAAAAATCCTTAAAAAACAATCATAACTCAAAATTTAATAACAAAGTAAGAAAAGTAAAAACACAAAAATATTTTCACTGTCTGCCTCGTCTCCCTCCGTAAAAAAAATCAATGTTAAGAAATTAAAAATCACTTTCCATTGAACCTTATTAACCAACACTCTTTAATACAAGAAAGTACAAGTACTGTGTACTCCATACCATGACATGATTTTTCAACTTTGTTCTGAGTTGCAGAATATGAATTTCAATTATCTATGATTACATATTTCTTTCATCTTTTAAGTCCTGTTTGTTGTGGCTACTTTTTTATGGAGACCAGAAAATCTATAGAACGAGTCTAGTTCACGTGGAACGGACATCAAAGTGTCAGGGCTTTACTGTTCAAGGTCTCCGGACAAAACATGTGTATTTGGTGTCTTAACTTTAGTTTAAAGATCATTTTTAACTATCCTTTTACACCAATCCGAAAAGTTGTTTTATAAGTTCTTCGTGGTTCCTCCAAGTTGCCAAAATTTATAAGGTCGGTGTTAAAGTTTCATTGGATCGGCATCAAAATTTAATAAGTGCGTTCAAGATTAAATCGCATATATATTGTTTAATAAAAGTTTTAGAGCATTCTCATCCCACACTCTATCTCTAAACCAAAAATTACACTAAAACTCACTCATTTTTCTCTTCATTTCAATAAAATAATATTTTTTATACCTTTTATCATTACATTTTTTATTTCCTTCACTCACAACCACTTTCAAAATATATTAAAAAATTATAGGGGATTAACAATAGCTTTACAAATATACAGAAAAATCACTACTTTTTTTAAAATATAAAAGCACTTCACTCACAACACCCTGAATCACTCTCTAAATTATAAAAACACTCCTCATATAAATGAGAGGGGCTGGATGAGAATGCTCTAAGTCTACCACTCCGCCGACTACACGAGTATGTAAATTATTAAAATGTAAATGCATATAAAATAAATAGCTAAGTAGCTTTTATGTAAACAAACATGCATGTTTGTAGGAATTAAGAAAGTTAAAAATTATGAAAAAGTGATAAAAATTCAAATGATTTGAGCTCGTTATTTTTAAAATTTAACTATTTAAGTTTGTTACATTTGCTCTCAGCCTCTCACGCTAGTCTGTTGTTAAATATCATGAAACCTATTGTTATTAAATGACTTATTTTTCAATATTTGTTACTTCATGTTAAGATTAAAAAATATATATTATACAATCTTATCTTACTATTAAAGCAAAACTATATAAACATATAACACCATTCTAGTTTATTCATATAGAAATGGCACATACATTCCTACCAACTTCCATCATACTATGTGATTTCACTATATTTTGTAATGACGTGAGGTCGAAGGCTCACTCAAACTTAAATCAAATACTACTAAATAGATAGTGGTAAGTGGGTATCGAACACGAGGAGTTTGTGAAAAATGTGTTAACAAGTAGCTTAACAATTAAACTAATATAAATGTAAATGATGAAAAAGTAATTTCCAAGTTGATTTTGATTTGATTTTATAACTAAAATAAACTAACACAAAAGTTGTAAACGATAAATTAACCAAGCATTCCTCTCGGGGTTCGGGTTATTACTCAACACTTTTGTTAACGTTCACTGAATAAACCGTAATATCTTGGTTTTGTGTATATGCAATCGTTGTGATTAATCAAGAACTAAGTACTCGGATTTCTAAAATGCGAGGTTGCACTTAATCAATCAATCAATACTATTCTCCCTAGTTCTTTCCACTAAATCTCGATTGCCAACGACACCAAGAACATATAGCTAAAAACTAGATATAAACAATATGGACAAGCTACAACCATCACACAAACACAAGATCATACTAACATAGCATTTAGATAATCAATCCAAGTTCAAGAACAAGAAACAAAAGTGTTTAACAAATAACCTTACATCCCAAGAGGAATACCGAAGTAACTAGCCACTCATGGCTCCGGAGGTCATCCTTGCATCAAGTAATTTGTTTACCACCATCCAAGACATAAAACAAAAAAATACAAGACCCAAAATGATGTTTTTGTTCTCCAAAATCGCCTCTAGGCCGGTCAAGGTGAAAAAGTAGTCCAAAAGACACTCCCAAACGGCCTATTAAAAGACATGCAACTTTGTCTCCGTCCAGGACCGTGGGGCCACGGTTGACCAAAAGTCAACATGTCTACCAGCACGACCGTGGGCCACGATGTAGACCGTGGGCCACGGTCACCTCCACGGTTCCCTTCTTCTCCACGGTACCGTGGACTCTGGAGTTTTTGCATCAGGTGGACCGTGGTCCACGGTTCAGACCGTGGGCCACGGTGGAGCTCATTTCCGCGACTTGATTTCTTCGTATCTCTCGCGTTCCAGCTCCGTTTCCTTCACCGTTTTCGCCCTTGTTCTCGTAACACCGCTCTCTAGCTCCTTAAACCTGCAAACACACGAGCAACCGTAGTCAACTAATTCCATGGAATTAACTTAATCCCGTAAGCGTAATTATATCTTTTATATCACTTAGTTGCTTTCCTACGGGTCGCCCGTCATGTAACATAATATTTTTCGATATTATATTTTAATAGCTCATATAAATTTTTATGTCAAACGATTATGTGATATTTTAATCTAATACACCTAACAATAAATTTACTAGCAAATACGTTAAATTGTTAAATAGTGAATCTATAATTCTCATAACTTTCTATTCATCCAATTTATTCTAATTACAAAAAATAAAATAAAAAAACATAATATTTACGTAAACTATCTTTACACAAAAATTCGTAATTTTATATTTATTCAAATAAACAATCATATATGTTTACCTTACCTGACGATTTATTAATTCCCGTCCATATGATACACATGCCACTAACCTAGTAATCAATACTTGAGCATACTTAAATGCGATATATTTAAGAATATTAATCCTTTTTAACTATTTTTCTTGAGAAACGGATTCTAATTTACTCATATTCTTTCACTTATGATATTTATACCCTTAAATGAAAAGGAAGCACTTTGATTTCACATTCTTTAAATAATCTACTAACCGGAAATGCTAATCACAGTCTTAAAAGTTACGATTAACAAAAAAAAGAAAAGAAACTTATCTGTATATTCAAATTAATAAAACTTGAATGATTATCTATAATTTAATTTTCATTATTTTCTATTTAAAAAAAAGTCAATTACTAGCTACGAATTTAAATGTTTTTAATTAATATTTTCTAAGTTTAAAATTTTAAAATGTAGATACATTTACATAATATGGCTACTTGTATTTATTTGTTTAAAGGATCCAATCACTACACATGAACTAAGTCATCATGTTAGAAAAGTTTCAACAAGAGAATCCCTCACATTATCATTGGTAGTGTAAGAGCCCTTTTTGTGCTGTAATCTATGAATTGTTACATCATTGGTAGTGTAAGAGCCCTTTTTGTGTTGCAATCTACGAATTGTTGCAAAAACATCTATCGACTTGTATCGACTATTGAGTCATGCTACAAAACCGTTGATAAGCCTTTTTTGTGTCACAATGGTTGCACGTTTTACTAATTTGTTGGTAGAGGCTTGTTATTAAGTAAAAAAATTAAATCAACAAACAAAGTCGATCCACGCTCGTCATTGTCCTCACTCATCACGTCCATTCACACCTCGTGAGGCGGTGTTCCATGCCCTATATGGTTGGATGATAATGTGACAAGCGTGCATATCACTTATCATTTTCCACACTTTTGAAACATAACCAATTTCACACACAAAGATTTAAAGAAGTCCTATAATATAATAGTATGTTTGGTATTGGTAGATAGTTCGGAGGACGGAAATAAGTAGTATAATCATCTTTTGTTGTGGTTAAGGTAAATTCTATAAGTACTTATATAACTCTAACTGTTCATTATCTAAAGCCAACTGCCACAACTCTCTACTGTTGAATAACTAAATGTTCACCAACACGATTAAAGTACCTGGTTACTTAATCACTAAGAAAATCGAATTTAAATATATATTTTTCCATATAGCTTATTGTGACAAATCAAATGGTTAAATATCGTATTTTCTACGTTAGGGTTCATAATCTCTTTCATATATCTTTCATAAGTGCATCAATGATCAATAAAAAGCATGTGCAATAAGCGGTTACATTTATCGTACCACACTAGTTGGAAAATAGTGTCACAACATTAATTATTTCGTTGTATGACGAAACCATCAATACACGATCATAGGAGGAAAATAATAATGGTCTTCGGGATCTAAGGGCATCGCACAACGCCACAATACGATTTAGTTACATTATTCTATGTTAAACTTTAATTCATATTTAGTTTTTTCGAATCAGGTTTAACAATTTTTAACTTAACAAAACGTAATCACTAAACTGAAAACCTTAAAAATCAATCATCAAATATCCATATGAGCTAACTCATGACAAAAGCATAACCCCTTAAAAATATAAGTATAATATTGTTTTACGTACTTATTTTGCAACAAAATCTTAAGTATCATAAAGACGTGAACATGATACACTTCAACAGGTAAAAGACAAGGGTTATGTGGTCCTCCTCCATTTTCTTGTATCCTCTTTTGTAAATAAAGTTTGGGGGTGTTTGGGATTTCTTATTTTAGCTCCTTATAGCTTACTAGCTTTTGAACCCGTGTATTACATGGGATTTGTCAAATAATAAAAATAAATAAAGTCTATTATTTGAGAGAATTGAACAAAATTAAAGCTAAAAAGAAAACAAAATATATTACAAATAATAAGGAGTTTAAAAATTTATTAATTCGAAAAAATTTCTTTATATACAACATCTAACAAAATTTTTTGGCCCATTACCCATGGATAACTATGATGGATGAGATGAGAGATTAGAGACTTAAAAGGAAAATTATAACCTATTTGTCAAAATTGTTTTAACCCATGACCTATGGATAGGAAACATAATTAAGATGATAAATTAGAGAATTGGAAAGAAAATTATAACCTATTTACCAAAATTATTTTAATCCATAAATAGTTAGAATGAATGAGATGAGATTAGAGAATTAGAAGGAAATTATAACCTATTTGTCAAAATGGTTTAGCCCCATACGGTCATAACCCATGGATATATAGGATGAATAAGAAGAGAGATTAGACCAAGAATAATGTAAGATTGTCACATCATCCTCATTATTTTCTTTTATTAATATAGTTAGATTTTCTTATTTCACCATAATGTTAGTAAATGAATCTGTTAGGATTTATATTTAATAAAAAAATATGGAACTCATTTATTGAAATGGCTTAAAAGACAAGGACCATATATTAAAATTGGGTGGAAAAAATGTGAGGATGGCTATAAGATTGACAAGTGGAAAAAGTGGTAGTCTTTTATTAGAGTAGATAGATTCTCCATTGTTGTAATATTTATACAAAATGCGAGAAAATTAAGAAAATACATATTTTTTTGAGTTCAAATGCGTATAAGAAAATTATTAAATCCAAATCTGAAACCAATCTTATATAAAAAATTATGCACAGTTGCTCGAATCCCGGCTTAAATACAATTTTTAGTTTACCATACAAATCCAAATTATTCGGCAATGATGCACCTTTATTTTCTTTATTTGCAATTACCTGTGACTTTAAAATATTATTCTAACAGACCCGCAACTTCAATTTTTATATTTCCTTATTTTCTTATTTCACCATTAATGTTAATAAATGAATCGGTTAAGATTTACATCTAATAAAAAAAATATTGTATTCATTTATTGAAATGGCTTAAAAGACAAGGACAATATATTAAAATTGGATGATAAAAAAATGTGAGGATGACTATAAGATTGACAAGTGGCAAAAGTGGTAGTCTTTTATTAGAGTAGATAAATTCTCCATGTTTGTAATATTTATACAAAATGTTTGGAGAAAATTAAGAAAATACACATTTTTTTGAGTTCAAATGCGTATGAGAAAATTATTAAATCCAAATTTGAAACCATTCTTATATAAAAAATTATGCACAGTTGCTCGAATCCCGGCTTAAAAACAATTTTTAGTTTACCATACAAATCCAAATTATTCGACAATGATGCACCTTTATTTTCTTTATTTACAATTACCTGTGACTTTAAAATATTATTCTAACAGACCCGCAACTTCAATTTTTATATTTCCTTATTTTCTTATTACAACATTAATGTTAATAAATGAATCGGTTAAGATTTACATTTAATAAAAAAATATTGAATTCATTTATTGAAATGGCTTAAAAGACAAGGACAATATATTAAAATTGGATGATAAAAAAATGTGAGGATGACTATAAGATTGACAAGTGGTAAAAGTGGTAGTCTTTTATTAGAGTAGATAAATTCTCCATGTTTGTAATATTTATACAAATGTTTGGAGAAAATTAATTAAATACACATTTTTTTTGAGTTCAAATGCGTATGAGAAAATTATCAAATCCAAATTTAAACCCAATCTTATATAAAAAAATTATGCAATGTTGCCCGAATCCCAGCTTAAATACAATTTTTAGTTTACCATACAAATCCAAATTCTTCGACAATGATGCACCTTTATTTTCTTTATTTGCAATTACCCGGGACTTTAAAATATTATTATAACAGACCTGCAACTTCAATTTTTGTATTTCCTTATTTTCTTATTTCAACATTAATGTTAATAAATGAATCGGTTAGGATTTACATTTAATAAAAAAAAATATTGAATTCATTTATTGAAATGGCTTAGAAGACAAAGACAATATATTAAAATTGGTTGAAAAAAAAATGTGAGGATAACTATGTGATTGACAGGTGGCAAAAGTGGTAGTCTTTTATTAGAGTAGATAGATAAGGTTATAAGTTATAAGGTGTTTGGAAAATTTAGATTTCATGAGTGTATAAGGTATAAATTACAACTTTGAAACTTATAATTAACTTATGCCTTAAATAAGTTATAAAGAGGTAAAATAAGAAATCTAAAACAACCACTTAAATTAGGGACCAATCATGCACCACCATTATTTCTTTGTTTCGACCTTCGAGATATTTTGCATCTGCCCCTTTGACTATCATTCTTGTTATTTAAACTCCAAGGTATAACATTTTTCATCAATGCAACTACCTTCACTTGCATTTGTATATTAGAGCACACGGATTCGTCCCGGATTTTCCCTATTCCCTGTTTCCAACTCAGCTTCCTCATTTCTAGGGGACGGTGTTTTCCTTTCTTCCCAGATCCAAAATTCCCGCTTGCTTTTCCGAATCCCATACTTTGTTCTTGCACTTATGTGAATGTCGGTGACCACTCCCCAGTTTTCCCACTTACACCCTCCACCTCATCACCTTCCACCTTAACTCTCATTTCCCCCTATTTTCCATTTCTCGGATTCACTCTGTGAGCTCTTAGGTCTACTTAAACATGTGAGGGTGCAAATGACGGACACAAATTTGTTACAAGAACAAAACCATCATGTCATATAAATATAAATATATATAGCGAGTTTCTTTAGAAATCTCATTTTTTAAAAAATTATTAACATCATCACCCGTCCGGCTCGGGTACAACCCTTCCCAACACCATTCA
This sequence comes from Bidens hawaiensis, assembly GCF_021521415.1. Taxonomy (NCBI): domain Eukaryota; kingdom Viridiplantae; phylum Streptophyta; class Magnoliopsida; order Asterales; family Asteraceae; genus Bidens; species Bidens hawaiensis. The sequence goes on from NW_027491668.1 coordinate 671,035, forward strand.
TCAAGATCAACACTTTTTCACACTTATATTTTTCATGCATGCAATCAAAACTAAAAAGTTATAAGAACTCATATACTAGGAATATAACATTTAAGAATAACAACTTTATTTGCATGTACTATCGCATAAAAAAGAACGTTAAAAAGAGAGCATCAGTTAAAGTACCACTTTTACCTTTCTTGCTGAATTGGTATCCTTCAATTTACATTTGCATCATTTTCATGGCCAACAATACATCATCCACATTTATTAATGCAATGATATGTAAATAAAAGCATAAGCTTAAAAATGAAGTATTATAATTGAAAGAATACGAAAATTACTTTTTTTCCCAGTGTTTGAAATACTAGGGTGTTTAAGAAAAAACTTTTAACACAAACTGTTCGGTTTACACGGTTTATCAGTTTAGCCCAATTTGAAACTTGTAAGATTAGAATTGACCATTTAAAAAGTTTTTATATAAATAAGGGGTTTTTTTTTTCATATTTGGAATTTATGGTTATGTATATGTATTACATACATAAACCATCTTGAAGAAACACTAACCGGACCCCAGGCAGATTACGGATAACCTGGGGGTTAGATAGATGTTTCCCACGAGGGGTTAGATCCGGCAAAGATGGTTCTTCTGATAACCTGCAAAACAGACACCGTGAGCTTGTCACTGAGAAGGGGGGGTTCCTCCTTGTGACCACCCTCCGGCGTGAGAATCAGACTAGATTGCTCTTTAAATATAAATGTATATTAAGAGATTGCTAGAGCAGATATCAGGTATAATATGATGATAATATGATAAGATATGATAAGATGAGATGATCATACCATTTGGGGTATTTATAGCCGAAGGTAGGTTTCCAAGGAGGTGTGGCCTGCTGAATAGTATTCCTGTTCTACCAACTGTGGCCTACGCACGTGCCCTGCTGGTAGTTGGTGGGTAGGCAGCGGCTGATAGTGACCAGGCCTACTGTGTACTATTCCTTTTCCACCAACTGCCGGCTATGCACGTGGTATGACAGGAGTTGGTGAGTAGGCAGCGGCTAATAGTGACATACAGTACAGGAGCATGCTGCTCGCCATACTGTTGTCAATAAGCTGTCGTATCTTTAGTCAGATCTTTTGCCCATACCTCGTCAGGTACAGTACAGAAGATCTTCCCTTATCGTACGGACTGGCTTTTGGGCTGGAGTATTCCCCCTCCCGCCTTTGTGCGGGATTGTTCCCGGCTTTGCTCATTCCTTCAGGTGACACTGAGTGAGAGCTAAGTGCCTTGTGCGTGTAGCCTTGCTGCGCGAGTGGCCTTCCCTGATGGCTTGTATCCGCAGCTGCGGGAACAGGCAGAGTCCTTCACCATTGGGAGGCATTTCCTGCGGGAACAGCTTGCGTACTGCGCGTAAGGACGTCACGTCTCTGAGCATGGTGGGTCCTGCGGATCCAGTTGGTTTCTGCGCAGATGTCCCTCTTCAAGGTGAGTCTTGCGGGTCCAACTGGGCTCTGCTGGGACCTACCTCTTCAAGTCCCCCCAGTCCAATGTTCTTCTCATGAGTGTTTAATAAAGTGAGGTGAACTTTTGGACTTAAGCAAAGGGTTTTGAAAAGGGTTTTTTAAGGTTTTCCATGGGGATTCTTCCCGCGGAAGTCCTTGTCACTTGCAGAAATTCCCGACTTTCCTGCTTGATCTTTGGGTATGCTGCGTGTAGGTCTGTAACCTCCTCGCAAGTCAGGAGCGTTGAGTCCCACTTAAGTGGATTCTCCATGAGGTTTTGGTAGTTTTGAACATAGTGATCAATTATGTTAAAACCACCAATTCCATCCTGGAGCTTCAAACCACGTAGTTCTTGACGTTCCCGCTATGCGGGGATGTTATTTCCGTTTCCGCAAACATTGCCCAGAAGATCCTTCTTGGTTTCAATTCCCTGCGGAGCGCTAGGTATGTGAAGGGTTTTGCCTTAACACTGTACCCGCGCTCGTCTTACGGTTACTTTACTTCCAAGGTATTCCTGGCGTCCATTCCCTGCGGGTGCTAGGTATGTGAAGGGTTTTGCCTTAACACTGTACCCGCACCCGTCTATAGTTACTTGGTTGCCAAGGTATTCTTGGCTTCAATTCCCTGCGGGTGCTAGGTATGTGAAGGGTTTTGCCTTAACACTGTACCCGCATCCGTCTTACGGTTACTTGGTTGCCAAGGTATTCTTGGCTTCAATTCCCTGCGGGTGCTAGGTATGTGAAGGGCTTTGCCTTAACACTGTACCCGCATCCGTCTTACGGTTACTTGGTTGCCAAGGTAAGGGGTATTTTCCCACTTACTTTTGAATCTTTTTGAATTTTGAAATTCGAAGAGTTGGTGAAAGGATAAGAACAGTCCAAACCTCTGAAACGTCGTGCGACGGTTTCTTCTGACTGTGTCAGGACGTGCAGGAAGTTATGGTGACGTGACAGTACATGATCATTCCAGACGCCTTTTCAGGCGCGTGGGCGCGATTTTTCGGGCGCGTGGCCGCGAAATTACTGGTACGCGTCCTTTCAACAGCTGTTGCCAGCTTGCTTTTTGCCACATGTCATAGTTTCATTGCACCTTCGATTTCTCTCTCTTCCGCATTAAATTCATCGCATTAATTGCGATTAGTATATAAAGGGGGAGAGGGTTCTTTGTAATCCACACTTTCACTCTTCTCTTCATCTTTAAAACGTTTTCCGGCGAATACTCATCTTTTCAGTCGAGTCATTCCCTTGAAATCGTTTTCTTCTGTCAGCTGCAAGATGTCTTCTCGTGATCTCGAATCTACAGCCCAGGAGGCTGGGGTGTTCGCCGATGACAAGAGTACTGCTGGCGAGTGCCAGTGTGCCCTGCCTGTCGATCTGTATCAGTACGTCGTCAGGAAGTTCATGCTCGAGTCTCTCGAGCCTGAGTTTCCTGAACCCCATCAGACGGTGTACTATGCCCCCAGAGGCAAGATCGGGGTATATGCTGCATTCTTTGTTTATGGGAATCTTAGGTTCCCATTGACAAAGTTTGTGTACCGTGTCCTGGAGAGGCACGGTGTGCACCTGACCGAGGTGCACCCGATGGCGATTGCCAAGATTCGGCACTTCGAGTGGGTGTGCCGGATTCTGGGCATTGAGCCCTATGTTGACCGCCTGATGACCTTCTACTCTTGGAGGTGCATCCAGGGGTGGTATACGCTGATAACCCGGATTAAGGGTTTGAAGATTTGCGCAACCGAGCGCAGTCTTCGCTCGTGGAAGCGGGAGTTCTTCTACATCTCCGCTCGCGCCATCCCCCTTGCCATGAAATTCAAGAATGGGCAAGCACTTCCCAGCCTTCACGCCTCCAACTACCAGGAGGCGGAATGGTTTTCGAAGATATCCCGAGTCCAATCTCCGGTTTACCGGTTTGCGGAGTCCGGGATGGTGATGCTCGGGATGAGCCGGATGTGGAAGGATGCGGATGCGCGAAAGATCCCGATCGTCCTCGAATACGGTTTGAACTATGTTCCTTACGGTATGCTCTGTTTCTTTTTGTTGATTTAGAATTTCTTCTAACTTCTTTCCTGTTTATTTCAGAGGGGAACGACTTGCAGTCGCTCCTGTACCCGCGGGAGGCTGACGGTCCCGCTCGGATGGGTACTCGCGCTCTAGACGAGAACGAGTTGCCCATCCTAGAACAAACGGCGGATCGGTTCGTGGAGGTCTACCCGCTAGGCCACGAGATCCTGAGCGCCAGGCGGCCAGGTAAGGCGCTATTCAACCCTCGACCCCTCAATGTTGAAACCTCTGCTGGAATTCCTCTAATCGTATGTTCTGATGAGGAATCCGCAGATGGTCCTCCGTTGGTGCGGAAGAAGAAGGCTGCCGGCGGGAAGGGGAAGGAGAAGGTGGCCTCCACTGCCGATCCGGTGCCTCGGTCTGATTCGGAGACCGAGAGCTAAGAGGTGGCGCGGAATCCCGGTGGTGATAAGACCACCGCTCCGGAGGCTGCGACTGTCACCTCCGGAGAGCCCAGGAAGACGACGGTGAGCGGCGAAAAGAGGCCGGCTCCATCGGGTTCGTCCCCGCCTCTCCGTACCTTTAGGCTCAAGAAAACCCGTAAGTACAAACTTCCTTTATCTTTAACTTCATAGTTTTCCATCATTAATACTTATCTTCTTTATGCAGGCGTGGATGTTGACGCATTCCAGGGTGGAGCGCAGAGGAGTACCCCTCCGCCCATGACGGTAGGCTTGGTCAGCCTACCTGAGGCGACGACCCAGGCGGCTGCGCCTGCGCCTGCTTCCGCTGGTTCAGTTGCTCACTCCTTTGAGCCGACTGTTCCAGCTGTTATGACGTCACCGCCGGCTGTGAGTGCCATTTTTACCGCATCTTTCACCGAGCCGGCGGTTACTTTTGCTGCGGATTCCGCAGCGGCGGCCGCGGCGGCCTTTACCATGCCTCCTCCGTCATCGGCAACGACGGCCGATCCTTCAGGTATGCATGGGGCTTATCGCCAACCTCTGCCTCCTTCCCATCTGCCTGACCTCTTGGATGGATTTCCTTTGGGTTCAGGTGATGGGTTTGGCGGCTATCGGCCTGTTATTGACCCTACAGGTGCGTAGGGTTCTTTTGGCCTATTTTATATTTTTCTATCATCTTTTCCTAACTGCTCTTTGTTTTTTTTTGCAGTGTCGGATTCCAATGAAGTGTATGTTCCACGATGGAACATCCGCCGAGGAACAACCCTTCGCACACCTGTGGAGTGCGTGGAGTGGGCTCGTCACGCTGCTCCCAGTGGTGCGTTGGGGGAAGCCATGGCTAGCTACCAGGAGGGTAGGCTAAGCAATGAGCTTCGGGTTCTCCTGGCCCGGATGCAGCCGCGCGTCGAGCTGCTTTGTCGTGAGAACGACAAGTTAAAAGCAGCTCGCCTTCAGGAAGTAGCTCAGGCGCGGGCTGTCCGGGAGGAGAATAGGAGGCTCTCCGCCGCGGCTGCGGAGAAGGAGAAGGCGTTCAAGGCCCTTGAAGTTGAGGTTCAGGGCCGTCTCGAGGCCCGTTCCAAGGTTGCCCAAGCTGTTAATGAACAGCTTCGGCTGGCTAAGGAAACTGCTAGGAATGCAACTGAAAGGGCCACCAAGGCTGAAGCTGTTGCTGAGCCTCTACGCGTGGAGAATGAAGAGCTTAAAGCCAAATTAGAGGCTCTCCAGCAGGCTCATGATGCCTTGGCGATGGAAGACGCCAAAAAGCTCCAAGAGATCTTGGACCAGAGGGGGGTGCTTGACCACACTGAGCGGAAGCTAAAGGGCGTCGAAGAGGCTGCGGCTAAAGAAGTGTTGCTTGCCAACCTTAATAAAAGTGAAGCCGAACGCGCCCGTAACGAAGCTCAAGCTGCCCTGCAGGAGGCTCTGGTTGCCAAGGAATGGCTTCTTCGAGAAGCGTTGTCTCAGGTATGTTTAGCTTCATATCTTCACGCTTTTCTTTGTAAATAGAAAAGGTTTTGACACTTGTATATTTTCTTTTTTGTAGGTTGTGCATCGAGTCTTCACGGAGATGTCTTATGACGATGCTATGAGCGCAGCCCTCAACGCTTCTCACGAGGATGGGGAAAAGGCCGGTTTCCTGCTTGGTCTAGGGTTCGTTGAGAAAGGCATCCCGCCTTCCAACTTCCCTTTATTTGTAGTAGATACTGAAGCTGTATACGACCAAGCAGTGAATCAGTATGCCGCCTTCCCGCATCCGGTGGTGGAGAAGGTAAACGAAGTTGCTGCTGCTGATGATGGGCTAGCTATCCTTAAAGCTTTCCTTGAACTACCACGCTCTACTGATGGTGTTGGTCCAAGTGGAAGTGGCCCTGAAGCTTGATCCTGAAGATCCCTTCCCACTGCTATGATAGATTTAGCTTGTATAGATTTATTTTCTTGTAGGCGGGTAGTTACCCGGCCATTCTTGTAATGAATCATTGTGAAATATAAATCTTTGTGCGGGTAAGACCGCTATTTTCTCTGGATTCCTTGCTTTATAAATGTTATGACTTGCATACTTTAGTTTAAATTAGCAATTTTCCAAGTGTAGAATAAGTTAACCTCTGAACGTGGTAGATAATAGGTTGAAGTTTTGCTTCCTCTTTCGTGATTGTGCGGGTAGGACCGTCACTTGCACATAGTAGGATGGCTAAACTTTACCTTCATCTAACCTGCGTGTAGGTTTTCCTCATCCTTTTGTTAGAAATTCTCTTTTGAATAAGTTTTCCGTTCGACGCGCGGTTGTCGATAGGTTCGGTTTCCTCTCATGATTTGTGCGGTTAGGACCGGCACTTTCATTTAGTTGACCAAAGTTTACCTATGACTAACCTGCGTGAAGGTTTGCCGTTTTTTGGGTTTATGCGGGTTTTGCCGCCTTCCCCACGCAACGACTTTCCACGCAATTATGCGGTGAAAACCGGCATATTCGTGTTGAATAAATTAACCGTTCGACGCGCGGTTGTTAATAGGTTAGTGTTCAGTCTCCTCTCATGATTCATGCGGATATAGACCGGCACTTTCATTTAGTGGGATGACTGAACTTTTCCCCTTCAACTGACCTGCGTGAAGGTTTGCCGTTTTTTGGGTTTATGCGGGTTTTGCCGCCTTCCCCACGCAACGACTTTCCACGTAATTATGCGGTGAAAACCGGCATATTCGTGTTCAATAAATTAACCGTTCGACGCGCGGTTGTTAATAGGTTAGTGTTCAGTCTCCTCTCATGATTCATGCGGATAGACCGGCACTTTCATTTAGTGGGATGACTGAACTTTTCCCCTTCAACTGACCTGCGTGAAGGTTTGCCGTTTTTTGGGTTTATGCGGGTTTTGCCGCCTTCCCCATGCAACGACTTTCCACGTAATTATGCGGTGAAAACCGGCATATTCGTGTTCAAAGTTCATAAAGTATAAATGTAAAATCATCAGCGTCGATGTTCTAAGGAGAATCATTTCCATTAGAAGTGGCTCTGGGCCTTTTCTTTACAAATTTGGAATTGATCTACATGCAAACTGTGTAATTGAGCTCCCTTCCATGTTGGGATGGGAGTGCCATCGAGCCGATATGCACCTGGTTCGGGATCTCGTTGTTTGCGCAGTATGTAGTCTCCAACATTGAAGCTGCAATTTTATTCGTGTTTTCCCCAAGTGGGGTTCTACACGCATCAGCCTGCTCAGCGTTCATTGCGCCACGAGGTGCGCGAGCGTCCCATCTCTGACAAATGCTTCGACCATGTCCTTTACGTCTATGCATTCTTCAGTGTTGTGGCCTTTTGTCCTGTGAAAGTCACAGTATTTGCTCCGATCAGCATTGTGACGATGTCGGATTATTGGAGGCTTTGGCCATGGGAGCTCCTCAGTGGCGAATATCTCGGTGACGCTTTTGGTGAGTGGCGTCCATCTGGAGTTCTGGTTTGACTGTACGTTATCCCTTCCGCCTAACCGATGTTGCAAGCCGGATGAGGTGTCAAAGTTTACCCTTGACTGCCAAATGCCTAGCTTCCGCTTTTTGTTTAATCGGGCGGTAAGGACGTTGTCTTCTCTTGTTTTCTGGGTGTAGAGGTTTGTGCTCTGTGGGAGATCTCTACCCAGTTGCCTCTCAGTTTCCGCAAAGCGTTTAGCTGCTGTCATGATGGCATCCCATGTGGATGGCATGCCATCTTTACCCGTTAAGGTGCGGATGAGCTCTGGGTCGTTCGCGCCCTGAATAAAAGCAGCGCGAACAAGATCTTCGCTAATGTTACCCAGACTTAGCTTCTTTGAGTTGAAGCGAGTGATGAAGTCTGGCAAAGATTCATCTTCCTCTCTAATGCATTTGAGGATTGTCCATTGCTCTTCGGTATACTTTCGTTGTTGGCTGAAGTGTTGGCTAAACTTCTGTTGGAAGTCTGCCCAGTCGTAGATGTGGTTGACCGGTAGACGATCGAACCACGCTCTAGCTGGCCCAACAAGCGTCATTTGGAACATGTAACACCACGTAGGTTCCGTCTAATTGCTGACGGTTGCCCCCGCTATGAATCTGTTCAAATGATCGTCTGGGTCAGATATACCATCATATGTGCCTATGTTGGACATTTGTTTGGCACTTTTTGGGGCGATTGCTTCCGCAATGTCCCTTGCAAATTTGGACGTTCCCGCATTTGCCACAGTCGGTCTGAATGTTTTGGAGAAGTCACGTGGACTTCCACCTGTGTTTTTTGGTTTGAAGGCTTCTCCAAAACGCCTTCTCGGTTGGGAGTCCGTTTCCTTACGCTTCCCTTTTACCCTATGGCGAGGGTTCGCGTCGGTGTCGGATTCCTCCGAGTCATCGTCCAAGTATTCTTCGAATTCGTCAGCCTGTTGGACGGAACGCAAGCGTTCGTCCAACTCAGCTTGGAATTCCTTCTGTCGTGCCTCCGCCCATGCCTTAACTTCATCTAGTGTTTGGCGGGGGAGTCTTGTTCGTTTCTCTAACTGGGTATCGGTGAATCCCAGTGAGCGATTATTTACTGCACTTGCCCCAGCTTGGGTAACTGGGGTAGTGTTCGTGAAATTTACTGCACTTGTCCCACGGATGGCGCCAATGAAGAAACACTAACCGGACCCCGGGCAGATTACGGATAACCTGGGGGTTAGATAGATGTTTCCCACGAGGGGTTAGATCCGGCAAAGATGGTTCTTCTGATAACCTGCAAAACAGACACCGTGAGCTTGTCACTGAGAAGGGGGGGGGGGTTCCTCCTTGTGACCACCCTCCGGCGTGAGAATCAGACTAGATTGCTCTTTAAATATAAATGTATATTAAGAGATTGCTAGAGCAGATATCAGGTATAATATGATGATAATATGATAAGATATGATAAGATGAGATGATCATACCATTTGGGGTATTTATAGCCGAAGGTAGGTTTCCAAGGAGGTGTGGCCTGCTGAATAGTATTCCTGTTCTACCAACTGTGGCCTACGCACGTGCCCTGCTGGTAGTTGGTGGGTAGGCAGCGGCTGATAGTGACCAGGCCTACTGTGTACTATTCCTTTTCCACCAACTGCCGGCTATGCACGTGGTATGACAGGAGTTGGTGAGTAGGCAGCGGCTAATAGTGACATACAGTACAGGAGCATGCTGCTCGCCATACTGTTGTCAATAAGCTGTCGTATCTTTAGTCAGATCTTTTGCCCATACCTCGTCAGGTACAGTACAGAAGATCTTCCCTTATCGTACGGACTGGCTTTTGGGCGGGAGTATTCCCCCTCCCGCCTTTGTGCGGGATTGTTCCCGGCTTTGCTCATTCCTTCAGGTGACACTGAGTGAGAGCTAAGTGCCTTGTGCGTGTAGCCTTGCTGCGCGGGTGGCCTTCCCTGATGGCTTGTATCCGCAGCTGCGGGAACAGGCAGAGTCCTTCACCATTGGGAGGCATTTCCTGCGGGAACAGCTTGCGTACTGCGCGTAAGGACGTCACGTCTCTGAGCATGGTGGGTCCTACGGATCCAGTTGGTTTCTGCGCAGATGTCCCTCTTCAAGGTGAGTCTTGCGGGTCCAACTGGGCTCTGCTGGGACCTACCTCTTCACATCTTCATCATGGTTAAAAAGTCACAATACAAACTAATGATTTTGAAAAAAAAAAAGTTTTAAGGCAAAATTGAACGTTAAACAGCTAAAACAGTCATCAAATCCAACCGGTTTAAACAACTCTTTCTTAAAGTATTAGTTCGTGTTTTAAATTTCATCAAAACCAGTTGAAAACGCATATTAAATAAAACTTGAAAACATTGACTTATAAATATGGGTGCAAACAAGTCAAGTTACTCAAATCTTCTCGAGCTCAGATCAATAAAAAAAAAGCTTAGAATGAACCGAGCTGCTCAAGAGCCATTTGAGCTTTGGCCGATAAGAAAGCTCGAAATGAGCCGAGCCTGAAATAAAGTCTGTTTAGTTATTGATCCTGAGCTCGAGTCTTGTATGAGAAGCTCACTTAGACTCGTTAAACCTTAACAAACCTTGTGTGTTTATTTTAGCTCCTTTGGACATCTATGTATAAGTTTCCCAATGCATGGTCAAGCTTGATCCAAGCTTTGGCTCGTTTAAAGTTTTTCTCAAAATATATAAAAAGAATCTAATACATATACAATTTATCTGATAAATAATAAAAGAATCAAACCCGAGCTTGAAAAAACAAATCACTTACCAAACTCAAACTTTATAAAAAGAGCTAGAAACAAGTCGAGCTTGGGCTCAGAACATTTACAATTCTACTTATAAAGACAAAATTTAAAAACACATATGAAATAAACTCAAGAGGGTGTTTGTAATCCCTCATTTAACCTTCTTATAACTTATACGAGTCATAAGTTAAAAAGTTATAACTTATGATTTATCCATTCAAAACCTTAACTTTTCCAAACACCTTATAACTTATAAGTTAAAAGAGATAAAATAAGCAGTCCCAAACACCCCTAAATTACGAGATAAAATAACCCAATGAGCTAGCTATGGAGTGTTAAGGGAGAGAGTGAGAGACTTGGTGTTTCATGTGACACAGGTTTAATTCTTGTCCCCTAATATTTAGTTTCAAATGCACCAGGTGATGATGGGAGACTAGGCGAGTAAGTGACTTTCACTAGTTGGATCCTTGAATTAAATAAGTTTTATCTCACTGTACTGTCGTGCTTTTGCCCAAGTGTTCACAGGCGTTGGCCTTAGATAAGGGTTTTCTCGGATATGATGAATTTAGCCAGTAACCAATTTGAAGGATTTGTCGACCGTTAAATGAACATAACATGTAAAGACAAAAGAAGATAACTGAATAACAATTATGCAAATATCTAAAGCTGCCTCCCTTTGGCCAATGATCGACAATAGACAAAAAAAAATATCAAGGTTGCTGCACTTATCGTCGCCAGAATGACGGCCAACGATAGTGCAAGCAACCACCCGATGAAGAAACCTGTCAACGGGGTCCCACATGGATGACTCAACCAATGCATTGGAGTGAATCCCATCAGCAAACTGCTCCCAAAACTGCCTTAGATGAACCTCGGGTAACCAGAACTCCCGATCCTGCCCAACCCGCAACACATAACCTCGGATGCTCTAAATAAAGGCCAAAGTCTGAACCTCCGCCTGTGTATAAAATCCGGTAGCAAATAACCAGTTTGAAGGATTTGTCGACTTTAAACAAAACATAACATGTAAAGACAAAAGAAGATAAATGAATAATAATTATGCAAATATTTAGAGCTGGCCTCCCTCTAGCCATTAATCGACAATAGACAAAAAGGATCAAGGTTGTTGCACTTATCGTGACCAGAATGACGGCCAACGCTGGTGCAGGCAACCACCCGATGAAGATACCTGTCGACGGAGTGCCGCATGGATGACTCAACCACTACACTGGAGTGGCCCCCGTCAGCAAACTGCTCCCAGAATTGGCTCAGATGAACCTCACATAACCAGAACCCCATATCTAGCTGGGCCCACAACACATAACCTCGGATGCTCTGAATAAAGGACGAGGTCTGAACCTCCGCCCGTGTATAAAATCCTGTAGCAACTACAAAATCCGGAACTGACATCTCATATGTACGTCGGCCGAGAGCAAAGAAAACAACATACGACTCAGCAAAATCAATAGCCAATTTGAATGATTTGTCGACCGTTAAACAAAACATATAACATGTAAAACAAAAGAAGATAAGTGAATAATAATAATATGCAAATATCTAAAGTCTAAACCATAGAAAACAAGTTCCTTTATTACATTACAAATGGCGGATATCACTAGAACGAACAAACGAAAACAACGTCTATGATCTATCTTCTATCTCCATCCTTCAATCCACACTCCACCATTACTGGCCCCACATATCCTCTACCCATTCTCACCATGCCCATTTCCACCCTCTAATTCACAACCCCATTGATTTCTTTTTTTCTTTCATTTCAATTATCTTTTGCTTATTCATTCATGGCTGTTGCCATGGCTTCCTGTGGCTCCACTCTTGGACTCTACACCAAAATAAAGCAGCCCGTGTTCAAATCCGCATTCTTTGGATCTTCTTTCGGGTCGGATCATGTTAAACACCTATGCAATTCAACTAAACCAAGGTTCAGTTTCTTTGCTTTATTGAATTGGGTTTTCTTTAGATTCAATCTATGAGTCAAATTAAGTTCTGGGTATTGCGTAATAAGTGGTAATCTTTGTGGGTTTTGATTGAATTGAATTTATTAGCTTAATTGGGATTGTTAATGTTTGCTTTATTGATTAGGTTTTTTTTTTTCCAATTCAATCTATGAGTCAAATTAAGTTCTGGGTTTTGCTTAACAAGTGGTAATACTTGTGGGTTTTGATTGAATTGAAATGATTTGCTTAATTGGGATTGTTAATATTTGCTTTATTGAACTGTTTTTTTTTTAATTCAATCTATGAGTCAAATTAAGTTCTGGGTATTGCGTAATAAGTGATAATATTTGTGGGTTTTGATTGAATTGAAATTATTAGCTTAATTGGGATTGCTATAGATTGTTAATTGAAATATAATATATTAATCTTAGGTTTCTATTAGTTTTAAGTGATTGGGAATAGTGATTATGATCAAATTTCGAGATTGATTACTTGCAATTACACAAGTGTCAACCAGCGGCCGGTTCGTTTCGAGCTCTCTTTTTATAGCTCGAACTCGGCTCGTGGGTCGTTTTCTCAAGCTTAGGCTCATCTTATTTATTATTTATTAATTAACCTATATATTTTGGGAAAAACCTTAAACGACACGTGTAGTACCTTAAGTGAGCCGAAGCTTGGCTGCGCAATGTGAAATCAATCCCTCGAAGTCCAAAGTGGGTCAAACTTAAAAATACACAAGGCTCGAACAGGCTTGATAACTTAATGAGCTTTATTTGAGGCTTGGCCTTAGCTCGAGCTCAAAATAGCTCGGCTCGTTTCGAGTTCTTTATCGATCCGATCTCAAGTAGCTCACGAGCGTCTTGGCTCGTTTGCACCCTACTTGCAAATTCTTGCCTTTGATCAATTGTTTATGCAATTCTGATTTTTAATTATTCAAATCTATATAATCGCTTTCCAAGCACATATCCAAACACCCTCTAAAATCTTGGAAGTGAAGAACATTTGTGTGTTGTTCTAATTCTTGATTTGGGTTTTCACCCAGATTGTCATATTCATTGAGTCATATGATTCCAAAAGCATCCGCCACAGCTATTGAGGTATCAAGATAAGGGATTTGGTAACACATTTATTATAAAATCTATTCAATTTTTATTTTTAATTTCATTCGATAATTGATTTTCAGGATGGAAGCTACCAGGAAACCGATGTGGTTCCAACACCCAAAGTTATTATTGACCAGGACTCTGACCCGAATGCAACCGTAGTCGAGGTCACATTCGGCGATCGCCTTGGAGCTCTTCTTGATACCGTATGGCTTCTTTTAAGTTCTTTTGTTTAAGTCATTTTAGTGCTTGTTATTTAATTGTCAAATTGTTAATGTATGTGCAGATGAATGCTCTTAAAAATCTTGGACTAAATGTTGTGAAAGCAAACGTTTGTCTGGATTCTTCTGGGAAGCATAACACATTTTCAATCACTAAAGCGTAAGTATTGAAATTAAATATCTTTTTTTGAATAATATGTTCAATGATATTTAGCAAATCAGGTATAGTTCTTGGTTGGTTTTTTTCTTTTAATGTTTTTGGGTCAAAATAATAAGATTTTTTTAATATGCAGCTCAACTGGACGTAAAGTTGAGGACCCCGAGTTGCTTGAGGCGATCCGTCTAACTATTATTAGCAATCTTCTAGAATATCACCCGGTATTACACCAATCTTGTGTCTTTCTTATAACATGTATATATAAATAAATAATTAAATACAATTTTAAAAGACTATTGCTGAACTGATGTCATTAATAGGAATCAAGTGCCCAATTGGCAATGGGTGAAGCCTTTGGAGTAGAAGCACCATCACAAAAGGTAACACCCCCCCCCCCCCACCCCCCCCAAAAAAAAAAGAAAATGAATAAAGCCAAAATGACCAATTTGCCCCTTCTCACGTTTTAAATGCTATTGGTTTTGGTTCACAAGCTTAAACTTCTCTATTTGGGTCCTACAAAAAGGCAGTTTGGGTATTTAACTATTCATAAAATTATTGTTGGTAATTTTCATTTTGGAATTACCAGACAAAGGTTGTGGATTCTTGGCTTCCTTTGAATTTTTAAAAGGAAAAATGACCAGTTTGCCCCTTTTCACTTTTCAATGCTATTTGTTTTTGTTCACAAGCTTCTCTATCTGGATCCTACATAGGGCAGTTTGGGTATCCTTTTTATTCACTAAAATTATTGTTGGTAATTTTCCTTTTCGAATACCTAACAAAAACCGCGAGTTCTTGGCGTCTTTTGAATTTTTAAAAGCCAAAATGTCCTATTTGCCCGTGTTTATACCATTGTTGTTGGTCCTCAAGCTTCCTTTAAAGGGTAGTTTAGACATTTGGCTAATAACTCAATCATCATTGTTTGGTTAAATGTTACCTAACAAGTTTTGAACCGCCTCAGATTGATGTTGACATTGCAACCCGTGTCCAAATTTACGATGACAGCCCTGAACGAAGGTATTTAAAATGGAGGGTATTTTTGTCTTTTTCACTAGTCCGAAATATTTTTATTGTATTTTAAAGGCAAAAAGCAACTCATTATTGTGATTATATTATGCAGTCTGCTCTCAGTGGAGACAGCAGATCGGCCCGGATTACTGGTGGATCTTGTGAAAATTATCACTGATATAAATGTTGCAGTTGAGTCGGGAGAGTTCGATACCGAGGTAAAAATTAATATCTGGATAAACAGATTTTGCTTCTAATAATTTTACCACCTTTAGACAGTCAGTTATATAGTAGTTGGGTTAAATAATACAAAGGGTAAAACTAAAGTTAACTTAATTTAAATTTAAATAAATAAATAATAATCTTTCTTTTAACCTAATTTGAATTTAAATAAATAATAATCTAATGCAAATTAAACTATCTAGACTGAACACATGATCTGTTTTGTGTGGTTTGGAATCTATAGGATTGAAAAATCTTTCACAATCCAGGTCGAGTAATCATTCAAAACGCGTTCACTGTTAAATATTATCGAATTAATTATTCTCTTTCTTTAATAAACCAAAATAAACGTGTTCACTGTTATTAAGTTAATGATATAAACGACATACGTATTATGTTTTAAAATACCTAAACGTATTATAATTGTTTGATTCCTATACGTGAAAAAATGGATTTATTTTAGTCAAAGTAATATACGTTAAAAGACTTATATTTTTTTAATTATTTTTTTAAATATTTCGACTGTTTAATTTTTATGCAGGGTTTGTTGGCGAAGGCGAAATTTCACGTCAGTTACAAGGGTAAAGCTCTTATCAAACCGCTTCAACAGGTAAACCCGACACATTGGTAAAATTGTGCTATTATAATTGCACAATAAACCCTTGGTTTAATACGTAACTTTCTGGCAGGTCGTCACGAATAGTTTAAGGTACTTTTTGAGGCGACCGAGTACCGAGGAGTCGAGTTTTTGAAACCAAAGCGGTATCGGGTACAACGGAAAATGCAGTTTATATGAAAAGAATGATGTTGTAGTGTTTCAGAAAATATTTGGGAGCTTACATTACAAATTGTAAAGTTACTACATTTATATGATACCAAAAATCTGCATTTATGGCCTTAATCAATGTTTAAAGCCCAGCCCAAGTGGTTATGAAGGTTACTTATGGGTAATTACGGCAACCCATTTTCAAAGTTGATCCGGTAATAAAATCGTTTGGCCTTGACCCGATAAACAGAATATCGGTTGTAGGTAGAGGTGTAATCATAACATGGTCATGCTTAAAAAGTTAAAATCGTCTAACCTGATCGAGACTGTGTAACCCATTTCTCTAAACGAGTAAAACTGGTTGTCGGGTGTGATCAAGTAGTAAACAGGCTGACGGGTTGCAATAAATTAGATAAACGGTTTTCTATAATTATATTTTTGTTCTGATTTTAAACGGGTTAACTTGTAATCTTGTATACCTAAACATAGTTTGTTTAATTTAAACAATGAACATGCCACCAAAACATAACTTGTATATCTAATGGGTTAGACACGATAATTCAATACCTGATTATTTTAATATCACGCTAAGAATTGAATCTTTTGTGGAATTTTTATGGAGGTTTTCTTTGATAAGGATGATCTTGACCCGTATATAAAAGAAATATAAAAATTCTTGATTTGACCAAGTTTAAACATTTATTCAAACTTAGCATCATCCTTAATGTAGAAACACATATTTAGGTAAAGACAATTTTTTTTTAATAAAGAGCTTAAAAAGGTAGATTGGCATATTAATCAAGCTATCAAAATGTGTGTTTTAGCAAAAACACCATAAAAAAATACGATTATACAAAACCAATTTAAGGTTTTGAGTACTTGCACAGGAAATTATATATATTGGTTTAAATATTTTTTTTTTCTAATTACGTATGAATGCTTGTATAATTCTCACAAGAGTAAAGTGCCATTTTCGTCCGTGTGATTTGACAAATAATTCAAATTTAATCCAAATAGTTTATTTTTTGCATCTAGACCAACCACGCTTCTCAATTCTTGCCAATTCCATGAAATCACTAACCCCGTTAAATTGAATCGTTAAGTCAGGCATAGACATGTCTTTTCACTTTCTTTATTATATGAGTACAGTGCCAAAATCGTCCCTAAAGTTTGGTTACATTTGCGAATTTCGTCCAAAAATATTGTTTTTCGCAATTAGACTCTCGATGTTTCCCAACTGTTGTCAATTTCGTCCAAATTGTTAACTCGGATTTCAATCTTCAAATAACTTTTGAACCAAACTCATCAGCTCAGATAACTTTTAGACTAAAACCATCGGCTCCAACAACTTTTGAAAAAAAAAACCATCGTTTTTGAAATCCGACGAATTTGAAAATTTGTTTTTTTTTAATATTTTATTATTATATTCAATTTTACTCAATTTTAGTTTTTCTTTTATAACTTTAAAGTATAAAATTTAATAAATATTCGAATATACCGTTGAGACGAGCTTATTTTTATCTGCATGTCGATATAAAATATAAATTTTACTCAAAACCGAGTTAGTTCAAATTTATGTCGAAACGTTCTATAAAAACTTGACCCGACTCGGTTTTGAATAAAATTTATGTCGACACGTAGGGCTGTAAACGAACCAAACGAACACGAACAAGGCCTTGT
The DNA here is from genome assembly GCF_021521415.1 of Bidens hawaiensis. Classification (NCBI taxonomy): domain Eukaryota; kingdom Viridiplantae; phylum Streptophyta; class Magnoliopsida; order Asterales; family Asteraceae; genus Bidens; species Bidens hawaiensis. Next base: position 688,269 of record NW_027491668.1, read on the forward strand.
TCATATTCGTTCGTTAAGAAAATAATGTGTTCACGAACGGTTCACGAACACTTACAGAACGAGATTTTATATTCGTGTTCGTTCATTAAGGAAATTAATGTGTTAACGAACGGTTCACGAACACAAATGAACACAAATAAAATGGGCAAAGCCTAGAGATTGAGACTGATGGATTCATCAATGTGAATAATGAAAGCATATAAACGAATCGAATGAACACGAAAATGGCACTTAATCGAACAAATATTTATGTTCATGTTCGTTTATTTAAAAAGAGACATTTGTGTTCGTTTGTTTAAAATCTAAACATACATAACTGAACAAAGATAAACGAACATACATGAACAAATGTAAATGAACATAAAAAAACATAAACAAACTTAAATGAAAACACCTAAATGAACACACATTAACAAATATAAAACCTTTAAACAGATGACCTATCTAGATAATATTTAATTATTTTCTATTAATACATAAACGAAAATAAATGAACAGACATAAATGAACATAAATAAACGAACATAAACGAATGTTCATGAATATAAATGAATGAACGGAACATGTGTTTATGTTTGCTCGTTTAATTATACGAACACAAGTTTTTTGTTCATGTTCGTTCGTTTATTAAATAAACCAACATAAACGAACTTCCCGCCAAACGGTTCACGAATAGTTCACCGAACGTTCGGTTCGTTTACAGGCCTATCGGCACGTAGATAAAAAGAAGCTCGTCTCAACAGTATATTCAAAATTTTATAAAACTTTATATTTCAAAAGTTATAAAAGAAAAACAAAATATAAATAAAATTAATTATACTAATTAAATATTAAAAAAAAACAAAATTTCAAAGGAATCTAACTCTTGGTTTGATCGATGGTTTTGGGATGAACTTTTAACGGATTAGACGTATTTTAATTTATGTTCTTGTAAGAACTCAGATACGTGACAACATGGTATTCAATGGTGAAATTCATCGACAAAAAATCAAAGGTGTCGCCTCCGACGAATTTCAATGGGCTTTTATAAAAGTTTCAAATAATTTGGATCAAAATGGTATCTCTCAAAAAAAAAACCTATTTTAAAAATTTTCTCTTATTATAAACTAGAAAAGAAAAAAAAAACCCACTCACTTATATTTAGAAGGTAGTAGGCTAGTAGCATATATAACTACTATAATGATCGTTTACTAACTCCTATGTACATTTAAAACACCAATGGGTAGAAAATGACATGCCAGTGCAATATACACTTGTTTCTAAGGCTGAGGGGTGTGGGGCTTCAACGGGGGCGCTAGAGCCCCTCCGCTCGCGCCCCCAGGCGCTAACACCACACCACCAGGGCGCTAGCGGGGGCGCTAACGCGAAAAACAATGCATGCGTGAGCCGGTTAGCGGGAGAAGAGAGAGGGCTGCACAACTTTTGATGGTTTTTTGACCGTTGGGAGCCGAACAAACCAAAAAAAAAAATATTTTTCCTATATAATTATACCCCATTTCACCCATTTTTATACCAAAACTTCAAACCTTTACCCAAAATCAATTCATCTTCTCAACTTTTTTTTAAAAAAAATGGCTGGAAATTGGTTCCCAAACCTTGATTCAGATTATCTTGACGATGATTTATGGTCGTCACCGCACCAACCGATGTTTTATTCGGAGCCGCAAGAATCATCCGGCTTTCAACCATCCAACACACAATCGTCTCCTAACTTTGTTGTTCCGGAGACACAAGAATCACACGGTGAAGCTACGGGACCAAGTGGCAGTGATGATTTGGCGGTTTACAATTTCACGGTCGAAGAGTGGAAGCAGGAGTGTTTGCGGAGGTATGGGATGGTGAAGACGTGGGACGATTTAAAGTTGTGGGAGAGGTTGAAAAGGTGTTCCAAGTGGGTTGAGCTGGTGGCGCCGGACTTTGATGCGGAAGTAAGGCCGAAACGGACTAAAACTAGTTCGTCTGGAGCGTATAGCACTTCAACCGGGTCGGATTGCCGCGTTGGATTCGACCTAAACATTGCGGATGAGGAAACGTCTTCACCGCCGAGGAGGTGGCCATTGGGAAGGGACGCCAAGGGGAAAAAACCGGCTGAGGGGGAAGCCGTAAACATCGCCAATCTTGTTGAATCCCTCAATAAATTCAACAAAACCATGGAGGTGGTATCTTATGACAAAAAGGAAAAAAGTAGAATGAGAGATTTGGACTTTCTTACTAGAGACTTCAGTAACCTAAATCCGGTCGATCAAATGCTAATGGAAAAGCAAAAGGAACGTATCCGAAAGAGGTTGATCGAAGAAGACCAAGCCGAAGAATAAGAAGAATGTTTTTTTAGTACTATTTTATTTTTAGATATTAATGTGTTTTTCTTATTAATGTGTGTTTTTTTTAATAATTTATGAGTTTTTTTAATAATACGTTGTTTGAATATATTTATAAAAAAATTAAAAAAAAATTCGCTGGAGCCCCTCCACACCAGGGCCAGAGACTCCAACGGGGGCTCCAACACCCCCCTTATCCAGTTTCTCTCTCTGCCACACGTCATAATATTATTGGTTAGAGCCCCCATTAAAGCCCCCCACTCCCCTCAGCCTAATTTTGAGTATGCAAATAATAATTTATTTTGTTGTCACGTGGAAATTTAATATCCACTTGTAACGAGAAGAAAGGGTGATCATGATGAAGACCACCTAACCATGTAACCAAATTTATTTCAATAATAAATTTGATAATAACGCTTTTCTTGCGTCACGTTTTAGGTCAAATGCATTCAAACACGACGCCACATTATGTTGTTCCAATTATTAGCACAAGAAGCTTGAACGAATTTGTGTTTTTATAACATCTTATAGAAGAGGATTGAATTCAAACATGAAATAAGTACATAAACCAGGATATTAAATTTTATATATTTTAAAAAGTTTATAACATTTTTTACTCCGTTCATCCTAGCCCTTACCATCAAAGTCCTTACTCGCATGGCCCGATACGTCGTCACAATACTCCACCAGATCCAATTATCCACTCCTGACCCGATGACACACACGAGTCCATCGTGGGAGTCAATAAATGCTCCTGCATCATAATCTTTTTGTTAAGTATTCGACAAATAATCTCTAACTTTATTGTCATTCTTACTTTTATATTATTTCAAGAATAGTATTATTGTCATTATATATTATAAAAATTGACAACTTTTTACACAATTTCATTTTAAATTATAGATATGTGTATAATCACATCAAACCGGTCATCACATTATAATAACGTCTAACCCTACCTTGTATATGCACAATTGTGCATATTAGTTAACCTATGAACTCTATTACATACTCTTTCTATGGGGAGGCTAATAGCGATCATATTTGTCAATTTATATGTTGAGATCATTCCAAAAGTGTTAAATGACACCATAAAAGTCGATACCTATATCTAAGTGGGTGGGTGATTACCTAGTTAAGTATCTATCTATAATATATATAAACGAAAACCATAAAATCCTACGCGTCGCGATGTGGTCGCTCCCCCTTTTTATGAAAGCCACTAGATTTCTTGATTTTTAAATGGAGGCCTCTCATTGATTTAACCCAAATTCATGGGTATGGGTCTTACCAAAACCAGATAGCTCTTAAACAGGTTATAACATTTAATTAAATTTTACCAATTATTTGATATGAAAATCATATAAAATAGGGATATACTAAAATTTAATATCCAATTTAAAAAGAAAAATGTATTATTTGTAATTAATAAACAATTTTATAGTAAAAACATAAGTTGGCCATGGGTCACCAAATCCAGATAGCATTTAAACGGGTTATAACATATCATTTATTTATGAAACCTTTTAGTCATCAAACCCTAAGTATATTATTAACTTTCTTACAATATAGAAATTAAATCCAAAAAAATAAATATTAAAAAACGAAAAATGTAAAACAATCATTTTCTCAAACCATCAGATTGTTTTATTTGCAAATGAATGTTTCTCACGCATTTGACCCGAATTCACGGGTAAAGGTCTCACTAAACCCAGATAGCTTTTAAATGAGTTATAACATCTCATTATATTAAAAATTAATCTCATAAATATTTGATACGAAAATCCTATAAAATAGGGATATACTAAAAATTAATATCCTATTTTATTTAAAAAAAAGATATTATTTATAATTAAGAAACAATTTTATAATAAAGAAAATAAACGAGTAATGGGTATCACCAAACCCAGATAGCTTTTAAACCGGATTATAAAATATCATTTATTTATAAAAGAATTTTATCATCAAACATCAAGTATATTAATTATTAACCTTCTTACAATAAATATATAAATATTAAAAACGAATAATGTAAAACAACCCATAATACGTGGGATAAAATCTAGTAATATATATAAACGAAAACCCATAAATCCTATGTGTCGCGATGTGGTCGCTCCCCCCTTTTATGAAAGCCACCAGATTTCTTGATTTTTAAATGGAGGCCTCTCATTGATTTAACCCAAATTCATGGGTATGAGCCTTACAAAAACCAGATAGCTCTTAATCGGGTTATAACATATTATTAAATTAAAAATTAATCTTACTAATTATTTGATATGAAAATCCTACAAAATAGGAATATACTAAAATTTAATATCCAGTTTAAAATAAAAAAGATATTATTTATAATTAATAAATAATTTTATAGTAAAAAACATAAGCGGGTCATGGGTCACCAAATCCAGATAATTTTTAAACGGGTTATAACATGTCATTTATTTATGAAAGCCTTTCATTATCAAACCCTAAGTATATTATTAACTTTCTTACAATAAAGAAAATTAAAATCCAAAAAATAAATATTAAAAAACGAAAAATGTAAAACAACCATTCTCTCAAGCCATCAGATTACTTTATTTGTAAATGAAGGTTTCTCACGCATTTAACCCGAATTCACGAGTAAAAGTCTCACCAAACCCAGATAGCTCTTAAATTTGTTATAACATCTCATTATATTAAAAAATAATCTCATCAAATATTTAATATGAAATATTTGATATAAAAATCTTATAAAATAGGAATATACTGAAAATTAATATCCTATTTTATTTTTAAAAAAAGATATTATTTATAATTAAAAAACAATCTATAATATATATAATTGAAAACCATAAAATCCTATGTGTTACGATGTGGTCGCTCCCCCCTTTTATGGAAACCACCAGATTGCTTGATTTTTAAATGGAGGCTTCTCATTGATTTAACCCAAATTCATGGGTATGGGTCTACCAAAACCAGATAAATCTTAAACGGGTTATAACATCTCATTAAATTAAAAATTAATCTTACCAATTATTTGATAGGAAAATCCTATAAAATAGGGGTATACTAAAATTTAATATCCAATTTAAAAAGAAAAAGATATTATTTATAATTAATAAACAATTTTATAGTAAAAATCATAAGCGGGTCATGGATCACCAAATCCAGATAGCTTTTAAACGGGTTATAGCATATCATTTTTTTTATGAAACCCTTTCATCATCAAACCCTAAGTATATTATTAACTTTCTTATAATAAAGAAAATTAAAATCCAAAAAGTAAATATTAAAAAACAAAAAATGTAAAACAACCATTCTCTCAAGCCATCAGATTGCTTTATTTGTGAATGAAGGCTTCTCACGCATTTGACTCGAATTCACGAGTAAAGGTCTCACCAAACCTATATAGCTCTTAAACGGGTTATAACATCTTATTATATTAAAAATTAATCTCATCAAATATTTGATTTGAAAATCCTATAAAATAGGGATATACTAAAAATTAATATCCTATTTTTATTTAAAAAGAGATATTATTTATAATTAAGAAACAATTTTATAATAAAGAAAATAAATGGGTAATGGGTATCACCAAACTCAGATAGCTTTTAAACCGGATTATAACATATCATTTATTTGTGAAACCATTTCATCATCAAACCTCAAGTATACTAATTATTAACTTTCTTACAGTAAATAAAATTAAAATCTAAATATACATATATATATATTGAAAATGAATAATGTAAAACAACCCCGTAATACAGGGAATAAAATATAGTAATTTATAATTTTGCTCTAAGCTATAAATATCATAAAAGAAAATTTAACATGTAGGAAAAAAATTCAAAATAAAGTTCTTATGATACACAACATAATAATAGTTATACTTTGTTAGCATTAACCTTTTAAAAATAGTTTGTTATTGAAAAATAACAGTTATTAAGTTAATAAGACCATAGGGTGTGATAAGCGTAAACCACAATGGGCTAATGTGGCGATGGACCGCAATGTGAAACACCGCGCCTGGTGGCTTGGTCTATGTGCTTACCCGACTTCAAGCTAGTTCTTCCAACCCAACTAGAGATGTTCAAAACGGTTTGGGACTAGGAACCGGAACCGGTTCCTAACCGGTTCCTATATTCAAAACCCCATTTTAAACCGGTTCCAGGCTAGAACCGGTTAGGGAACCGAATCGGTTCTCCCACCCTCGGACCCCTAACCTATCTAACCGGTTCTTACCGGTTCCTGTACTGTAACCGGTTCCAACCGGTTACAGTGTAAAAATTTTTAAATTACTAACAAAAAAATATATATAGCAACGTACGGTTGATCACCTGATTGAGATCGAGATATAATAAAAAAATAAATAAAAAGAAAAGAACAAATTATTTGACAGGCATACAAAATGTTAGGTGCTGTTTGTTTTTTAAGACAAAATCTGTCTGTAATCTGATTTCATCTGATTTCATGTCTACAACTGAAGACGTGGTTTGAAGGTCTGCAATCTAAAAATATAATACTGTTTATTTTATAAACTAGATATCGTCTGCATAAGCTGAAAATTTGTTTTATAAACTGGACGATGGTTGTGGTCGACGGTGGGTGATGGTGTTGATGAACGGTGGCAGACGGTGGGTGGTGGTGGTGGCAGTGGCGGATGGCGGGTGGTGGGTGGCGGCGGTGGGTGGTGGGTGGTGGTAGTGGACGGTGGTTGTGAACGACAGTGGGTGGTGGTGGTGGTGTTGGACGGTGGTGGTGGACGGTGGTGGTGGCGGTGTTGGACGGTGGTGGTGGTGGGTGGTGGACGGTGGTGGTGGCGGTGTTGGACGGTGGTGGTGGTGGGTGGCGGACGGTGGGTGGTGCTGGACGGTGGTGGTGGCAGACGGAAGGTGGTGGGTGGTGGTGGTGGACTGTGGTTGTGGCTGACAGTGGATGGTGGTGATGGACGGTGGTGGTGGTGGGTGACGGACGGTGGTGGCGGCGAACGGTGGGTGGTGGTGGTGGCGAATGGTGGGTTGTGCATGGTGGGTGGTGGTGGTGTTGGACATTGGGTGTTGGTAGGATGCTAAGAAGTGTAAAGAAGTTGAACAATAGCATATTTTTTAAGACTATTAAAGCATATTTCATATCTTTTTTTATATAAAAAAACAAACAGTTTTTAGAAGCTTATGTCTGCACGTCCGCTGAACGTAAGCCCTTTACAGACATTTTAATTAAAAACAAATAGAATCTTAGTAATTTTCTTGAGTGTTACGTAGTCCTCTACAAAATTGTAACATCAATTACAGACAAAGTCTAGAGTCGAACTCCGGTGTGTCCTTGGTAGTAGGAGCAGTGCCATCAATGTGAGTGAGATGTTGAGAGGACCTTGTTTCAATGAGCATGGAGTTGAAAAACCTTCACTTTGTGAGTCGAACTTCGGATCCTTCGAACTTCGGATCATCCTTTTCTCGCTTCTCTTACTTGTTAAATGTACTTTATATTTTTCATAATTTTTTTAAGAAAATACTAGTTATACTGATAAAATACATTTGATAAAATACATTTGTTTTTGAATTATCCCTTATTTTAAAATGGAAGTCAAATTACACTAATAGTATTAATTTATTTTCACAATTATATATTTTTACATATTTTTGACTTTTTTTAAAAAATGTACACATGCAATACATTTTTCTACATATAAAGTGTAAATAAAGGTTTAAATAGTTTATGCATTGTTATTTTTCAAAATATCGTGTACTACACCTGTTCTAAGAGCATTCTCATCCCACTCTATATTTTCAAACCAAAATTTACACTAAAACTCATTTTATTTTCTCTCTCTATTTCAATTAAATAATACTTTTTATACATTGTATTATTACCTTTTTTCTTTCCTTCACTCACAACCACTTTCAAAATATATTAAAAAATTATAAGGGATGAACAGTAACTTTTCAAATATACAGAAAAATCACTACTTTTTCTAAAATATAAAAACTCTTCACTCATAACACCCTGAATCACTCTCTAAATTATAAAAACACCCCTCACATAATATGAGGGGTTGGATGAGAATACTCTAAACTAATTAAATATAAAGGGATATAAACAAAGTGGTTACCAACCCTTCTTAAGCTAGACAAATGTAACATCCAACTTTTTGTTAAATAATAAATGACGGAAAGTTTTGTTATTTAACTGTGTGTCATTAAGTTAGTTGTGTGTTAGTGTTTGGATAATATTTGGATTTGGAATTGTGAGTGGATTGTGGGGCCCATGGCCCCCTATATAAGCCCAACCTCTCCATTCTTTTTACCATTTTGTCACACACACATACACTCAAGAAACACACACCCACTCTCTCTCAAGACCCGAATTAAGGAAGAGTTTGGTGATTCAAGTGTCTTCAACTGACAAGAATCACGTCCAGATCCTCGAGTTGTCAAGATCTGAACTCGAACCCGCAAGCAAAAGGTGGGTTTTAGTTTAAAATGGTTAAGTTTTATGGTTAGAATCGGCATGCAAACAGATATAATGATAGATCGGGTTGTGAAATGTAAGAAAAATATAAACTTGGTAAGTTATAACCTCTCGGGTGCACTTTATGATAAAAAGATGGTGTTTGGATTTTGATAGATGGGTTCAGGATTAGGTGCATGGGGTCAGAATGTGTCAAAAGTTGGGAAAGAGTAAAAATCAGGTCCTGAGGAAGAGCCACGAAGTAAAATGACTTTAAAATGGTAAAAGCGAATAAAGGCAGGCATTTCGCTTCGCTCATCGATGAGAAGCGAAACAGGCATTTCGCTTCGCTCAGCGATGAGAAGCGAAACAGTCATTTCGCTTCGTTCAGCCATGAGAAGCGAAACAGTTTCATGCGAATCGAAAAAGCATGCGAAGCGAAATTCTTCCATGCGAAATTCCATGCATGCGAAGCTCAGCCCCAGCCAGGGGCGTTGCCCTTTGGACCCTGCTAGGGGCTGCCGCCCCTAGACCCCGCTACCAGGGGCGCTGCCCCCGGACCCCCGTTAGTTGAGGGTGTCATTGACTTAGATATAGGAAGTAGTAGTAATGGATATTTGACACTCGTAATGCGTTATACAGTTAGCCGTGCACAGCTTAAGAAGGGCATTACTATTAACGGCAAGAGAAACCGACTTTCTAGCCCCTTTATTCGTTATGTTTTTGGGGCTGTGTGCATACTCCTTTGTGATAGTTGTTAATACACTTAACTTAAATGGTAAGTGTATGATATGTGTATGTTATATGTACGACTAAGTATTGAATGGTATTATGGAACGTTTATACGAATGAATATGTACATATACGTATATCCATGACCAAAAGATATGTAAAGTATGCATGAATGAAAATGAATGTATGAACGAGTGACGTGATATGTATGGTTATTGGAGACAAAGGGACCAGACCCTAAAAATATCTGAGACAGAAGGGACAAGACCCTGATAATATCTGAGACAGAAGGGACCAGACCCTGATAATATCTGAGACAGAAGGGGCCAGACCCTAATAATATCTGTGATGGTAGAGATAGAATAGCCTATGGTAAATTACAAGGCTTTATAAAAGAAAGTAGGTAAGCGTGTGTGCATGTATATAAAGTTTGTATGAAAGAAGTAAGAGTAAATAAGGTATGAATACGTATCTTCGGATGCGTATGAGTAAGGATATGAATGTATTATATGTTAAATGATTAACTAGAACTCACTCAGCGTAGCTGACTTTTAGTATGCACGCAGACAAAATAGATTGAGGCAGCTGGCTTGAGAAGGGACACATGGCATGGATGGAAGAGATTGGCATCTACGAAGAAGTGTCAAGATTGTTTTAATTAATCACAATTTATATGTTAAGACAATAATGAATGTTTTGTAATGTGATGTATGAAGTTTTAAATTATTCCACGAAAGTTTCAATTAACTCTGATTTTAGGACTGTGTTTATGAGTAAATCCAACACCAAAGTAGGGCTACCGGGAACGGGGCCTTACAACAAAGAAATGAATAAATACAAATAATTATTACTATAATATAAATAAGAAGTTTGGTGTCGCAAATGGCCTATTGGGTCACTTGACGGCACCATATTGGTCGATGAATTTTGGTTTTTAGTTCAGTTACTATAATAAACGTAATGGACGATGAATTTTGTTTTTTAATTCAGTTACCATAATAAATGTAATGGAAACTGATCAAATGCTAACTTATTTTCAGCTCTGGTAACATAACAAACTTGAAAGAAACCGACCGAGTTCACACAGACTCGCGGCCTTATGTAAAGCCCAAGACCGACGACGCTTGGGTACCAATGGACAAGTTTACCGACAGAATCATGTCTATATCATAACGAACGCAGCCGATACCGACTGAATTCGTGTCGATTTATCGTCGTAACGCTCTGATTTTACCAACGTCTGTGTTTCAACGCTGGGGTTTTGCCAGCTGTCCTGGCACGTTGCGACAAATAGAAAAAACTATTTACAAATAATAAAGACTAATTAGGATTATTTTAAACAAACTATGAGATAAACTTAACAACCATGTTTATCCATTGATCCATAAGATAAATTTAAACTTAGATAAAGAATACTAAATCAACTGGTAATAACAAAACTATCATGATGTATTCAATCCACATATGAATTATAGTAATTAATTCCAAGAGACAAGTGGCAACGGTTGTCAAGGCTGTAGCTCTCATGGTTGCAACAACAATGACGATGATGATGAAGACAGTGATGAACGGTTGTAGTGACAACAATAGTTTATTACAATGAATTCACCTCAAGAAACTCATCTTAATTAGTTCCATGCTATAAACCTAATATAAACTTAATGATAGTCATGATTTTAGGTATTTACCAAAACAAACCATTTAGCAAACACAATCCACCTAGATTGACTCATTTAATAACTTCACTCATTAAATAACTTCACATGTACACATTAACTCTCTAATTAAAATAACACAAGAATGATTGAGATCAAGATATAAAAAATAAAAATAAATAAATAAAAGATCTGATTTATTTTTATTTGACAACCATGAAGACTGCTAGTGTGGTAGGTAAGCAAAATGCCTCTCAAGAGGATTGGTTAATATGTTCTTCAATTCGACAAGTCAACTTAACACCAACACCCGCCTCTGGACCCCACTTTACCAAAAACACCTACTCCCCGTCTCACCAACCACACACCAAAATTCCCATTTTACCCCTCCCATTTTCCCATAAATCCCTATTCTACCCCCCTCCACCAACCCCATACACGTCCATATAAGCATTTTTCCTCATCAACAATCATAATTCAAACCACTTATTTCACTTAACCAATAATAATAATAATATTATTATTATCATTATTATTATTATTATTTTCCGATGGAGGCTAAAACGGAAACCATTTTCCGATCAAAATTGCCAGACATTTATATTCCTAACCACCTTCCGTTACACACATACTGCTTTGAGCATATTAATAATTTCAGCCACCGGCCGTGTCTTATCGACGGCGCCACCGGCGACGAGTACACCTACGCTGACGTCGAGCTGACGTCACGTAAAGTAGGCTCCTCACTCCACAAACTCGGCATCCGCAAGGGTGACGTCATCATGATCCTCCTCCCGAACTCAAAGGAGTTCGTGTTCGCGTTCCTCGGCGCGTCGTACATCGGTGCCGTGTCAACGATGGCTAATCCGTTTTTCACCCCCGCCGAGATTATCAAGCAGGCGAGGGCCTCGGACGCGAAGATCATCGTCACGCAGTCGGCGCACGTGCCGAAGGTGCGGGACTTTGCGTCCGAGAACTCGGTGAAGCTCGTTTGCATCGACGCGGATCTGGACGAGTGCTTGCACTTTTCGGAGTTGGCGTCCGGAGATGCAAACGAGCTTCCGGAGGTGGAAGTAGCGCCAGACGACGTTGTGGCGCTACCGTACTCCTCCGGGACCACTGGTCTACCGAAAGGAGTCATGCTGACTCACAAGGGACTTGTGACCAGTGTGGCGCAACAAGTGGATGGTGAGAATCCGAACCTTTGGATTCATAGTGAGGATGTGCTGATGTGTGTGTTGCCTTTGTTTCATATTTACTCGTTGAATTCGATATTGTTGTGTGGATTGCGAGCGGGTTCGGCGATTTTGATCATGCAGAAATTCGATATTGTGCCGTTTCTGGAGCTGATTCAGAAGTATAAAGTGACGATAGGGCCGTTCGTGCCGCCGATCGTGTTGACGATTGCGAAGAATGAAGAGGTTGTTGATAAGTATAATTTGTCGTCGATTCGGACGGTGATGTCTGGTGCCGCGCCGTTGGGGAAAGAGCTTGAAGATACGGTTAGGGCGAAGTTCCCTAATGCGAAGCTCGGACAGGTGGTTAATAAGTTATGGATTGAATTCGATAAAAAAGAGGGTCGTTTTGATAAAAAATAATTGAACTTTGAAAATCATTGGTCGGAACGACAGTTTGGATACTGTATGGCCGTTCTGACCATAGGGGGTCAAAATTTGAAAATTATTGGATTGAATGGCCGTTTGACTAGTGTCTTAATGGTTGTTCTGACTATAGACATCAAACTTTGAAAATTTTAGGTTAAAATGGCTGTTTGAATTTTATCCGGGTGGTTGTTTGAAATGGTATAGGGTTAGATGGCAGATGGTGTGTCTATAAATCAATAGATGGCATGTACAATATTACAATCTAGAGCTCATATGTTTGTAATGATTATGATTTTAGGGCTATGGGATGACGGAAGCAGGACCGGTGCTTGCAATGTGTTTAGCTTTTGCTAAAGAGCCGTTCGAGATCAAATCAGGAGCGTGCGGAACGGTTGTTCGAAATGCCGAGATGAAGATCGTTGATCCGGACACCGGCGCTTCTCTTCCGAGGAATCAACGCGGTGAGATCTGCATTCGTGGTGATCAGATCATGAAAGGTTAGTAGTAATTTGAGCATTATAGATCGTAATTCTTCGGTTTGTTACCGTTTCACATGAGACTCAAGAAATTGCGACATTTAGGTTACCTTAATGATCCGGAAGCGACGAAGAGGACGATCGTTGACGGCTGGTTGCATACTGGAGATATTGGCTACATTGATGACGATGATGAGCTTTTTATCGTTGATCGGTTGAAGGAATTAATCAAGTACAAAGGATTTCAAGTTGCTCCGGCTGAGCTTGAAGCGTTGTTGCTCACACATCCTGATATATCTGATGCTGCTGTTGTCCCGTAAGTTCGATCTACGATTTTCATGTTTCGTCATAATAATACTAGTTTTTCGTTTAAACAAGTAATGTTACACTAAAATAGAAGGCAAACGGGTAACAAACTGCTGCGTCTGTATCCGTTTTTGAGTAGCAAAAATAAGTCATTTAAAAATTAGTAAATTACATTCATAGATGTTGGGTCGTAACTCATAACATTGCTATTCATGACCCGCTGAATTCATGTTTTGGAATAATCCGATTATGTACGAAACTAATGATAGAATAATTATTTTGTTAGGTGTTTATATCTTTTTAAAGTTAACAATTATTTGTATTTGTAGAATGGCAGATGAGAACGCGGGAGAGGTTCCTGTCGCGTTTGTTGTAAAGGCGAATGGATCAACTATCACGGAAGCCGACGTTAAACAGTTCGTTTCGAAACAGGTAATTTCTCGGCATTGGTTTGTTCACGCCGTTGAGTCGATCGTTTTGTTACTAATGTTTACAAGTTTAAAAGGTTAAATACTCGCTTTAGAATATAGTTTAACAAATTGATTTTGAAGTAAAATTAATTGACAAATAAGTTGATGGATTGGAAGTAATATTTTATACTCTAATAATGGAAAACATATTTTCACCTGTCCTCTCAACTAGATCTAATGAAACTATATTATTATTATTATTATTATTATTATTATTATTGTTGTTGTTGTTGTAACAGCAAAAAATTCTTATGAAACTATATTTGTTTTATAGTTTAGTTAAAGAGGAAACAATACTCACTTTCAAGTTTTATCCAAAAAGGGCAATTTACAAATTTGAGCATTTCTTAAAAAAGAAAACCTTTAATATTACTTCACGTAATTTCATCGCTAAAAATCTATGAACAAACTACACGGATAGTGTCTATGGTACGTTTATATTACGGTTTTGATTCTTATATTTGAAACACTAGTTTTAGAGCCCGTGTTACACACGGGATAATTCAAATTATAAAATTATTTGTAAAACAAATAATTACATAGCGTATATGAAAAAAAATGTATTACATCTATGCTTATATCTATACAATGTGTACATAAATTGGTTTTATTTATATCACAAAATGATTTTTTTAAATGAACTTAATAAAAAAAATGTCTGTGCAAAATCGTACCTGAGAATGCTTCTTTCTATTGAAAAATTCATTTTCGGTGTCATATATGTATAATTGAAAGAATTTTGGTTGTGAACCAATTTCGAAAATAAGACTTCTCATACGATTGTAGTTCTAACTTCTCAGCCTAAATACAAAAGAGGCATTACCTTTATTGATATATTTATCAATTTATCACTCATCAAAGGAAAGTAAGATATTAAATTGTAGCAATGGATGTTCTTCAAGAACTATGTTTTTCTAAGCTACACCATAAAAATGATTTTGATAAGTTTTAGAGGGCTTCTTGACAACATAAAAATAGCATGTTAACTAATTCAATTTTGTGAATATTTTGTTTCATTTGAGCATAGTTTTGCATGACATGCTTCCCATACAACATTTTGATCACCATTGAAGGAAAAATTAATGTTGACATAAATATTTCAAATTTGATAAAAGTTAGAAGCATTGATAGGCATGGGGGTGCTATGTCGAAAGTGTTCGCAATCTTTTCTTAAATTTTAATAGTTGAGGGAAAAATAGTCAATTTGCCAAATCCTAATTATTTCAAAAAATGCTCTTAAAAATAAACTTGAAACCCGAATCATGTTTAAAATTCTAACTTTCATATTTCTGACATTTTAAAGTCAAAACTTTGAACTCATAACAAATTTAATGATAAATCTATTTTGCATTCTCAATTTTTTAAAAATACTCAAAAGGTTCATTTTTGACCCGTATCAAATTTTGACTCAAATGTAGTTAACTTGTACCAAACAATGTATTTGCCAACTTTTGACCCATAAAATCAAATTTAACTTCCACAAAAAAGACCCGAAACAATTTTCATTTGAGAAACATGATTTTTTGTTGATTTTTGGAATTCACCAAGTATTTTTAAATATATAATAAATAATATGTTAGTATTTATATTTATAAAAATATATAGATATTATATATAAATATTGTGTAAAAGGAAAGTGAATAATTATTGATTTATTACATATATTAGGGTATATTAGTTTTGGAGGGAAAAAATTTGTGAGAATTAACCAAAATATGACAAGTGTCCCTATTTATTTTACTTTATTAGAATATAGGTAGATTAGACCTTTATATTAGAGTGGATGTTCACTAAATTCTGTCGCAATTTAGTAAAAAAAACTATTATACCCCTTGTTAATAAAATCCAAAAAAAAGGTGACAAAACCGTAAAAAAAACGACGTTTGACCCAATTACCTCTTGGTTATAGCCGGTAGATAAATTATAACCACCCCGATTCACAAGTTCTGGTTGCACGAACGTTTATATTTGCGATTTTAATGATGATGTGATTATGATTTTCAGGTGGTATTCTACAAGAGAATTAACCGCATGTTCTTTATCGAGGCGATCCCAAAATCCCCATCGGGCAAAATCCTTCGCAAGGACTTGAGAGCGAAGCTAGCGGCTGGTATTCCAAATTAATCATGATATTTGGTATTCTCTACAGAGTTGTAATGATGGAATATGATCCTAGTTGAAACTTTTAGTTTGTATAATTATACAACATCAAAAGTTTGTGTTGCATTCAATTCATTTAAATCTGTAAGATAAATATGAGGTGAATGTTGTTTGTGTATTGTATTCTTTTTCCAGTTTCATATGCTATGATTCTATTGAAAGGAATTTTATAGCAAATTATTTATAACTAATAATGATTTTTTAAATATAGTGTGTTTTGGGAATTGGCTATATATAGCTCAATTTTAGTTTTGATTCCATAATAAAAAGAAAAACCAAATTTAATTTTAAATACATAATTAAAATACGAAGTTAAAATATAAAGGGAGACAAAAATGAGAAGTGCGAGAATGATTTTTGCGGTCACAACAAAAATAATAAAAAAAATAATAACTTAAAATATAAATAAAAAACAAAAAAATTTAAAAACTAAAATGTTTCCCCGTCATTCCAGTTCAAAAAAAAATACGAAAAGACACAATGACGAAAATTAACGAAAGACACAATTATGAACAAAAAATGACATAATAAATGTAAAATATAACAGAATGCCAAACAAAATATAACAAACTGCTGAGTTGAGTAATATAACACAATATAAAAAAAGACACAAATTTCAAGGAAAAAAGACACAAACAATGACGAAAATAAACACAATGATAAATAAAAGACACAATGATCTTTTTTCATAACATTGTTTTTTTTTTGGATTTTTAGAACCAAGAAAACGTTGGAAACATTTTGTATTTTTAATTTTTTCGTTTTTTATATTAAATATTGAGAGATGATTTTTTTTATTAATTTTATATTATTTTTTAGGGTTTTTCTTATGACCACCCTTCTTATTCTTCTTATTTTTATCTCCCTCTAAATAATAACATGATCCTTAAAATACGTCACATGTCATTAGAAATACAATATCTTTACAATTGTTCTATTTATGAATTTTGGGGGGTTTTTTTAGCCTAGATTTAGATTATGCAATGGGTAGGTGAGATCTTGTGTTGACTTTTGGAACATACTTTGCTCGTGAGTTTTGTTACCCAGCAAAATAATTTGAATTTTTATTAGTTAAATATATAGAAACTATGACATCTAACTAGACTTAGATAACCTAAACCTATGAGTCAAATTCCTATTTATTAGGATTATTTTAAACACTATGAGATAAACATAACAATCCAATCCTATGTTTATCTGGTAATTCACAAGATAAACTAAACTTAAATAAATAAAAACCGAATAACTAAATAATCTAGTAACGACTAAACTATGCTTATGGATTTCGACCCACATGCGAATTTTAACGATTAATTTCAACAACTGTTACGGACTTACGACCGTCACAATTCCAACTACCTCAGCCACCTCACTTGCCATGTTGGCTAGGGCTGTAAGCGGACCGAACCAAAACCGACGGGGCTTTGTCCGTGCTCGTTCGTTAGGCTTTTGCCAGACAAACGGACAGTTTACGAATACTTTACCGAACGAGAATTCATGTTCGTGTCTGTCCATAAAGGAATTGAGTGCCTGTGTCAGTTCGCTAGTATTGTAAAACCTAACGGATACTAATGGACAACCGAACACTAACAGACCACTAATGGACAAACAAACACCAATGGACACTAATGAACGTTAATGGACAAACAAACATAAATGTATCAAAATACTTAACATAAACACATAATATTTAAAAATACTTAACACTTAACATAGTAAGCAAACACATAATCATATCAAAATAATGTTTTGGTTTTCAAAATCCATAAATTTCTAGTGTTTCATGTGAAACAAGCTTCAAATTCTTTATTCTTCAAGGAATTTCAACATACACAACACTGTTAAACGGACATTACAGGATGGACGTCACCAGACATAATCGAACAGATGCTACCGGACGTTCACGAACACTATTGCACGGACAGTCTTTTTTTCCGTGTTCGTCCGTTAAGCTTACCGAACAAAACTTTCTTGTTAGTGTCCGATTCGTTTATTAAACGAACAAACATAAACATACTTCCTACCAAACGGACAGCAGGACGTCTGGTTTGTTTATAGCCCTAATGCTGGCCACTTTGCACGTGTCCCCATCTCGCCACACCACCTCGACCAACCTCGCTGCCAACACCATCATGCCACCGTCGATGTTAGCGGCGACGTCCGGTCAGAGGCAATGATAGAGGTGGCGGCCACTAGGTGATTGTGACAACGGAGTGGAGTCATATATATAGATCATACGAAAGATACATATCGGTTGTCGTCTACATAAACCAAATCAATCTGTTTATAAATACGATTAATGATACAAACTGCATACTCCGACAAACAGGTTTAGCGGATTATTTAATTACAACACAGATATAGAAAGTTTAAGAACCGAGTTCGAGAAATCTTGTTGCCATAGGATGCTTCGCTTCTGATAAGTTGTTCGAGTTCAAAACTTCAACGATCTCACCACCCACAAGAAGACACACCACGTCCGCAATCCTTTGAATTTGTTTAATGCTGTGAGAGACCATAGCAATTGTCATCCCCTTACTCTTTAACTTCACCAACACATCTTCTATGTTTTGCGTCGATATCGGATCCAACGCGCTCGTTGGCTCATCTAACAACAAAACCTGTACAAGAAAAGATAGATGAGCCAACAAAACCTGTACAAGAAAAGATTTAATATATATGAGGCTGTCACACAACTAACCTTAGATGTAAAACCCACAATAATAATAATAATAATAATAATAATAATAATAATAATAATAATAAGAGTTAGAATTTACTTGCAAGATTTTGTTCGAAAAATCAGGGTTATAGGTTTTCCATTATATCTGCCGAACACTATGTATAAGTGTATTATGCCGTTGACTACTTATAATTGGTTTTTGTGTTAAGTGCACCCTAGAATGGTAGCTAGCTAGAGAGTGTGATAAGCAATTGAATAACTCCTAGAATGTACTAAGTGGTTATGCGTTTTTCGCAATTCTCTTTTTAAAATTTGGCATATATTAAAAGGTACTTTTCATTACGATTTTTTTTAAACCAAAATCCGTTCTTCCTGTTCTTTTCAGTTTTTTTTTGATGGATAACAAAATATCCATAAAATAAAAGGAGCCAATTACAATAGAGGCAGGTAAGCGGGCAACAAGCTGTGCCACTACCCCCTTTTGAATAGCAAAACCGATCCTACTGAAAACAAAGTTATCGTTCAAAAGTAGAATCATAAAATAAGGATGTAATACGCTTTTAGTCCATATGGTTTGACCAAAATACTGGTTTTTGTCCAAAAGATATTTTTCTTTGGCTTTTTTTAGTCCATTAGATTCATTTTTGTGCCAAAATACATATGGACTAAAACCGTAGATTGTGACGATAGTGAAACTAACGGATTAAGAAAGCCAAAAAAAAATCATCTTCTGTACTAAAACCGATATTTTGGTCAAACTGCATGGACTAAAACTAGTTTTATCTTAAACGGTACATGATTTTTCTAACCGTTTTCAAACTAGAATTATATAACGAATGTTGGTTAACGGAAGCATCACTTACGCAAGGCGTTGCTCTATCTACAATCAAATAAGCTTAATTTACAACAGAAAGCAACGCCTCAAATCTGTTTTACGTATTAACCTTTTTATTAATCAAACTTTTTGTAATTTTTCGTCTCTTTGAGTCTTTGGTTATTTTAATGTATCAGTCTCCTGTAAACCCTAAGTTTGACCAATTTTGACCCAGAAGTACATGAGGTCAGTGGCGAAGCTTGGACGTGAGGGCCCCTTAGGGGGGGGGGGGGGTTCAAAATGTATTAAAAAAATCATAAACAAGGGAGCCAGGCTCAAATTTTCGGGTGAAAAAAGGAAAATTTACACTACGTATAAAATTTTCTGGAGAAAAATGAATACATTTACACTACTGCGAAAAAAGCAGGGGGGTCGGGCTCAAATTTTCGGCCAAAAACAGGTAAATTTACACTACGTATAAAATTTTCGGGCAAAAAACAGATACATTTACACTGCTATGCAAAAAAATAGGAGGGGCCGGGGCCACCCCTGACCCTAATGAAACTTTGCCATTGCATGAGGCCACCCGAGGTGCCATCCTGATCGCCTCATGCACGTCATAGGCCATTAGGTCTTTTGAACCATGAAAAAGGATGGGAAATGAAGAGGGTTACCTCTGGTTCATTAGCTAATGTTCTAGCAAGCGCAACCCTTTGAGCTTGACCAACTGACAGTTCACTGCCTGGTTTGTTAAAGAAAGACGAATCAAGGTCAGCAAAAGTCAACAACTCATACACTTGTTCATCTCTTAGTTTCTTTCCTTTCAATTGTGGCCCGTATTTTATGTTGTCTGCAACGGTACCTGCTCAAAAATGGCTCATCAAATCAAAATCTTAAATCACTATTTCAAACATTAACTCTAGAGGTGCAAACAAGCCGGGCTGCTCGTGGGGAACTTGAGATCGGATCGATAAAAAGCTCGAAACAAGCAGCGCTTTTTCGATCCTTAGCCTCAAATAAACTCGTTTAGTTATCGAACCTGAGCTCGAGCATTGTATGGGAAGACTTTAAGTTTTACCTCTTTCGTACTTCTACATATTAATTTCAAACTGCACAACCGAGCTCGAGCCGAGCTTTGGCTCGTTTAAGGTACTACATGAGACCTAGCTGAGTTTAGACTCATTTAAGTTTTTTTCTCAAAATATATATAAATAATTAAAAACATATATAAATTAATTAAGAAATAATAAAACGAGCCAAAGCTCGAGCTTTAGAAAAAAAATCTCGAGCTCTCCGTAAGTCAAACAAGCTGCGCTCGAGTCTCGTCGAACTCATAAATTAATTAAGAAATAATAAAATGAGCCAAGCTCGAGCTTTAGAAAAAAAAATGTTGAGCTCTTCATAAGTCAAATAAGTTGCGCTCGAGTCTAGTCAAACTCGGGCTCGGCTCGCTTACAACCCTAAATCTACATCTAGATCATCATTTACCTTCGAACAAAACCGGAAGCTGAAACAGCATACCCACTTTCCGCCGAAGCTCAAGAACATCAACCCCCGTAATATCTTTTCCATCAAGAAACACCGTTCCGGAAGGCGGTTCCCAAAGCCGATTCAGCGCTCTTAGCAGCGTTGACTTCCCGCTGCCACTCGGACCTATGATCCCCATGATTTTGCCTCTGGGTACATCCAAGTTCACGTTTTGAAGGATCAAAACCCCATTGTCTGATGATCTTGACAAACCCTTTACTTGAATTTTGATTTCTGACCCGTTAACCTCTTCATCAGCTTCGTTTAGTGATAGTAAATGTTCACGCACACCATCTGTTCGACGAAATGCCAAAACCAAAACAAGTAATTAATAAACCGATCATGAAGTCTGAATTGCTAATAACACAAATGGGTTTGCTAAATAAGTTTAATTTACAGTTAAAAGATTGTATTATAGCTACACATGTGTCCTAAAACGTGATGTTTTTACCACGCGCACCAAGTGTTTGATGAAATGCCTAAACCAAAACAAGTAATTAATAAACCGATCATGAAGTCTAAATTGCTAACAACATAAAGGGTTTGTTAAATAAATTTAATTTACAGTTAAAAGATTGTATTATAGCTACATGTGTCCTAAAACATGCTGTTTTTACCACGCGCACCAAGTGTTTGATGAAATGCCTAAACCAGAACAAGTTAATAATAAACCGATCATGAAGTCTGAATTGCTAAGAGCATGAATGGGTTTTGGATTGTAAGTTATCTTACCTTGGAAATTGTCCATGGAAATTGAGTTGAAGTTGTGATCTCAGATTATGAAAATGAGCATAGTAGTACCTTCCTCAGTATACAACTTTGTTTCACTTTTGTCATAGTGGGATGCCACATCATTGATCATATACGACACAACCAATATTCTTATCAAATGAGTAAAATCCAAAGAATGTTTTAGTGGGGTTGAAGTGTTAGGTTTACCGTTTAGTTTCCGTGATTCGGTTTTGGTTTGGTTCGATTATGAAACGAGACATAACTGAAACTAAATGGTAACTTTCAGTTAAAAAACCCACCGAATCATCGGTTATTAGTTTAGATTGGTTTCGCTCACCCTTAATTTAAGGTTTAGAATGCAAGAATTAGGTATAAAAAATAATACTTCTATATGTAATGTTATTTGTCGGTACTTTTAAGTAGTTTTAGTTTGCGTGATATTTAATGTATTTAATATTTTTGTTGGACAGTCTCCCGTTGTTCTTCCATCATGGACATCGCCATTTCATTTTTTAACTTTTGTTTCCACTATTTTATTTGGAAGATGCGTTTTCTTTTCTCATTCTTGTTCCTTTATCATTCTATAGTCAAAAACAATGCTGACCATACTTTATTTTCCTTTGCTTGATGACTCGACCACTCTCTTCGCTTTTCGTGTCGGCACTTATCAAGTTTGTCTCTTAGTTGAGGTCGGGAATTTTGCTTGCTTTGAGTGACCTTCATATTTGACATCCATCAACTGAATGAGTTCCATTTTAAATGGCTTCTTACAATCTCCAATCCAATTTCAAACAAAATGATACTACAAAATATTTTTCTTAATCTTGTTAGGGTTCATTTAGAAAGCACATAACATAAATAGGACTTAACTTTTTAATTAACTATTTTTTATTGAAATAAAAAAAAATCCAGTTACAATAGATAGGCAAACAAATAAGTTGTGTCGCAACCACCTTTTGAATGGTTAAATCGATCATATTGAAAACAAAGTTATAGTTCTTCTCTTCGGCATCAACAACTTAAAGTGTAGTGTGCACGACCTGCTGAACTCTTTTTAAAAAAGCATAACAACTTTGATGGCAAGAGACCCAAATGTATCAAAAACAAAAGGAATAAACACATGCTGAATTTCAGCATAGATTAAAATGATAAAAACCGAAAACATAAATGAATTTTAACTCTTTACATGCTATCAGGAATGCAAACGATCCGAACGAACACAAACAAGGGCATGTTCGTGCTCGTTCATTTAACTT
This sequence comes from Bidens hawaiensis, assembly GCF_021521415.1. Lineage (NCBI taxonomy): Eukaryota > Viridiplantae > Streptophyta > Magnoliopsida > Asterales > Asteraceae > Bidens > Bidens hawaiensis. The sequence continues at coordinate 711,434 of NW_027491668.1, forward strand.
TAAACGAACACAAACACGAACACTTGATTAAACAAATATACTGTGTTCATGTTCGTTTATGTTTGTTTGTTTAAAATCTAAACGACCAATTCACGAACACAAACGAACATAACTGAACAAAGATAAATAAACATAAATAAACATATATACACGAATGCAAATGTACATAAATATATAAACGAACACACTTAAATAAATACAAATGAAAAGATATAAAACCTTTAAAGTATATTAGTCATCTAGATAATATTAATTATTTTCTATTAGTACATAAACAGACATAAATAAACGAACGTTTACGAACATAGATACGAAACATGTGTTCGAGTTCGTTCATTTAATTAAACAAATACTAAACTTTTGTTCATGCTAGTTCGTTTATTAAATAAACGAACTTCCTGCTGAACGATTACTAAACAGTTACCAAACGTTTCGTTCGTTTACAGGCCTACACGCTATAAACATTTATAGGTGTATGGTTTGTATATATGAACAAAACCAAGGACCAATTAGCAACACAACTTGCCTCATTACACAAACACAAAAACCAAACACGAGTTCACAGATTATGAAATCAAAGACTTCGTCTTTCAAATCCCAATTCAAGACACACCCATAATGAGGTCAGCCATTCCAATTATCATTTACCATCAACACTTCTTCAAGCTTATTACTGCTCAATTTTCACCATTTTAACCTCTCATTTTGGTAAATTTTGTAACTTTCTTGAAATTGGCTGCAGTTTGATTGATTCATTATAATATTCAATCAAAATCAAGGGTTTTTGTTTAAATTGGATGTGATTACTAGTTTGCTATCTGGGTCTTTAATAATTTGTGGGTTCTTGGTTAAATTAAGTTTCTTGATATTAAAAGGATGAATCTTGGTGTAAAAAGATTGGATTTTTATATATGAAGTGAAACCCTAATTGGGTTTTAGAAATTAGGGTTTGAAAAATAGTTTTTGAGTTGAATAATGCAACCGCCGAAGCCGAATTTAAGGGTGAATCTTGTGGAAGTTAAAATTCAGTTGATCAAGAAAGTTGGGGTGGAGAGATTGAACCAGTATTTGGGTTACTTGAATCGGTTTTTGAGTTTGAAGTTGAGTAAGAGTGAGTTTGATAAGCTTTGTTTGGGGGCGATCGGGAAGGATAATATTCGGCTGCATAATCAGTTGATTCGGGCTGTTTTGAAAAATGCGTGTACGGTTACAGGTGGGAACAAGAAGGCTTTAGATGGTGTTGGTCATCATCAAAACAGGTCGGTTCCAGCTGTGACGCCTGTTACCAGCCCGTTGACTTTGGTCAATGGCGATATTCTTCCTCCGTCCCCGCGGAAAGCGAGAACTGTGGCTCGTGATCAAAGAGTTGTGGACCGTAAAAGTGCTCTCGGGTCAAATGGGTCGATAAATTTCACTCCTTTTTCGTCGTCTACACAAACGGGTGATTTTCATCAACAAGAGCCCGCTAATCAAGCAGAAAACGGTGCACTTGTGAGTGTGAACCGTGCAGAAGGGACCGAATCATTAGCTAAACGAGATGGGAACATCATATCTGGTAGAACTTCACTACATGCGCCACTCGGGATCTCGCATTTTCCTACCAGTATAGGTGGGACAAACGTGGGAAATAACAGTAAATGTGTCGGTGTTCTGCATAATGACGGTTTGTTAGACGCGACAACATTAAAGGAACGTATGGAGCAGATTACCATACCGCACGGGCTTCAATGCGTGTCAATGGATTGTGCAAACGTGCTAAACAACGGATTAGATGTTTACTTAAAGAGTTTGATTAGGTCTTGTGTTGACCTAAACGTATCAAGATCCGTTCACAAGTCAACACAAAGTGATCACCCGAATCATATTCGGTCTCAAAATGGTCAAACGCAAGAACAAGAACCGAAACCGAAGCGATTAATAAATTTGCTAGATTTTAGGGTTGCTATGGAACTTAACTGTAAACAGCTTGGAGATGATTGGCCCATACTTCTAGAGAACATATGTTGTACACATGGTTTTGAGGAATAAATTGCTTCGGGCCAATGTTTTTCATATCTTAATCGGGCTTGTGGGGCTCGTTTATGGTTCTAGTGAGGCTTTTTAGTGCAGTATGATCAAGATTCCTGCGCCATGTCAGCAACCAACGAAAAACGGAATCAAGAAGTGAAAAGCGAATGCTAATGTACGATTGCATCGTTGTATAATTAGCATGTCGCACTGCATAGTTTCTGCTGCTTCCGTAATTTAGTTGATGAGATTATATAGAAAAGTTTTGCAGGAATAATATGTGTACATCCTTATTTGATTAAAGAGCTGAGAATTGCATAATATGCATTTTTAAGGTTAGGCATTTATTTAAGTATCAATATTAATGACGCATTTATAGTTTTATTCCTAATGAAGCATGATCCTCTTTTAAAGTAAGTTGTTTATCCTGTTGTATTTTGCAATAATATTTTCTTAAAGTAGAATTCGTTGAAGAGTTAAGTGCGTCATCGAGGTAGTAAATATACGTTATTATATGCTTTGGTAACATTTGAGGACATGAAGATTCATAAGTCAGGTAGGCTCGATTTGCTCTTCGTTTTAAAGGTAATTTCTACAACTAATTTACCTACCATTTTTTGTTTTTAAAATTTTAATCTGTATGTGTTATATTGGTGTTTTCTTGCAGAAGACTAATTAAAGCTGATGCCTTTTAGTCTTGTTTATTGAGTTATTTGATTATGGATATAATATTGCTACCTATATTTTATACTATCATTGTCTATATTGATTATTGAAATACCGGGTCAAGTTTCTACAAAGTGAGACAAAAATGAGAAGGATTTATAGCCACACAAAAAAAAATCCTTAAAAAAAAATTAAAAAAATAAAAATTAAAAATCATAACTCAAAATTTAATAAAAAAACAAAAAAAAGTAAAAACACAAAAATGTTTCCACCGTCTTCCTCGTTCTTAAAAAAAAAACTCGAAAAAGACACAATGTTGAGTGAAAAAGACCATTGTCTTTTTGTTTATCATTGTGTTTTGTGTTTATTTTCGTCATTGATTGTGTCTTTTTTCCTTGACATTGTGTCTTTTTTTCTTGATATTGTGTTATTTTACTAAACATTGTGTTATATTTTGCGATTTATTGTGTCTTTTTTTAGTTGTAATTGTGTCTTTTGTTCATTTTCGTCATTGTGTCTTTTGTCTCTGCATTGTCCTTTCGGTGTTATTATTTATTTTTATTTTTTATTTTTGGAACGAGAATGACGAGGGAAACATTTTTGGTTTCTAAACCTTTTCGTTTTTTATTTATATTTTGAGTTATGATTTTTTTATTAATATTTTTTAGAGGTTTTTTGTGTGGCCACAAATCTTTCTCACATTTCTCATTTTTGTCTCCCCTTGTATTTTAACCTTTCCCTTGAAATACCAATGTTCCGTACCGTACTAATCAACCCTACGTGACATGACCGAACTTAGCTATTAATTAAAAGGATAACATAATTTGAAAATGTTTGATTCTATATGTTAGGCTAACTGTTGATCATGCATTCCAGAAAAGGAAAAAAAAACACTTGCATGTGATGAGATGAAGCCCACATGATTACGAAAGATCATATTCACCCCACTTCTCGGGTAAATATAACCGAGGCTGAATTAAATAGGTGTTAAAACATCCTGGAGATGAAGGTGGTGGTAAAAGAATCGACGACGGTGAAGCCAGCGAAGGAGACACCGACGGTAAAGCTATGGAACTCTTGCCTTGATCTCATTGCCCCCAACTTTAACACGCTCACGGTGTATTTTTACCGGCCCAATGGTGCTACCAACTTCTTTGATATTAAAGTGATGAAGGACGCTTTGAGTAGGGCGTTGGTTGCGTTTTACTCAATGGCGGGGCGGTTAATAGAAGGCAAAGACGGTCGGATTGAGATCGACTGTCAAGGACAAGGTGCGTTGTTTTTGGAAGCCGAGTCCGATGGCGTTATCGATGATTTTGGTGACTTTGCTCCCCAACCGGAGTTGTTGAAACTCATTCCGGTGGTTGATTGCTCGTTGGGAATCAACTCGTATCCTCTGCTGGTCTTACAGGTTTATAATATTTTACTAATTTCAAAATTATTATTTTTACTTAAAGCTTGATGACATATGCAACAACTGTCTTTTAACAGGTAACTTACTTCAAATGCGGTGGGGTTTCGTTAGGACTCGGTGTGCACCATCGTGTCGTGGATGGGATGTCTGCGATGCACTTCATGAACACATGGTCCGATATGGCTCGTGGCCTTGACGTCCATCTCCCACCCTTCATAGACCGAACTCTCCTCCGTACACGGGACCCACCACAACCCGTTTTTGACCATGTTGAATACCACCCGGATCCAACTGTCCCAACGGATGAAACCAAAACAGTCTACTCAATATTCAAGTTAACACGAGACCAACTCAACGTGCTCAAAGCAAAAACAAAGGAAGCTTATGGTAGCACAATCAGCTATAGCTCTTTTGAAGTTTTATTGGGCCATGTTTGGAAGTGCGCGTGTAAAGCCCGCGGGCTGCAAGATGATCAGACCACCAAGCCCAAAATAGAAGTTGATGGACGGGCCCGCTTACAACCACCACTTCCACCAGGCTATTTTGGTAATGCTATCTTCACAGCCGCTGCTATAATGACATCTGGCGAAATTCAATCCAAACCTTTTTGGTATGCTTCAAGTAAAATCCATGATGCTTTAGCGATGATGAACAACGATCATCTAAAATCAGCACTCGATTATCTGGAACAACACCTTGATCAGAAGCCCGAGGATTATAAGCACACGAATCTTCAAGTAATAAGTTGGGCTAGGCTTCTGGTACACAATGCTGACTTTGGATGGGGCCAGCCCTTCTTCATGGGGCCTGCAAGGCTCCCATCAAGAGGAAGGTGTTATCTGTTACCAAGCCCGATAAACGATGGGAGCTTATCGATCATCATTGGGCTGGAAGTTGAACAAATGAAGCTTTTCAACAACTTGCTCTATGCAATTTAAATTTAGCGCTTGATACGTTTATTATGCAATTTGTTATATTTCATCAATAAAATTCTTGCTCATATAGAGCTTGAATGATTTGTGAACTTTCAACAATAAGGTGTTGTTTGTTTTTGCTTAAAACGTCTGTAAGGGGCTTACGTCTGCGGGCGCGCAGACATAAGCTTCTGAAGACTGTTTTTTTTTTCAAAAAAAAGATCTGAAAAATTCTTTTATGGTCTTAAAAAATAAGTTATTGTTTAACTTTTTCACACTTCTTAACATCCTATCAACACCCAATGCCCAACACCACCACCACCACCCACTGTGCGCCACCACCGCCACCTTCCACCACCACCATCCACCGTCCGCCACCACCACCCACCACCACCGTCTGCCACCAACACCCTCCGCCACCCACATCGTCCAGTACCACCACCACCCGCCGTCCGCCCACAACCACCATCCACCACCACCACCACCTATCGTCTGGCACCACCACCACCACCACCCACCGTCGGTCACAACCACCGTCCACTACCACCGACCACCACCACCACCCACCGTCTGCCACAACCACCACCACCGTCCATCACCACCACCACCCACCGTCGGCCACCACCACCGTCCACTACCACCACCCATCGTCCGCCGCCACCACCGTCCGTCGTCCGCCACCACCACCATCCATCACCACCGCCACCCACTGTCGGCCACAACCATCGTCCACCGCCCGCCACCACCACCACCATCCATCACCACCACCATCACCCACCGTCGGCCACAACCATCTTCCACTACCACCACCCCCACCTACCGTCCGCCACCAGCACCGTCCACCATCCCCACCCACCGTCGGCCACAACCATCTTCCACTACCACCACCCACCGTCCGCCACCACCACTGTCCACCACCCACCACAACCATCCATCACCACCATCCACCGTCCACCACCACCGTTCACCACCTTACCACAATCGTGTACCACCAATCGTCCACACCACCCATTTCCACAGTTCTCACACCACCACCAATTGTTTTAGCAGTGTACAAACGTTAAATGACTTATATCTATTGTGATATGTATTATGGATAACTACTTTTCAGTTTATGCAGACGATTTCCAGTTTATAAAACAAACAGTATTATATTTTCAGATTGCATACCTTCAGACCACATCTTCAGTTGCAGATATGAAATCAGATGAAATCAAATTGCAGACAGTTTTTGTCTTCAAAAACAAACAACACCTAAATTAATTTTTATGGATGCGTATATGCATATAGAGTGACGACCAAGTTATGATGATATCCGCCGTATATCGGAGATAAGGTGTTATTGAAAGTTTCACCTTGGTAGAGTGTAGTTCGGTTTGGTCATAAAGGGAAATTAAGTCCTAATTTCGTTGGACCATTCAAAGTCCTCGAAAGGGCTGGACTAGTAGCTTATCAACTAGAGCTACTAGAAGAGATGAATGGTGTACACGATGTATTCCATGTGTCAAACCTCCATAAGTGTTTGACTAGAATCTCTTGCCATGCTTTTAAAAGACGTTGAAATAAACGAGAAACTTAAATTTGTATCGGTCTGCAAATCGAAGATCCACAAGTCAAATCTCTTAAGCTAAAGAGATTGAACTTGTATCGTAAAGGTTAATTGGTACTCTAGATGAAGTTTCAAATATAAGGAAGATAAGATTAACATATACGATCACAAACTTTGTGTACATTAGATATTTAGAAAATCATAAATTAGTGGCACAAAAACTAAGTGCCAATAAAAATATGTTATAAGCAAAGATGATGTACACAAAGTGCCATTAAAAACTTAAATTAGTGACATAAAAGTTAAATGCCATTAAAATGTGTGACACCAGACTTTTAATGGCATACACAAAGTGCCACCAAAATCAAAAATTAGTGGCATTAAAACTGGATGCCTCTAAAAATGTGTAATAAACAAAGATGGCATACAAAAAGTGCCATTAAAAACCTAAATTAGTGGCACAAGAGTTAAATGTCATTAAAAACGCGTGACACTAGATTTTTAGTGGCATACGCAAAGTGCCACTAAAATCATAAATTAGTGGTACAAAAACTAAGTGTCACTAAAAATGTGTTATAAGCAAAGATGACATACACAAAGTGCCATTAAAAACTTAAATTAGTGGCATAAAAGCTAAATATCATTAAAAACGTATGCCACTAAATGGCTTTTTATTTGTAGTGACCCTATATATTTCTTTGATTACAATGCATCCATAATGTACCTTAATTTGTATATTATTAAACTAGTTTTAGAGCCCGTGTCACACACGGGATAATTCAAATTATAAAATTATAAGTAAAACAAATAATTACATAACGTATATGAACAAAATTGTATTACATCTATGTTTGTATTTATACAATGTGTACATAAATTGATTTTATTTATATCACAAAATGATTTTTTTGAACTTAATTAAAAATATGCCCGTGCAAAATCGTACCCGAGAATGCTTCTTTCTATTGAAAAATTCATTCTCGGTGTCATATATGTATAATTGAAAAATTTTTGGTTATGAACCAATTTCGAAAATAAGACTTCTCATACGATAGTAGTTCCAATCACTCAGCCTAAATACAAAAGAGGCGTTACCTTTATTGATATATTTATCAATTTACCACCCATCAAAGGAAAGTGGGGTATTAAACTGTAGCAATGGATGTTTTTCAAGAACTATTTTTTTCTGTGCTACACCATAAAAAATATTTTAATAACTTTCAGAGGGCTTCTCGACTTTGTCATAATGACAACATAAAAAATAACATGTTAACCCATTCAATTTTGTGAATATTTGGTTTCATTTGAGCATAGTTTTGCATGACATGCTTCACATACAACGTTCTGATCACCATTGAAGTTAATCTTGACATAAATATTTCAAATTTGATAAAAGTTAGAAGCATTAATAGGCATGGGATGGCATATCGAAAGTGGTCGCAATCTTTTCTTAAATTTTAATAGTTGATGGAAAAATAGTCAATTTGCCAAATCCCGAACCTTTTGATTATTTCAAAAAATGCCCTTAAAAATAAACTTGAAACCCGAGTCATGTTTAAAATTCTAACTTTCATACTTTTGATATTTTAAAGTCAACACTTTGAACCCATAACAAATTTGACGATAAATCTATTTTGCATTCTCAAACTTTTAAAAATACTCAAAATTTTCATTTTTGACCTATAACAAATTTTGACCTGAATGTAGTTAACTTGTACCAAACAATCTATTTACCAACTTTTGACCCATAAAATCAAATTTAACTTCCACAAAAAACCCGAAACAATTTTCATTTGAGAAACATGATTTGTTGTTAATTTTTTGGAATTCACCAAGTATTTGAAATATATAGTAAAATAATATGTTAATATTTATATTTATAAAAATATATAGATATTATAAAAATATAGTGTAAAAGGAAAGTGAATAATTATTGATTTATTACATATATTAGTGTATATTAGTTTTGGAGGAGAAAAATTGTGAGAATTAACCAAAACTTGACAAGTGTCCACATTTATTTTACTTGATTAGAATATAGGTAGATTAGGGTATATTAGTTTTGGAGGGAAAAGAATTGTGAGAATTAACCAAAACATGACAAGTGTCCCCATTTATTTTACTTTATTAGAATATAGGTAGATTAGGATATATTAGTTTTGGAGGGAAAAAAATTATGAGAATTAACCAAAACATGACAAGTATCTCAATTTATTTTACTTTATTGTGAGATTAATGATTTTCATATTTTTGTTTCATTAACCTGTGTAGTAAACATATAAGCTAAAAAGAAGCTTTAATAAGCCATTCCATAAAAATTGTTTAAAAGAGAAGCCAGAAACAAATACTATAAAGTATAAACCCAATAAAAAAAATCTAACAAAAATATTTCAAAAAATCTTTTGTGAAAAAAAAAAGATGGTAGTTAATCTTTTGTGAAGGCCTATCGGATTTTGCCGGAGTGGAAACTAGAACTTCCGGCTGACGACATGACATCGATTCTCCTCCTCCAGGCATTGTACTATGAGTTCTATCTGTCTGGTAACTTTAGGCTTCCGATTACCAAGTTCATTGGTGATTTGTTGTCTACCTATGGGATTCATATCACCTAGATCCATGTAATGGGTATGATTCGGATTCGACATTTCAAATTCATTGATGTTGTGCCTAGGAGTATCACGCATACCTTAGAGAGGTTCAACGTCTTCTAGAAGCTGGTTCCTCAGGACAGCTGGTATGCTGTTTATCTCCGCGACAGATCGAATACTATTTGTGAGCCTTCATGACTAGTTACTCCCGCGATGTCAAAAGTGTATATGACATTGAAGCAAGTAGTTACTCCCCTATGACCCATGTTCGAGGCGGCTCTTGTATCTGCTGGAACGAGCCGATAATGGTTGGGTAAAAGTTAGTTATTATTATATATTAATTAGTTATATTTAGGTAAATAAATGAATGAACATTAGTACTTCAAGCATTGTTTACGTGTTTAAGGATATGGGAAGCTTTGGAGCTTAACGAGGATATTTACGGGCTTGGAATGAAGACCGAGAAGTGAAAGATTGGAAGTGCACGCATCACGAGGCAGTAAAAAAAAGAAAATAAAAAATGCAGAAAAATTACATCTTCGCGATACGCGAAGATGCAAAGAAGGGCAACTTCGCGATACGCGAAGTTGCAGAATTACGGCCGCGACTATTTTGTCCTTCGCGATACGCGAAGAAGCATCCCTTACATCTTCGCGATACGCGAAGATGCTTAAGTCGGCCAAAAATTTAGGTTTTCCCTATTTAAACCCCTTAACCTCCCCATTCGGCTAATAACGACTTCCAGAGGCAGAAGAGCTGTGCTAAGACGATTTCCAGCCATTCCGAAGCTTCCGGTTCATCTCGGGTTTGCATGTTCATCAAAGATAAGTGTTTTGACATTATGATTATGTTCGGCTAAGTCCTTTGTTCATTCTAGGCTAGGGTTTTGTGTAATTCCTCTTGAGACCAGATTTGCTATGCTTAAAGTTATAAACTTGATTTGAGTTATTGCTTTTATCTTGTTTAATTGATTGCTTGGTTGTTTAAACAATTTATATTTGCGATTATTGATTAGTGCATCACTTGTTTGGTTTTGTTCATCAACACTTAGGGTTAGGCTCTTGTGTCATTGAACTTATAATCATCGGTTCATGTTACTTAATTAGTTGTCATAAACATAAATTGGTAATTGTGTAGATCGAGTTCAATTGTGTCAACAATTCGGTTAGGGTATCGTTTGTCATCACAATCAAACTACTAGGTCTAGTAATTACTGCGCAACCAAGACAAGTAAATATGTGATTAAGTTGAATGTCACATTACCCGAACCTAGAATGAATGCTTTTATTAATATTATTTACAAATCGTTTTTAAGTAATAATTAGTTTTAATTAAATATTTTTCTAAAAACCGTTTACATCGTCTGTCCGCCTTAGTTTAATAATTAATTTAGTAATATTAAATTAGCACTTTCCTTGAGTCATTGTGGAGACGACCTTACTTACCCGTACTTATTATAGGTATTTAAGTCTTAAAATTAATTGTTTGAGTAGACCGCGACAGTCTACGTCAAAATGGCGCCGTTTCCGGGGACTCAACGCGCTTAGTGCTAGTTTAGTTTAGTAATTTAGTTTTAGTTTTTTTTTATATTTATTTCGTTTGATTTTACGCGAGGTATTTGTGTGTCTCATGTGTGTAGGTAACTAAAGATGACATGGATTTGGGTTTATGACTCACATGAAGGATATAAGGTTGTGGAGGATGATTATTCGGACTATCCACATTCATATGATGAACCATCATCACCAAACCCTCAAAGCTACTACGAGTCAAGTGAATATGATAGTGATGGACCTGAGACGCTAGCTTTTGTAAGTTACCGAGAGGAGGAAGACTACTATTATGATGAGTACCTTCAACCTATATATGAAGAAGTCCCTCAATATTATAATCATGATGGTACTTATCAAAAGAATTATCAGCAAGATCAAGAAGATTCCTCCGGTAACAATGAAGAGTCTATGAAAGACGTTATGGATTTTTTGAAGGAGATGAAGAGAGATTAAGAAGCTCAGTATAAGGCAATAAATCAAAGGTTAGAGCTTCAAGAAACGTCTAATGCAGCCCAAGATGAACTGATGAAGCACCTATTAGAAGAGGTGGCCCAAATTAAACGAGAACGAAAGAAGTTGGCTAGTGGTGTCGTGGTGGATGTGGTTGTGACAGATGAGGTTCAGGGACTTTTAGAGCACGAAGTGGAGGAAGAGGTTGTGGAGATTAATACCACACCAACTCCGTTAATTACCAATGAGCCAATGAATGTTGTGGTTTTGGTTGAACAAGATGACATTGAGGGACAAAGTTCAGATCTTTTAGGGCATGAAGTTGAAAGTTTAAACCTGGTTGAAGGCATATCGACCTTTGAAGAGCATGTGATTGAAGTAGCCCAGGTGAATCCCAATTGTTCTCTTCTAACAATCACACCAATGAACAAAGTTGGGGGGAATGGTTCAAGTTCAAGGAAAAGAAAAGTGAGTTTGGAAGACACTAAACAGAACATGGTGAAATGGGCCTATATTGTTTCTATTAATATGTCAACCACAAGGAAGAAGGGGGGCACACACCACCTCAACTACCGAGCATACTCCGGGAACTCAGTAGGGAAATGTTTAGCTCACTTTCGATCAAAGTTGGGTTACTCAAACAAAACCAAAAGTGGGCGTGCTTGACTTGTTAACCACCGGGCGTATGTGAGAAATTCTAAGGGTAAAATTGCATTCACACCCGACTGTATGGGTTTATCAAATATAGTTAACATGAATGAAGAAGAGGAGCTAAGGCATATCAACTACCGAGCTTTTAGAGGAAACTTGGCAGGAAAGTGTCCACTTAGACCACCGTAAACGCAAAATGAGGTAACGGTCTGGCTGAAGACCTTAAGAAAAACTTAGTGCTAACCGGGAGGCAACTCGGCCTTGTATTCAGGTACTTGCATATTTTTGTTGTAGTTGAACTTTATGGGTGTAGTTCACTATAAACCCTCACGAGACCATACTCGTCCACTCGGGCTACCGGGGGGTTTAAAGGGCTTGTTGCATACGGTAAATGCAACCGTGATTCCTACGAAAGTGAGTTAGGTCTTTTAACATTTTTATTTGTTTAACAAATTTGGTTATGAAATTAATTAATATTGGTCGGTAATTTAAAATTAATGGTTTTGCAAACGATTTAAAAGACCTATATTTTTAACACTTGTGAGAAGCTTGCTTCTACATGTTTGAGAGTTTGCAGATTTTATTTTGAGAGTTGAGGAGGTAAGGTTCATTGAGAGATCACCGAGGGCACGAGAGTTGCACATGAGAGTTTTATTTTCTATCAGGTGATTTCGTTTTCATAACCTTATTTGTTTTATTAGTTTTTGTGTTAAAAGTGTAATTGTATTTTTGTAAATTTAATAACCACCATCACATTAGGCCCGGTTTGAAAATTGTCAAGTGAATTTTAAACCCCGTCCCTATTTTATGTCTTAAATTTTCAACATTAAGGACCATGTTTGCCTCAGGTGTGGGGATGGGGGAGAAATTGAAAATTTTAAATGTTTAATGTTCCTTGAATTAAGCTTTTTTGCATAATAATGGAAAATGATAGAAAAATCGGGGATTATTTTTCAAAATTATTATATAATATGAGATAAATAAAACGGGAACACTCTTAAATTGGGATGTGCCGGTAGGCTCAGCTTTGAGAATGAAAGGATAATTTGGTTGTTGACTTAATTGAACCTTAAATGCTTGATTTTTAGTGGGAAACGCCTTCAGGGTTTTGTTTGTTTAGCTAAGCCTGTGTAAGGACTAGAATGAAAGATTAGGCCATACTCAAGCCTTACTATTATATTTGATCACTAAAAATATATTTTAATATGAATAGTCTATAGTGCAATGGTTGGATAGGCTTAACATTAGAGTATTCTAAATGGCTTGTGATATAAACATAAATGAAAATACTGCTAGTTAAGTGGCTAACACTTCATAGGCGTATGGTTTTATGGCCTTAAATCCTGTATTGATGGGATGCCCCGGGGAACGGAGACCATGGGTTGGTATGCGGTTTATCATCTGGTATGCGTAAATCCTAAGTGGATTTATTCATATTAAAAAAGCTTAAAAAGAGCAAACCCGCAGTTATCTGCCAATTCATAAGTCAATAATTACAAATTCACTACTGACTTGATCATCCACGCTGTTAGTCTCATTACCATTAAGAAATGGACCACACGAGACACGTCATATGTAAGTCCTACAGATGAATTCTTGCCTACTCACGTATGGTGATGGACTTCGGGGTATTGCTTAATAACGGGGGTATGTCATGTAGTGGGGGCTATTTACTAGTTGGTTACCTAATTATACTTTAATCATATCTAATGGCCATTCTGGTAGACTTTAATACTTAAGTTAAGGTTTTGGTTTGATAAAAATATCCAAGATTGTCTTAGCTATTACATATGGGCTGAAAAATTGTACAAATGTGCAAAATTTTGATCGTCTAATCTTAAGGTTTAAGTCAAGTTGGGGTGGCCTGGTTCGGTAAAACTCTAATGAAGCATGGTAAGGTGGCTTCAGGGCTTTGAGGTGTGGGTTCCATTTTAATCATATGAACTAATAAAACTATCACACCTTATTTTTCCCGGTAAGTATTGAGGCATGGGTTTAAGTGGTCAACAATATCGGCAATTGCGGTTTTTGTGTTCTTTGTGCTTAAGTAAGATAATCTATGAAGTATTTAGAAAATAGTCTTTGATTCTGATTCCATTGCAAAGTCTTTTTCGGGACGAAAAAGGATAAGTGTAGGGATGTGATGGTTGGGTAAAAGTTAGTTATTATATATTAATCAGTTATATTTAGGTAAATAAATGAATAAACATTGGTACTTCAAGTATTGTTTACGTGTTTAAGGATATTGGAAGCTTTGGAGCTTAACGAGGATATTTACGGGTTTGGAATGAAGATCAAGAAGTGAAAGATTGAAAGTGCACGCATCACGAGGTAGTAAAGAAAATAAAATAAAAAATGCAGAAAAATTATATCTTCGCGATACGCGAAGATGCAAAGAAGGGCAACTTCGCGATACGCGAAGTTGCAGAATTACGGCCGCGACTATTTTGTCCTTCGCGATACGCGAAGAAGCATCCCTTACATCTTCGCGATACGCGAAGATGCTTAAGTCGGCCAAAAATTTAGGTTTTCCCTACTTAAACCCCTTAACCTCCCCATTCGGCTAATAACGACTTCCAGAGGCAGAAGAGCTGTGCTAAGACGATTTCCAGCCATCCCGAAGCTTCTGGTTCATCTCGGTGTGCTAAGACGATTTCCAGCCATCCCGAAGCTTCCGGTTCATCTCGGGTTTGCATGTTCATCAAAGATAAGTGTTTTGACATTATGATTATGTTCGGCTAAGTTCTTTTGTTCATTCTAGGCTAGGGTTTTGTGTAATTCCTCTTGAGACCAGATTTGCTATGCTTAAAGTTATAAACTTGATTTGAGTTATTGCTTTTAGCTTGTTTAATTGATTGCTTGGTTGTTTAAACAATTTATATTTGCGATTATTGATTAGTGCATCACTTGTTTGGTTTTGTTAATCAACACTTAGGGTTAGGCTCTTGTGTCATTGAACTTATAATCATCGGTTCATGTTACTTAATTAGTTGTCATAAACATAAATTGGTAATTGTGTAGATCGAGTTCAATTGTGTCAACAATTCGGTTAGGGTATCGTTTGTCATCACAATCAAACTACTAGGTCTAGTAATTACTGCGCAACCAAGACAAGTAAATATGTGATTAAGTTGAATGTCACATTACCCGAACCTAGAATGAATGCTTTTATTAATATTATTTACAAATCGTTTTTAAGTAATAATTAGTTTTAATTAAATATTTTTCTAAAAACCGTTTACATCGTCTGTCCGCCTTAGTTTAATAATTAATTTAGTAATATTAAATTAGCATATTCCTTGAGTCATTGTGAAGACGACCTTACTTACCCGTACTTATTATAGGTATTTAAGTCTTAAAATTAATTGTTTGAGGAGACCGAGACAGCCTACGTCAGCCGAGCCGTTATTTGGATGAGTGTGGTACTATCGTCGCGGGAATGGTGGTGAGTTTTTTTTTGTTTTTTTATTAAGTTTGCTTGATGCAGGTGCAGAGGTTGCTAGCGTGTTGTTTTATCTCATCAAGAGTGATAAAAGGGTGGACGTTGAGGCGCGCCTTAGAGGAAGGTGACGTTCCATCCTGGATCAAACAAAAGAGAATTTTCTGTTTCCGCGGTTAGGTGCTGTGTCTGCTCAACAAGGTATTCCTGTGGCTGTTCACAGGTAGGGATTGTGGCTCGAAGCTCAAACTCGTTTGAAAAAAGCTCGAAGAAAGCTCGCTCAAAATCGGCTCGGTTGTAATCGAGCCGAGCTCGACTCGATTTCTAAACGAGCCGAGCCTGTGCTATCCCCGGCTTGACTCGAGCTCGCTTGATAGGCTCGAACTATTTTATTTTAATTTATTATACACACATATATATATATGTCACACCCCAACCTAAGGCGGAAATGTCGAGGCGTGATCCGATTGCTCACAGCTCGAAGATACTATCATAATTATAAATGACAATATCTAATTAATTATTTTATTCAAATAATACACACAATAACCAAATACAACAAAACCATTCAAATAAATAAGTACAATCATTTAAATTCAAGCTTGTCTTCAATATAACCCTAAGGTCTTCCTAAGTGTCCATCCTTCAACTCAGGCAACCTGCATATACGTAGAAAATGGAGTTTTGTCAACAAACATGTTGAGTGAGGTTATCACCAAGTTTTGAAACCAAAAATAATGTTAATATAATAAATAAGCAAAACGTAATAAATACGGTATGAAATCAAACCATAAACAAATAGATTGTCGATTAAACCATTGCCAAGCGAATCGGGCGCCAGTAAATCAACCATGAGCAAATAAATAGAATAAGACCGTTGCCAAGCGAATCGGGCGGTGGTCAATAGAATGAGAACCCTCTCCAAGGGTATATGTCAAACGATTGCATACAAAGCCAAATAAGCACATAACAAGTAGATTTGATTAATCACACACAATTACGCGTTTGTTATTTTTGATATATATGTATAAATATGTATATATATAGTATGATATACGCATATGTCCCCAAAACGTTTTAGAAAACTGAGTAAAATAGGGGAATGATAAAACTCACCTTAGATTAAAGGCAAGCGAGTATAATTAAGAATAAACGAGTAAACGGATAAGCGATGTAACATCCCGAAATTTCAAAGGTAATATTAATTATATTACTTATTAATAGATGGGAAGTTTACTCAGGTTATCAGGAAATAAATAAAAGAATAGGAGTTGGTATGGGTCGGGCTAGTGTCGGGTAATGGAAGTGGGTTATGGACTTGGGTTAATTGAGATAGGTTAAATGAGAATGGGATTTCAGGGATATAAATACCCCCAAAATCCCAAAATATCTCATTTCTCACCAAACTCCCTAACACACACTCCTTACACCCTCAAAACACACACATTCTAACCGATCTAGATTCGAAGCCGAGACCCGAGATTTGTTGATAGATCTGAGTTGGTAAGGTAAGAACTAATCTAACAAAGCTATTATTTACTGAAAATGGTTAGGATTGGATGGGTTAACCGGACCCGAAACCCAACTGCCCAAATCGGACCCCTAAAACGTCGATTTTAGGCCGATTTGATGGTTGGGGTTTGTAGGCGCCGATCATACGGTTCCGTGGGTACCAAAATCGAGTTATTTGGCTAAGAAACGAAGGAGTTATGGGCAAACAGATCTGCAGCGCGACAACTTCGCTTGCAAGATTAAGTTCGCCTGATGAACTTCGCCTTCAAGCGTAACTTCGCCTAAGGATAACTTCGCCTACGGCCAAGTTCGCCTAAGGTATAACTTCGCCTGAAGCCAAGTTCGCCTAAAGTTTAACTTCGCCTGAAGCCAAGTTCGCCTAAGGTTTAACTTCGCCTGAAGCCAAGTTCGCCTAAGGTTTAACTTCGCCTGAAGCCAAGTTCGCCTAAGGTTTAACTTCGCCTGAAGCCAAGTTCGCCTAAGGTTTAACTTCGCCTGAAGCCAAGTTCGCCTAAGGTTTAACTTCGCCTGAAGCGAAGTTCGTTTATAAAATAAATTAAAAACCTAATGGAAAATGCGTTAAGGCAGTTATCGAAAATAAAATTTTTCCAAGCTGACCTGGCAGCTTAACCCCAGCCAGGGGCTCTGCCCCTTGGACCCCCGCTAGGGGCTGCCGCCCCTAGAACCCCGCTACCAGGGGCGCTGCCCCCGGACCCCCGTTCGTTGTGGGTCATATAAAGATAGAAACGCAACATAAGTAGTAGTAGCTAATTGATACGTGTAAATATTATACAGTTAGCCGTGCACAGCTCAAGAGGGGAATAACTATTAACGGAGAGCGTAACAGTATTCAGGTGAGTTTCTAGCCCCATTTATGTGTTATGTTTTCGGGGCTGTGTGCATACTCGATGTGTTGTTAATACATTTATCCTAAGTGATAAGTGTATGCCATAGGTGATATATGTGATGGATATGAATGGTTGCTTGTCGGTACGCGAACGATCTTCGGATATTGCGCGTACTGTCAGGTCAAAAATAAAGGTACGAATATTATACATCGAAGATGTATGAACATTACAAATGAATACTTGTCGGGGCGTGAACGATCTTCGGATATTGCACGTATCGACAAGAGGTATGGTTGTTAAATGAATGATGTAAAGAACGCCTAGGGTGTTCTTATGCTATGATGTAATTATTGTATATGTGAAGTAGGTGTATACAGGTACACGAATGGTATGTGAGTTCTACGTTCGACATAGTAAGTTAGGATGGCAAATCCCTCTAGCTTTTGTCGGACATAGACTCGGCTGGTGATGGCGTAGTTAAGGACTGCGGGCCTTATACGTAAAGTAGATGATAGATGTAAACGTAGATAGGGACGGTGGGCCTTATACGTGTTACAGATAATAGACGACAACGAAGTTAAGGACTGCGGACCTTATACGTATTATAGATAGGCATCAGCATAGGAAAGGACTGTGGACCTTATACGTGCTGTAGTTGTATTGTGGTAGCATAGGGGAGGACTGCGGACCTCGTACGTGCTATGGTTTAGGTTGCAACATAGGGGAGGACTGTGGACCTTGTACGTGTTGTGGATGTAGGATGGTATAGGGAAGGACTGCGGACCTTGCACGTACCATAAAGGGTGAACATAGGTAAGGACTGCGGACCTTTGTACGTGTTCACGACCTTGAGTACAGGTATAGACGGTGAACTATGAACGTACTCTCGGTAGACTGAGGTTAGTGATTGTAGATATGTATGTATGTATGGTAGCAAGTATGTAAGTAGAACAGAAGGGTAACTAGTGAAGTATGGATATGTATCTACGGATATGTATGTATGTGTATGTATTGTATGGCGTTCGATTAACTAGAACTCACTCAGCGTAGCTGACTTTTAGTATGCACGCAGGTGAGCTGATTACAGAGTTAGCATGAGGATGACACACGGCATGGATTGAACGGCTGGCATCTGAAGAAAGAAGTAAAGATGTTTTAAATATAAAGTTTTGTGTTATGGTATCAAAGAAAAGGTTTAACGTTTTGTAACAAATGATTGATGTTTTATATTCCGCGAAAAGTTTTAATAAACTCTGATTTGAAGAACTGTGTTTATGAGTAAATCCGACGCTAAAGTAGGGCTACCGGGTTCTGGGCCTTACAAGTTGGTATCAGAGCATAAGTTCGAGAGATTTAAGCATCCTACATGCTTAGACTCGAACAGAAAATGGGATTTAAGTAAGAAAGGAAAGAAGATGCCAGTTCAAGAATGCCATGTGTCGCTCAAGCAAGATCAGTAAAGGTAAATGTAACATCTGCCCCGATCCGACCCGACCCAGGTACCCGTTTCCCTTATCCGATCTCTTTCTTTTATGATTTAATATTTATTTATACTTATATTTTACTTTTAATAATAATAATATATTTTCCTTTCCGCCTCTTTCTCTCTCTTTCTTTCCGCCGTCCCGTCCCTCTTCCTTCTCTCTTTCCGCCTTCTTTTCCCTCTTGTCGCCGTCCCTCCCTTACGCCTTGTTTCCCTCTTTTTTTCTTCTAACTCTTTGCTTGTCCTTTGTTCCTTCCCGCCTAAGGTTGTCTGCGCAGCTCCACGCTCCAGACCCCTTACAAGGAAGCCTGCGTGAAGACCACCTGTTGCAGCGATACGCGAGACGAACTCTTCTCGCAGCGCGCTAAGAACTGTAATTCTTCTCGCAGCGCGCTAAGAACGGTAGTTCTTCCCGCGACGCGCTAAGGATTTGTAGTTCTCGCAGCGCGCTAAGAATCGTAGTTCATCCCTCGACGCGCGAAGAATTATAGTTCTTCCCGCGGCGCGCTAGGAATTTTAGTTCCTCCCGCGGCGCGCTAAGAAATGTGATTCTTCCCGCGGCGCGCTTAGAAATGTAGTTCTTCCCGCGACGAGTTAAGGTTGGTTCTGTCTGCCTTCGCGCTCGCGCTCTCTTGACCTTCTGTGTCTGCCTTCGCGCTCGAGCTTTCTCGCGCTAAACCCTTTGAGTTTTCTTCTGTTTAATCTAGCCGTTTGCTTTTGTGATGTCTTATCTTTTGAGCTGTTGACCTAATCTGCTTTATGTCTGAAAAGTTACTTTCGGCGCAGCATGCGCACCAACCCCATTGGTTGGCAGAAAAAGTGACTGACATTATCTTTTGAGATCTGCTTTTTCCTTGCTTGACCGGTACCTTTTTCTGATCCGCCCATGCTTTTTACTGTTCCCTGTCAGCCTTTTTCTCTTTTTCCCTGCTGCCATATCTTTTGATATCTTTTGCTTTTGGAATCTTTTGCTTTTTGAGATCTTTTCCCCTTTTCTAGGGATTGTGTTCCCTAGGGTTTCTCTATAAATAATAGTATTATTTTTCCTAACACTACACACATAAGCACTTAATCTCTCCTGTTCTTCCTTGCTCTCTGCCGTTGATCCTCTGCCGTCTCTCTTTGCCTCCGTCTTCCTCCCTGTTCTGTCCTGCTTTTCCGGTAACATATTATATATAATAATTTACTTATTAATTATGCTAACTTGTAATCAAGACTTAAAACAAATCATTAAAACAATAATCTTATTTATAGGTTAACTTGTACTTGTTTAAAGTTGGTTCTTGCATTATCTTTCACCGCATCTTTATCAAGTGAGTAATCTCGTACCTAATCCCTTTTTATTTTTAATGTTTTGGGATGTTCATGTGTTCGTACAAACTTAGAGTCTTAAACTTGTTTATGAACTTTAGTCGCGCAGTATCCCATGTGTTGAGGACGTTTACTTGGCTGTTATTTGTATGTGTGTATCATTAACCGCTTTGTTCGGCCTATTCCGCAGTTTTCATGGATCCATTAGATGAACACGGGAGACCTATCGTTTACGGTTTTCTTTGTTTACACTTGCACAGATGTTTTCTCGTTTTTGTGCTCAATTGGGAGCACGGATTGAACTATGAACTATGAGCTATGATCTATTTAGGCTTGATCACAATCTGATTGCACCCTTGTTAAACACCAGACATACAAGTGTTGCGCGCAGATTTAATGTTATCTATGTATTGTATTAAACTTGATTTCTCACCAACACGCAAGTGTTTGACGTTTATTTTAACACATGTTCAGGTTTGCAGTAGCTGTTTTGGAGCTTGTGGACACATAGGAAGTTTTCTTTATTTTGGACCTAGATTAAAATGTATCAAGACAAGTTTTTGCTGTTCGAATATTATGATTTATAATATATTGATTTATGATGATTTATGTTATCTTGTGTTTACTCTGCGCGTGCGCGAATGAATGTATTTATTAAATATTGACACCCAATAGTGTCACGAGTAATGAAACAATATGTGGCGCCCCGATGTATAATCCGCCTTTGGTCGGGGTGTTACAGATTGGTATCAGAGCTCGTTGACTTTAGGATAGGTGGTTAGACGTAACGGCCTAGAATACCTAAGAGTCCCTTCTAGCACATGAGAGAAATCTCATGTTTGCGCGCTTATTGTTAATTACTCGTTATTTATGAGTATGCTCGCGCTTGCGCAGTGTATGATTTTATGTTTTATTTCGCGATATTTCGATTTTTGTTGAATTTCGATTTTTACTGATTTAACTTACATATTCGTTTGTTGGATTTGAAAATCCGAAAAGTCATGGTGATACATGAATAGTTGATTTTCAATTTCCATTTATGATTATGTTCTGAGGTTGGAGACTTGAAAAGTCATGGTGATACATGAATTGTCAACCTCCAATACTCATTTTCTTGTATATTTTATATTGAAGATTGAAAAGTCATGGTGATACATGAATCGTCAATCTCCAATACTCGTTTGCCCGTATATTTTGAATTGGGAATTCGGAAAGTCATGGTGATACATGAATTGTCGATTCTTGATTCGAATTTGTTACCTTTATTAAGTCTGCATTTAGGGTCATTTATTTTACTTTAACTTTTGATAGTATCTAACTCCGCGAAACCAAGCTTTATAAGGTTATACTTCGCGGAAAAAAAACCAAGATATTAACTAAAATTAAAACTTTTATAGAATGCCTCCGCTATCAGCTCGCCATCTCAAGAAGAAAGAAGCCGCGCGCAGACGTTCGCAGCAACGTTCCCAGGAAATGGCCGCCGCAATAGCCCAAGCTTTGAGCCAAAACAATACCAACACCTCGGGTTACAACATTAAGTCCTTTAACGCGGGTAACCCTCCAAAGTTCACAGGTCTTGAAGGAGCCACCGTGATGCTCCAGTGGCTTGAGAAAATAGAAAACACTTTCCTCCACACCCAATGCCCCTCAGACAGACGAACCCTGTATGCTTCCAGTGTCCTGGAATCTAGAGCGCTTACATGGTGGAATGGAGTAGCTCATGCGCGTGGCGCAGAAGCTGCTTCTAGCATGACATGGGAGGAATTCAAGGAAATTCTGACGCGAGAATTCTGCCCTCCCAACGAAGTTAAGCGCCTGGAGGAAGAATTTTGGAATCTTAAGCAATACAGCGGTGAAGCGCGCGAGTACGCGACGCGCTTCCATGAACTAAGCCTGCTTGTCCCTCACCTTGTTACCCCTTCCCGCCGAGCCATAGAGAAATTCCTTGGGGGTCTCCCCATGGAAATTCAAGATTCTGTATGGGCCAGAAACCCAGTAACCCTCTCTGACGCCATCGAGTTGGCCGCTGTGCTCAGCGACAACCATGTCAGAGCAGGAACCCTGTTCCTGCGGGGAACAGAAAAGACCAAACTCACCAAGACTGTTCCTGAACCAACAGAAACCAAACCAGAACCCTCAAACCATAACAACCTCAAGCGCAGGCGCAAGGCCTATGCGCTTACCAACCCGCCCATTGTCCAGCAACCCATTTACCAACCTCCAGTTTACGCGCCTAACCCTCTGTCAGCCTACCCAACACCTCCTATAGTCCACAACTATGCCTTAACCAATCCAGCACTCCCTGCCCCGCCACTTAAGAAACCTTACACAGGAAATCAACCCTTTTGCCCAACCTGTAGACTTCACCACCCAACCCAAACCCCGTGTCGACAATGTAACCGATGTGGCCGCGTTGGTCACTCTGCCGAATACTGTAGAGTCCCTCCCGCCAACCCAATTGCGCCAACACCACCAGCCTACCCGCAGAACCCACAACCAACCTACCAAAACCCACGACCCAGGTCGTGCTATAACTGCGGTGATCCCAGTCATTTCCGGAACGCGTGCCCGAGACTACAAGTGCAAATCACACAAGCGAATCCGGTGAACCAGATTTCAAACCAAGTGACGCGTGGACGAGCTTTTAACATAACCGCGCACCAAGCGCAAGCGAATAATGACGTAGTTAATGGTACATTTTTGCTTAACGGATTTTATGCTTCTGTACTTTTTGATACTGGCGCCGATCGAAGTTTTATTTCTCGCGCGTTTGAGCAGAAGCTTGCGCGACCGCGCAACGATTTAAAAGAGAATTTTTCAGTTGAATTGGCTAATGGCGAAACTGTTTTAATTAACTCAGTGATTAAAGATTGCACGCTTAACCTTAACGAAAACGATTTTCTGATCGACCTCATCCCCATGCCCCTTGGAAGCTTTGATGTTATCATTGGTATGGACTGGCTTACGCATAATCGCGCCGAAGTTATTTGCGCCAAGAAGATGATTCGCATACCTCGAGAAAATGGTGATCTTCATATCTACGGCGAAAAACCCTCCCGCGGTCTTAAACTTATGTCTTGCGCCGAAGCCCAAAGACTCATGCGGAAAAGGTGTATTGCATTTTTAGCCCATGTGGTTAAACCTGCTGATGAAAAGAAGAAGCTTCGCGATATCCCTGTTGTGCGTGATTTTCCTGAAGTTTTTCCTGATGATCTTCCTGGTATCCCTCCCGCTCGTGAAGTCGAGTTCCGTATTGATCTTGTCCCTGGTGCTTCCCCCGTAGCCAAATCTCCTTATCGTCTTGCACCCGCTGAGATGCAAGAATTGGCAAGCCAACTTCAAGAGTTGACTGCTAAAGGATTCATTCGCCCTAGCTCTTCGCCCTGGGGTGCTCCGGTGTTGTTCGTTAAGAAGAAAGATGGATCGTTTCGCATGTGTATTGATTACCGCGAGTTGAACAAACTCACCATTAAAAACCGGTATCCCTTACCGCGTATTGACGACCTCTTTGATCAACTCCAAGGTGCCTCTTGTTTCTCGAAGATTGATCTCCGCTCTGGCT
This sequence comes from Bidens hawaiensis, assembly GCF_021521415.1. Lineage (NCBI taxonomy): Eukaryota > Viridiplantae > Streptophyta > Magnoliopsida > Asterales > Asteraceae > Bidens > Bidens hawaiensis. The sequence goes on from NW_027491668.1 coordinate 735,381, forward strand.
ATCACCAGTTGCGCATCCGCGATGAAGATGTTCCGAAGACTGCTTTTCGAACTCGTTATGGCCATTTTGAACTCTTGGTCATGTCCTTCGGTTTAACCAACGCACCCGCCGTTTTCATGGATCTAATGAATCGGGTGTGTAGGCCTTTCTTGGATAAATTCGTGATTGTGTTTATCGATGACGTTCTGATTTATTCTAAGACCAAGGCCGAGCATGAGCAACATCTCCGATTGGTATTGCAAAAGCTGAGAGCCGAGCAGCTATTTGCCAAGCTTTCCAAGTGTGAATTCTGGTCTGATGAAGTACAGTTTCTTGGTCATGTTGTAAACAAGATGGGTATCCATGTCGACCCATCCAAGATTGAAGCAATCAAGAACTGGATTACGCCATCCACTCCTTCCGAAATCCGTTCCTTTCTGGGCTTAGCTGGTTATTACCGGCGCTTCATTTCGAACTTCTCGAAGATCGCTTTGCCTTTAACAGCTCTAACGCACAAAGGTAAACCGTATATTTGGGGCTCGAAGCAAGAAGAAGCCTTTCTAACGCTCAAGCGTTTGTTGTGTGAAGCTCCTGTTCTTGCGCTACCTGAGGGTAATGATGATTTTGTCGTGTACTGCGATGCCTCCAACCAAGGTCTCGGTTGTGTTCTTATGCAACGAGGCAAGGTTATCGCATACGCATCGAGGCAACTCAAGGTTCATGAAAAGAATTATACAACTCACGATCTCGAACTTGGTGCAGTTGTTTTTGCCTTGAAGATCTGGAGACACTACCTTTATGGTACTAAGTGTATCCTTTACACGGACCATAAAAGCCTTCAACATATCTTTGATCAGAAGGAACTTAACATGAGGCAACGCCGATGGAACGAACTCATTAGCGATTACGATTGTGAGATCCGGTATCATCCTGGTAAGGCTAATGTGGTAGCCGATGCGCTCAGCCGAAAACCCTGCCAGCTTAACTGTATCTTGCCGCGCACCCAGCTTCACTTTGCGCCGATTCAAAGCAACCTTGAATCGCTTATTCGTGACGCGCAGCGCGCATCCATCAGTAATGGTAACCTTCGCGCCGAGTTAGCGTGTGGCGCGGAAGCGCATTTTGTGCCCAATCTGAGTGGAATTCTCTGCTATCTTAATCGCATCTGGATTCCCTTTGATGAGAATCTTCGCGCTGATATCCTGAGTGAAGCGCATAAATCTCGATATTCTATTCATCCCGGCGCTGATAAGATGTACAAGGATTTGCGCATTACTTATTGGTGGCCCGGTATGAAGAAGGATATTGCTATGTTCGTAGCTAAATGCCTGACTTGTTCTAAGGTAAAAGCTGAACACCAACGCCCATCTGGTTTGCTCGAACAACCAGAAATTCCTACGTGGAAATGGGAAGGTATAGCGATGGACTTTATTACCAAGTTACCTTTGACAGCAAGCAAACATGATAGCATTTGGGTAATAGTGGATCGTTTGACTAAGTCTGCTCACTTTCTGCCCATTCGTGAAAACTACCGTGTTGAGCAACTCGCGCAGCTTTATGTCAAGGAAATTGTCTGCCGCCATGGTACTCCTTTGAGCATCATATCCGATCGCGATGGCCGTTTTATATCTCGCTTTTGGAAATCTCTCCAATCTGCGCTAGGAACTCGCTTGGACATGAGTACGGCATATCATCCTCAGACTGACGGTCAGTCTGAGCGAACTATTCAAACTCTTGAGGATATGCTCCGATCTTGTGTTCTTGATTTTGGAGGTAATTGGGATTCGCACCTGCCTTTGATTGAGTTCTCTTATAATAACAGCTATCATTCCAGTATTGGTATGGCTCCATTTGAAGCACTTTACGGTCGTAAGTGCCGCTCCCCGATTTGTTGGAGCGAAGTGGGTGAAGCTCAAATCACAGGACCCGAACTTGTTCAAGAGACAACCGATAAAATCGCCAAGATCCGTGATCATCTGCTGACTGCCAGAAGCCGACAGAAGAGTTACGCAGATCGTAGGCGGAAGCCTCTCGAATTTCAAGTTGGTGATCTTGTTCTCCTCAAAGTGTCGCCCTGGAAGGGTGTTGTCCGCTTTGGGAAGAAAGGTAAGCTTGCTCCTCGATATGTTGGACCATTTAAGATTCTCGCGCGTGTAGGAAAGGTTGCCTACAGACTAGACCTGCCGCCCGCGCTCAGTAATGTGCATCCAACGTTCCATGTATCCAATCTCAAGAAGTGTTTAGCTGACGAGAACCTTCACATTCCACTTGATGAAGTTCAAGTTGATGAAACTATGCATTTCGTTGAGAAGCCTGTTGAGATTATGGATCGCGAGGTTAAGCAAACCAAGCGCAGTCGCATCCCTATCGTGAAAGTTCGCTGGGAGTCCAAGCGCGGAGCCGAGTTTACATGGGAAAGGGAAGATCAAATGAAGATCAAGTACCCGCACCTGTTCTCTGCGCAACCTACTTCAAGATAAATTTCGGGACGAAATTTCTTAAAGTAGGGGAGACTGTAACATCTGCCCCGATCCGACCCGACCCAGGTACCCGTTTCCCTTATCCGATCTCTTTCTTTTATGATTTAATATTTATTTATACTTATATTTTACTTTTAATAATAATAATATATTTTCCTTTCCGCCTCTTTCTCTCTCTTTCTTTCCGCCGTCCCGTCCCTCTTCCTTCTCTCTTTCCGCCTTCTTTTCCCTCTTGTCGCCGTCCCGCCCTTACGCCTTGTTTCCCTCTTTTTTTCTTCTAACTCTTTGCTTGTCCTTTGTTCCTTCCCGCCTAAGGTTGTCTGCGCAGCTCCACGCTCCAGACCCCTTACAAGGAAGCCTGCGTGAAGACCACCTGTTGCAGCGATACGCGAGACGAACTCTTCTCGCAGCGCGCTAAGAACTGTAATTCTTCTCGCAGCGCGCTAAGAACGGTAGTTCTTCCCGCGACGCGCTAAGGATTTGTAGTTCTCGCAGCGCGCTAAGAATCGTAGTTCATCCCTCGACGCGCGAAGAATTATAGTTCTTCCCGCGGCGCGCTAGGAATTTTAGTTCCTCCCGCGGCGCGCTAAGAAATGTGATTCTTCCCGCGGCGCGCTTAGAAATGTAGTTCTTCCCGCGACGCGTTAAGGTTGGTTCTGTCTGCCTTCGCGCTCGCGCTCTCTTGACCTTCTGTGTCTGCCTTCGCGCTCGAGCTTTCTCGCGCTAAACCCTTTGAGTTTTCTTCTGTTTAATCTAGCCGTTTGCTTTTGTGATGTCTTATCTTTTGAGCTGTTGACCTAATCTGCTTTATGTCTGAAAAGTTACTTTCGGCGCAGCATGCGCACCAACCCCATTGGTTGGCAGAAAAAGTGACTGACATTATCTTTTGAGATCTGCTTTTTCCTTGTTTGACCGGTACCTTTTTCTGATCCGCCCATGCTTTTTACTGTTCCCTGTCAGCCTTTTTCTCTTTTTCCCTGCTGCCATATCTTTTGATATCTTTTGCTTTTGGAATCTTTTGCTTTTTGAGATCTTTTCCCCTTTTCTAGGGATTGTGTTCCCTAGGGTTTCTCTATAAATAATAGTATTATTTTTCCTAACACTACACACACAAGCACTTAATCTCTCCTGTTCTTCCTTGCTCTCTGCCGTTGATCCTCTGCCGTCTCTCTTTGCCTCCGTCTTCCTCCCTGTTCTGTCCTGCTTTTCCGGTAACATATTATATATAATAATTTACTTATTAATTATGCTAACTTGTAATCAAGACTTAAAACAAATCATTAAAACAATAATCTTATTTATAGGTTAACTTGTACTTGTTTAAAGTTGGTTCTTGCATTATCTTTCACCGCATCTTTATCAAGTGAGTAATCTCGTACCTAATCCCTTTTTATTTTTAATGTTTTGGGATGTTCATGTGTTCGTACAAACTTAGAGTCTTAAACTTGTTTATGAACTTTAGTCGCGCAGTATCCCATGTGTTGAGGACGTTTACTTGGCTGTTATTTGTATGTGTGTATCATTAACCGCTTTGTTCGGCCTATTCCGCAGTTTTCATGGATCCATTAGATGAACACGGGAGACCTATCGTTTACGGTTTTCTTTGTTTACACTTGCACAGATGTTTTCTCGTTTTTGTGCTCAATTGGGAGCACGGATTGAACTATGAACTATGAGCTATGATCTATTTAGGCTTGATCACAATCTGATTGCACCCTTGTTAAACACCAGACATACACGTGTTGCGCGCAGATTTAATGTTATCTATGTATTGTATTAAACTTGATTTCTCACCAACACGCAAGTGTTTGACGTTTATTTTAACACATGTTCAGGTTTGCAGTAGCTGTTTTGGAGCTTGTGGACACATAGGAAGTTTTCTTTATTTTGGACCTAGATTAAAATGTATCAAGACAAGTTTTTGCTGTTCGAATATTATGATTTATAATATATTGATTTATGATGATTTATGTTATCTTGTGTTTACTCTGCGCGTGCGCGAATGAATGTATTTATTAAATATTGACACCCAATAGTGTCACGAGTAATGAAACAATATGTGGCGCCCCGATGTATAATCCGCCTTTGGTCGGGGTGTTACAGTAAAGTGTATGATTAAATGACATATGTTAATGAGAATGAAAAGGTATGTGAACAAAAGGGATAGGAATAATTGATTGTTGATTTGACTAACTGCTTAAGTAGAACTAGCACAAATAGACTCATAAAGGGAAGTGTATAGGACACGGAAAGCAACGTGATCAGCTAGTCACAACTGGCCACTGTTATTACCTGTTAGCCTTGCTATCCTTGTACTAAATAGTTCCTTGCGTGATGATGTTTGTGTTGTCCCTTTAAGAATACGGATGGCTGGAGCTGGAGAATTTGTGGGAACTGGGGGTCGCACAGGACGTCGTGGCAGGCCTCGTCTTGTCCGGCAACCCTCGGTAGAAGAAGCTTCCCACACCGAAGATGAAGGAAGCGCAGCTGGAGGAGACCAGAACAACAATGAAGAAGTTCAACTTAGCCCTGCAGTTCAAGCAGCCATTGTTCAAGCTGTAGTTGCTGCTGTGAAGAACCTGAATCCCGAAGGATCTGCTGGAAGCCGAGAGCGAACTGCTGAAGGGGCAGGGGGTGATGGTAAGGAGGTTGGGGAAGGAGAAAGAGGGGCCTCGAGCGAGGATAAGTCTGTGAAAGTCGATGATAGGAGAAGAGGACAAGGTGGGTGCAGCTATAAGTCCTTCAAAGGATGCGACCCGCCGAAGCTGACTGGGTTGGGAGACGCAATCGCTACTCTCCAATGGATAACCACTATGGACAAGGTTATCCGCATTAGCGAATGCCGTCCCGACCAAGCTGTGGGTTATGCTACTCAGTCATTTGTGGAAGAAGCTATGTATTGGTGGGAAAGTGTGGAGCAGAGAAAGACTAGGGATGAGATCAAGGCGTTGAGATGGGACGATCTGAAAGAGTTGGTGATGAAGAAGTTCTGTGCAGATGCAGAGGTTGAAAGGACGGAGATGAAGTTCCTGAATTTGAAGGCCGGTATGATGACGCATCGTGAGTATACTACTGAATTCAGCCGACTATCTAGATTGGTGCCTGATATGGTTGACACTGAGGTCAAAAGAATCAAATGTTATGTGAGGGGATTGCCACAAAAAGTCCGCATGTTGGTCAGGGCAAATAAACCTGCTACTTTTGACTCTGCTGTTGAACTTGCAGAAGTGGTTTATGCTGACCTGGCTGAGGACGATGTGGTGGTGGGGGAAAGGAAGGAGAAGAAATGGGCTACCTCCGCTAAGCGGTCTGGCGAGATGGTGACAACAACTGATGAGAGGAAGGCCAAGGTTGGGAACAAGGATGCATGTAAGACGTGTGGGCAAGTGCACCTGGGAGAATGCAAGACTGGGACAGACAGGTGCTATCGGTGTGGAAAGAGTGGGCATTATTCTCGAGAATGCCCTGATCGTCCAAAGTGCTTCAAATACGGAAAAGCTGACCACATGGCTAGGGATTGCAAGGAATCAGGGGCGGTAGGTGCGAAAGGATGAAGACTTTGGGAAACTGCAGAGAGGAACACCCGATGAAGGAATAATTGCTCATGCAATGGTTTTATTAAATTACATTTGCTTAAGAACTTGTTTTGTGTTAAGGTTTAAAACTTATGTTTATCTGTAGCGTGTAATTATTTTGAGTTTGGTTAAGGATGATTATTATGTTATGGTGAAATGTTGTTTTAGACAATAGTGTTAAAAGTACTAATCGAAACCCTTAGAAGGATGAGATGAGTCTTGGTGCATCGAGGGTCTCATGGACAAGCTACCTTAAATAGCTAAAACACATGACCACCATTCGATGGCTGTAAAGTCGGAAGTAGGAAGGGTAACTCAGAAAGCGAAGGCAATTCTATAAAACGTGTAAATGTAAGAAGTTTTCCTTTTATAGGGAATAAGTTAGGTTTCGGGGACGAAACCTCTTTAAGGAGGGAAGACTTGTAACATCCCGAAATTTCAAAGGTAATATTAATTATATTACTTATTAATAGATGGGAAGTTTACTCGGGTTATCAGGAAATAAATAAAAGAATAGGAGTTGGTATGGGTCGGGCTAGTGTCGGGTAATGGAAGTGGGTTATGGACTTGGGTTAATTGAGATAGGTTAAATGAGAATGGGATTTCAGGGATATAAATACCCCCAAAATCCCAAAATATCTCATTTCTCACCAAACTCCCTAACACACACTCCTTACACCCTCAAAACACACACATTCTAACCGATCTAGATTCGAAGCCGAGACCCGAGATTTGTTGATAGATCTGAGTTGGTAAGGTAAGAACTAATCTAACAAAGCTATTATTTACTGAAAATGGTTAGGATTGGATGGGTTAACCGGACCCGAAACCCAACTGCCCAAATCGGACCCCTAAAACGTCGATTTTAGGCCGATTTGATGGTTGGCGTTTGTAGGCGCCGATCATACGGTTCCGTGGGTACCAAAATCGAGTTATTTGGCTAAGAAACGAAGGAGTTATGGGCAAACAGATCTGCAGCGCGACAACTTCGCCTGCAAGATTAAGTTCGCCTGATGAACTTCGCCTTCAAGCGTAACTTCGCCTTCAAGCGTAACTTCGCCTAAGGATAACTTCGCCTACGGCCAAGTTCGCCTAAGGTATAACTTCGCCTGAAGCTAAGTTCGCCTAAGGTTTAACTTCGCCTGAAGCCAAGTTCGCCTAAGGTTTAACTTCGCCTGGAGCCAAGTTCGCCTAAGGTTTAACTTCGCCTGAAGCCAAGTTCGCCTAAGGTTTAACTTCGCCTGAAGCCAAGTTCGCCTAAGGTTTAACTTCGCCTGAAGCCAAGTTCGCCTAAGGTTTAACTTCGCCTGAAGCCAAGTTCGCCTAAGGTTTAACTTCGCCTGAAGCCAAGTTCGCCTAAGGTTTAACTTCGCCTGAAGCGAAGTTCGTTTATAAAATAAATTAAAAACCTAATGGAAAATGCGTTAAGGCAGTTATCGAAAATAAAATTTTTCCAAGCTGACCTGGCAGCTTAACCCCAGCCAGGGGCTCTGCCCCTTGGACCCCCGCTAGGGGCTGCCGCCCCTAGAACCCCGCTACCAGGGGCGCTGCCCCCGGACCCCCGTTCGTTGTGGGTCATATAAAGATAGAAACGCAACATAAGTAGTAGTAGCTAATTGATACGTGTAAATATTATACAGTTAGCCGTGCACAGCTCAAGAGGGGAATAACTATTAACGGAGAGCGTAACAGTATTCAGGTGAGTTTCTAGCCCCATTTATGTGTTATGTTTTCGGGGCTGTGTGCATACTCGATGTGTTGTTAATACATTTATCCTAAGTGATAAGTGTATGCCATAGGTGATATATGTGATGGATATGAATGGTTGCTTGTCGGTACGCGAACGATCTTCGGATATTGCGCGTACTGTCAGGTCAAAAATAAAGGTACGAATATTATACATCGAAGATGTATGAACATTACAAATGAATACTTGTCGGGGCGTGAACGATCTTCGGATATTGCACGTATCGACAAGAGGTATGGTTGTTAAATGAATGATGTAAAGAACGCCTAGGGTGTTCTTATGCTATGATGTAATTATTGCATATGTGAAGTAGGTGTATACAGGTACACGAATGGTATGTGAGTTCTACGTTCGACATAGTAAGTTAGGATGGCAAATCCCTCTAGCTTTTGTCGGACATAGACTCGGCTGGTGATGGCGTAGTTAAGGACTGCGGGCCTTATACGTAAAGTAGATGATAGATGTAAACGTAGATAGGGACGGTGGGCCTTATACGTGTTACAGATAATAGACGACAACGTAGTTAAGGACTGCGGACCTTATACGTATTATAGATAGGCATCAGCATAGGAAAGGACTGTGGACCTTATACGTGCTGTAGTTGTATTGTGGTAGCATAGGGGAGGACTGCGGACCTCGTACGTGCTATGGTTTAGGTTGCAACATAGGGGAGGACTGTGGACCTTGTACGTGTTGTGGATGTAGGATGGTATAGGGAAGGACTGCGGACCTTGCACGTACCATAAAGGGTGAACATAGGTAAGGACTGCGGACCTTTGTACGTGTTCACGACCTTGAGTACAGGTATAGACGGTGAACTATGAACGTACTCTCGGTAGACTGAGGTTAGTGATTGTAGATATGTATGTATGGTAGCAAGTATGTAAGTAGAACAGAAGGGTAACTAGTGAAGTATGGATATGTATCTACGGATATGTATGTATGTGTATGTATTGTATGGCGTTCGATTAACTAGAACTCACTCAGCGTAGCTGACTTTTAGTATGCACGCAGGTGAGCTGATTACAGAGTTAGCATGAGGATGACACACGGCATGGATTGAACGGCTGGCATCTGAAGAAAGAAGTAAAGATGTTTTAAATATAAAGTTTTGTGTTATGGTATCAAAGAAAAGGTTTAACGTTTTGTAACAAATGATTGATGTTTTATATTCCGCGAAAAGTTTTAATAAACTCTGATTTGAAGAACTGTGTTTATGAGTAAATCCGACGCTAAAGTAGGGCTACCGGGTTCGGGGCCTTACAAGCGAGTCGTCCAATACGCGTCAAACGAGATAACTAATCAGAACCTGAAACTTTGTGATATGAAACTATAAATAAAAACGAACTAAATGCCGCTGGAATCAATCTAAACGGATGAGTAGAACTCTAGTTATGTTGAATTAAACATTTAAGCGAGCTGGTACTGACCAGAATCCGAACAGCGAGCCGGCAGTCGGGTTTTGGGCAGTAGCCTTAAAATTTAGTTACGAGAATAAAAGTCTTCTGGACCGAACGTTGAATCCGAGCAGAAGTATGCGAAAATGGATAGTCAAACTTGTTGACTATTTTGCCCTTTAACGAGTTTTAAGCGAATTGACCAGTCAACACCCTTCAACTACCGAAATTGATTGAAGGTTATTGACTAGGAAATGTATATGAATGATTCCTATGTTTACAACTTACCCGGAAAGTGAAAGGATCAAGAGAAACGATGAGTTAAAGGTCGGTGCATAAGCAAAGTCAACCGAATAAGCGTTTATATTCAACAATAATGCAAAAACCGAAGGATTTATGAGGAGAAGAGGCAAGTGACGGCTAAAGGAGGTGAATTAGGGTTTAGGGATGATTTGTGGTAAAGAATATATGATATGTTTATATAGGGTTCACTAAAACGAACTAAATATGGTAACTTACTTGTTTTAGAACCAAATGGGCCTTTAATGATTAAATTAATATTATAACCAGTAAATTTCGTTCTTGATCAAGGGGTTATGTTCATGGACATGTATTTTAGTTATATTAGTTTTCTTGGGGCTTAAAACACTCGATTATGTCCTAAAATAAGCGATTTCGGGCCAAAAACGAACTAGGAAATGATTTTAAACAAAACTATCTGAACAGCTTGCCCATAGCGCCGCGCGGTGGGGGAGGGCCTTCTCACCACGTGGTACTCCGGCCTCCTAAGGTGGATTTCATATTTGACAGTTTTGGTCCTTGTGGTTTGAGAATTGGATAATTAATGAATCTTTTATGCATAAATTAAGAGTTGAACATCTTTTAAAGTATGAAGGGCCTAAAGTGAACATATGGAAACTTAATTACTCATTAGCATTTGATTTTTATTAATAACAAAGATCTAAAATGTTTCCGGTCGGGTTAAACGTAAACGAATACGGGTTTGGAAAATCCGAAATGTTACAATATATATATAGGGTAAGGTTAAAATGAAATCTCAGTTGAGTTGTGAAAACCCGCGAAAATCCTACGTAAATGTTTCCGGTCGGGTTAAACATAAACGAATACGGGTTTGGAAAATCCGAAATGTTACAATATATATATAGGGTAAGGTTTAAATGAAAACCCACTTGAGTTGTGAAAATCCGCGAAAACCCTACGTAACATCGTTTTTTTTTTGTTACATGTAATATATGTTGTAACATTTAATACAAAACATCGAAACATCAAAAAAAAATGTTTTGATATTTTTTAACATTTTTTTTACTAATTAGTAAAAAAAATGTTAAAAAATATCAAAACATTTTTTTTTGATGTTTCGATGTTTTGTATTAAATGTTACAACATATATTACATGTAACAAAAAAAAACGATGTTACGTAGGGTTTTCGCGGGTTTTCACAACTCAACTGAGATTTCATTTTAACCTTACCCTATATACACACACACATGCATATAATTATCTAGCTCAATTATTTATCATATGGGATTCCTTTCTCAGCCCAACATAATATACAAAATACCCACAAGTCCAAACCTTATCACCAATTCACGTTTACATTCGTTAAACCCTAATCTTAGTATCTCACTCTCATATCACGCATCACAATAATCGTCGCACGGCTGCTTACTCCGATGATCGGCCACCGCACGCCCCTCTGCTTATTCCGATGATCGGCCGCCGCATGCAGCTCTGCTTATCTGCCTTTTCCGCCACCGGCCATTCCATCACCAATACGCTTAGCTGTTGCTATCAATCACCAGTTCACCACTTCCCTGTTTTGCTGCTTAATAGTTTGATGTTGCTATCAATTATCAATCACATTAATGGGTTGCTGCTTAATTAGTTGCTGTCACACATAAACTGGTAAAGTCGAGCCAAATTGAGCCGAGCCGAGCTTGAGCTCATGTTTTCAGCTCGATTGAATATCGAGCTGGCTTTGGCTTGGGCTCGGCTCATGAATAGGCCTAGAGACAGGTTCATCCATCCCTAACCCTTGTTCACTATCCGCATAAACTGCCAATGGTGTTTTTGTGATACTGTCATCTAGCGATCGCCGCCGTCACCACGGCGACCTTCGCCACCACCACCTGTTTCTCCAAAGTTGAGGGAGACAAACGAAAAATGTAATTTAACTTAAAAACTCACCACCACAGACGGCTGCCACCACCACCACTGACATCGCCTCCGACACCGCCACCACCGTCGCGACTGTCGTCGCCACCACCACGATCACCGCTACCGTGACCGCCGCCACCACCACTCGCCACTGCTGTGACCGCTGCCGCCGCCACCACCACCTCCTGTTTGAAATTTATATAATTATTATTGTCGTCCAAAAGACCAAAGTTTGGATTATTAAAATCCAATATCCCTTTTTCAAACCCTCCCTTTAGAAACAGGAGGTGGTGATGGTGGTGGTGGTGTCGGCGGTCATGGTGGTGGCGGCGGCAGTGGTGGTGGCGGCTGTGGTGTTGAGTTTTTAAGGTAAATTATATTTTTTTATTTCTCCATTATCCTGGAGAAATGCCATATTTTGCTCTAAAACTAACCGAATTATTTCCCGTTAAGAAAAGGCTTAGTGGAAGCTAATAAAGTGCAAGTTGGGATTAATATAGGAAATTTCTTAAGTTGTGATTAATATCGGCCAATAGGCCAATATTGGGATTATTAAAACCCAATATCCCTTTTTTTTGTAAGTAGGACGTTACACTAGTTTATAGTTATGTATTGATGTGCAGCATATAATGTTGGATTTTTAGTGTATCTTTTTAACCCTTGTTTTTTTTAGAACATAATTTGCTTTTTCTCTAAAGCAAAAATGATAACTTAAAATTGTTTAGATCGCTGTCGGTTTAATTTATAAATTATAAAAATCATTAAATTATAAACTAAAAAAAAGGATGTATTTTGTTTGTTGATAAACAGTAATTAGAAAAACGTAGTATGAGATTTCGATTTATGTATAAATTATAATTAAAAATGGCAAAATTCGTAATTAAAGAAAAGTTTGTTTGTTGACAAAGCACTATCGATATGTTTTTTTTATATTGATAAAATGTAACTATAGAACATAATATATAATAAGAAAAATAATAATAAAGAAAAGTGTAACCGCTCTAAGTTAATAATTAGTTACCAAACATAAAAAAATATTTATACAAAAATAGCTCTATGATTAAAATAAATCATATAATAAAAGAAAATTTGTGATTAGTTGGTTTTACTTATCGAATGAACTTAATCATACATACATATATATATATAAATAGGGTAAGGATTTTAATAGAACCATTGGCAAATTGAGAATTATTTTGTACTAAAAAAACCATTTAAAAAATATTTAAAAAATTATTAAAAAAACAAAAATTTTAAAAAAGTAATAAAACCGAAATTCTTATATTTTATTCCGGTTTCATTAAAAAAAACCAATTTTTTTTAATTCGTATTATACCTATACACATATGTATACTTTCATTTAATCTCTAGTTATGTAATGTACACATATGTACATTATCATTTACCTTAAATTATACATATGTGTATAGGAAAAAAACATGTGTGTACATATATGTACATATTATACATATATGTATAATTTAGCTAAACCGATAATTTATTTATTTATTTTATTTTATTTTAGAAACCAGGATGATAAATAAGAACTTTGGTTTTTTTTGCCTTTTTTATTTTGTGTTTTATGATTTTTTTAATTTTTGGGTTTTTTTATGGTCCAAAATGGTTCTCATAGTTCTGATTCCCAAAAAGTTCTCACATAATCCTGATCCTATATATATATATATATGGGTGGGATCAAGAGAAAACTTCTCTTAAAGAAAGAAATTTGAAAAGTCTTAAAGAATTATTTTTAACATTTAAAATATTTTATAGTTTTTTTTCTTTCATTCTTCTAATGTGTTGATATTTAAAAAATAAAACCTCATCAGTGTAGTACATATGTGTAATAGTGTGTATTGCATATATGAAAGAATGTTGTATTGCATAGAATACAAAATTATTGCACATATTTGATACATAGTATTGTATATATTCAATATAAGACTATTGCACATATCGAATACACACTATTGCATATATGTAATACAACACTTCTACACATATGCATTACATCGACTTATACATACATACATATATATGTATGTATGTATGTATGTATGTATGTATGTATGTATGTATATAGGCAAAGTACAGAATGAAAACTCACTTGAGTTGTGAAAACCTGTGAAAACCCTATGTAACATCTTTTTTTTTTGTTACATGTAATATATGTTGTTACATTTAATACAAAACATCGAAAACATAAAAAAAATGTTTTGCTATTTTTTTATATTTATTTACTAATTTTTATATATGTTTTCAGGAGGGAGAAAATGTAAATTAACCTTTACATTTTTTTTATTAACTTTAATTGTATGCCATAAGATTTAATCTTTAATTAAAAACATGTGGTTGAGAATGAGTTTTTAGAGTTTTCACAACTTAAGTGGGTTTTTATTCTAACATAACCCTATGTGTGTGTGTATATATATATATATGCAAATAATACATACTATTACACATATACTATACACACTATTAAATATATGCAATTAAATACTATTAAACATATACAATACACACTATTGTACATATGTAATGCAACACCATTACATATGTGTATTACGATTTTTTATTATTTTTAAATTTTTTTTGGTAAAAAATAACAATATATAAGAAGGATGAGAAAAAAAAAATCTATATATACCCCTTTTTCAAAGGCATCTAGGGCTGGGCTGTTCACGAATCGAGCTGAACCGAGCGAGCGTATGCTCGAACTCGGATCGTATAGAAATCGAGCGGCTCGGTTCGGTTCGAATATAGGGAAACTAGTAGAAAAGTCTTGCTCAAACTCCCTTGGTTTACAACCGAGCGGCTCGGTTCTGCTCGGTTTTGGTTGTTCACCAATTTCAGAAAAATGATGACTCGTGTCTTCCACCGATTCCATACTTGTTCGAAGACATGACAATAGATTAATCAAAACAGGAAGACCTATAAGTGTTCACTAAGTGTCCATTTGAGGGATATGTGGAACTGAAGTTCCAGTAGCCCAACAAGCATTCATAAGCTTCGTATCGCCTCGTTCTTGTACTTGTTCAGCATTGAATTGAAACAATCAATCTCTAATTGGGCGAAAGAATTTCTAGGGTTTGTGAGGAGTGGGAGTCGTATATGTTGGTGGGTGGATGGTTAGGTGGGAAAACCCAAATAAGAATATAAGATGCACACATTTTGGTATCATAACAAAACTTTTTTAAAAACAAAGTACTAAATATGTAATATGTAAGGTGCATATAATTCATTTGATTTAAATAAAAGATAATTATAAAATCTTACTACTTTAATAAAAAGATACTCTTTTTTGTAACTTGTCAAGCTCTCGTCACTCCTCATCTTTAATAAAAATATACTCTTTTTTGCCACTTACTACTTTAATAAATGATATTTATTTCTGATCAACCCGCCCAAATAATGTTTTTTGGATCCATATATTATTAAAGATCAATTTGTTTTCATTAAACACACACCCCACCCCAATAACGAACCCTAGGTTGCAGACCTGATTACTCGCTGCTTTCTCCCTTCTTTGATTATACATACAGACCTAGATACCCAACACCGCCTTCTCCCTTATCTGATTAAACCTACGAGACTGTTCATCCCCACCGCTGCTATAATTCATCTCCACCGCTACTATCGTTCATCTCTACAGCTGCTATCAATTCAAACCGTTCATCATGGTTAATAACACGACTATTTATTCTGGTCAATCCTTTTCTTACCAACGCAAATCCAAATCGTCTCCTGTTTTCTATTGTTGCTTATTTTTAGGTAACTTTATAGTTCCCTGCTTTAGATCCATCAATTTGCATGTTTTATTAATTTGAAATTGTTTTGATGGTTGATTTGTTTTAGGTCAGATTTAAATTGCTGTGTAATTTCCTAAATCATACACATTGATTTCTTTTAACTGTGTCACTTTGGTGTTCAAGCATAGATTGTTGTGCAATTTTCTAATTTATGAATGCTTTATGTTTTTTGTGAATTCGTTGACAGAGTCCGGACCAGATGGATATTATAGACCGTGTCATTATTTATGATTAAACGACTTTAGACCATCCATGTCTTAAAAGCATAGCGTTCAGGTGTGTTTCCTTTTTACCTACCTATGTGTTTATATGTATTATGTAATTAACATATTAGGATTTAAAGACTAAAATATTGCTTTACGAAAATAATAGCCTTTTGACTTCTATGTAATGTTATTATTTCTATATGATGTCTATAATATCCTGTTTTACTTTTGACATTGTTGAAGATTTTCATGAATCCTGCACAACCCAATTGTATATTTTTATTAACGTGGTTCACAAAAGACTATTATTTTGTTTTTTTGGGCGTCAATTATTCAACTCATGACAACTACACTAAAGTTAGCTGGCTCCAATATAAGTTGTATATACATAACATGATTTGAAAGTTTCCGTCAACCATAAAGTAATAAAAAAGGATAATTTCATATAAATATGATATATACCCAACTTTATTTGATGACAAATCTACCTCCTTTTACTCTGGATCTACCTATGTGTTTATATGTATTCTATAATTAACACATTTTGATTTAAAGACAAAAATATCGCTACGAATTTAGATTTTTGTATAATTTTCTAAAGACAAAATGGCAAAAGACGTCATTTACGTTTGACCTGATTTTCATTAGACGTCCTTTAATGAAAGAAATAACAAAAGGCATACTTCATGTTTCAAATTTGTTTCACGTTACGTCCTTTGTCACTAACCCAGTTAAATTTTTTCGTTAAATTTGATCATGTGCAAAACACATGAGGGTATATAAGTCATTCCACCATTTTATTTATAGAATATTTAAAAATATATAAACACACACACACATACATACTCTCTCTCTCTCTCTCATCATCATCTACCCATCTTCATCACCACTCAGCCCACCTTCTTTTTCCCTCTTTAATATCCACCACCACCACCAACAACCAACCAATACCGCCACCGCCACCACCACCCGCCACCTTCAGCTACCACCACCCATCGCCTTACGCCGCCACCATCCGTCCACATCATCACAGCCGCTACACCACTTCCGTACACCGTCCACACCTTCAAATGTCGTATATGGACCTAAACACCGCGACCATCTGAGCGTCGGATCTGTTTCGAGACCTAGGGTTCATTACCTAAGATCCAATTGATTTTAATCATGATTTTCAGGTTCTTGACGATCGATTAAGGATGACAACCATGAAGAAACATACACAACATCAGATCTGGTAGTGTTTGGGGAAGGAGGTGACGGTGGGGTGGTGAAGGATGGTTTGACGGTGAGACGTGAGAGGAAGACGGCGGCGACGGTGACGCCGGTGATGAAGGTGGTTTTGAGGAAGGTTAATGGTCTAGGGTTTGCTAATTTTGGTGTTTGGTGGTGTTTGGAGGATTTAATTGGTGTTAAGGATGTAAATGATTGTGATTTGGTGAAGGTGATGGAGTTAGGGTTAGGATTTGATGGACGGTGGTGGTTGGCGAAGAGAGGTTGACGGTGTGACGGTATGTGACGTTGGTGAGAGCTAATTCCATTGATTAGTAACGGCGGATATCAATAACGGCGTATAACGGCAGCGGTGATGATGAAGATGATGTTGATGGGGAGGGATGATGCTACTGATGTTGTGTATATATATATATATATATATATTTTATTTTAATGAAAAAAAGAAGTATCTTTATTATTTAAGACCTAATCTTTAATCTAATAACATAAATAGTCCTTAAAAGGTAAAATGACCACACTATCCTCGTGTGCAAGGCACATGACCAGATTTAACAAAAAAATTTAACTGGGTTAGTGACAAAGGACGTAACGTGAAACAAATTTGAAACATGAAGTATGCCTTTTGCTATTTCTTTTATTAAAGGACGTTTAATGAAAATCAAGTCAAACATAAAGGACGTCTTTTGCCATTTTGTCTTTTCTAAATTATACACATTTATTTCTTTTAACTGTGTCATTTTGGTGTTCACACATTTATGAAAGCTTTATGTTTGTTAAATGGCTATAGAAAGTTTTCTCAAATTAATTAGACGGCAACTTTCATTTTTTACAAATTAAGTCAGCTGTCATTCTTGACACCATTAAGTATGTACCACGAATTCAACAATTTTTGAAATTAAGCAATGGAAAAGTTAAACTTTTTGACTTTGCTGACTTTTTTTCATTTAAAACTAGAATATATATGAGGGTTGACTTTTGGGTAAGTTTTTTTTTGGCACATTCAAATGGAACCTCAAAGTTGATGCAGACTACATAAACTACTTTTGACTACATATACATTGTAAATATTAGGGGTGATAAATGACCGAACCACTAACCGAAATTAAACAAAAACCGATTAACCGAAAATCGGTTATCGGTTTCTCTTTTTTACGCTAGGTTAATTGAACCGAACTATTCATACAATTCTAAACAAAATTTAGCTTAAGTTTGGTTTAGGTTATTAAATGAACCGAATTGGAAACCGACAAACTAATCAAATACACTGAACCAAATGTGTAAAATTTATAATATTTATATTGTAAAGTTTTTAACCTTGCATTGCATCAGAAACAGCCAAAGTAATACTACGTAGCTTAAAAGTGTCATATTACTTTGGATATTAAACTGTTGAATAAATGTATAAAATGCTATCTTCTATCCTCATCCTTTTTACAGAAACAGTGTAGCCGCAAGCCAAGAAAATAAGAAAATAGAAATGATCATCGTCACAAAAGTCAAGAGAATATAAATTTAATCATCAGGCAATAGGTGCCATCTTTTTTTTTTGATAACTAGATACTAATTTTTTTGTTGCCATCTATTGTCTTTCGTTTCGTTAATTGCATTGCGTATTTTGTGATTTAGGGTTTGATTGATCCAGTTTAGCTAATTTAACCATATGTTATTACATATCTCTATATATAATAAAAACGGGCTTTTAGGTGGCTTGGGTTTAAATGGGTTGCTTTTTAGTATTATAGGAGGTTCGGGTTAAAATGTTTAGTTTTTAGTATAACTTGAAACGAGTTAGGAATAAGAGATAATATAACTTGCAATTTGCAGCTACCTTTAATATATTTTATATCTTTTGTAAGTTGAAGTTGCATAAGAATAAAAGTTAATATCTGCTAATATTTTTTTTATTTGCCATAAGAATTAAAAAATAATATAACGATCATCTGCATGTTTTGGAGTCCAGTACAAAAATGTATGCAACATGCCAAGAAGGAAAGCCTTTTGAAGGCACAGGGCAGGTTCAATTCCATACTATTATTTTCTTCTTTTTTTATGAATTTGAGTTTTTATTTGTCAAATATGAATTATGTTACAATTATTTATATTTATCTTATTTAAATGCAAAAGATGTTGAATCCTGGCTTCAGGAACAAACCAGTTGTTGTAGCCGTATTGAACTAAATTCTTGAAACTTGAAAAATGCTCTTTTTAAAGTCCCTTTTTAGTACCTGAATTATCAGGCTGCAAACTAATATGGAAAAACATTATGATCATTTCTAATGTCATTTTAGGGAATATGTTGTTTTATTTGTGAGTACGACCGACGAAAATCCGCATTTTCATACTAAGAAGTTGACTCTCATTTGAACATGTTGTAACATTTTTAAAACATCTTTATATACTTATTATTTATCTTTCTTTGTGTTTGCATATTTAAATTACCTGATTGTATATATATAATTTTTTTTGAACGATAAACTTATAAACAAACCGGCCAACCGCCAACGACTACCTCCACAATCCGACGACAGCCACCACCAAAAAGAACACTACATGTAAAATTACACCAATTCGACCATTCTAAGATATAACGATTCATAAATTATATTTATTAATATGTTTTAAAGATATTGGTTTTTGATAAACAAGATAATATGACCAATACAATCACAAATGCAGTGTACAAGGAAATTTTTTCTTATTTGTAAAATATTTGCATAATGTTTCTTTTGTAATTCATATAATTTTAATGTAAGTTGTAATTATATTAAAAATATCTGATAATTTTGTTGTTGATTGTATATTTCTTAATGTTTAAAATAAAAAATTTTCATCAGTTACCCATGTAATACACGGGTCTCAAATTAATTATATATTTGTACATATATAATTATATATAAAATAAATAAAAAATATTCGAGCCGAACCAAACTGAGCGGATCATTGCTCGTTGCTTGGCTTGTTTGCAAACCGAACCGAGCAGAGCGGCTTGTTTACAATCGAACGAAAAAACGAACGAGCAATCGAGCAATTTCTCCTCGAGCGACGAACGGTTTGGACAGCCCTAGGCATATAATGAAAATATATAATTTGATATAATTAAAAGCTAGAATGGGACATGACCTCAACCATTACCTCAAATAACATCCACACAACACCATGATATATGAGGCTATGAAGTTGAACAAGATCATTCGCTAAGTAGAGAAAAGATCAAGATGAAGGTGGTCCTAAAAGAAACAAAGATGGTGAAGCCATCTGAGGAGACACCAACGACAAAGCTATGGCTCTCTAGCCTCGATCTCATTGCCTTTAACAGATACACACTCACAGTGTACTTTTACCGGCCCATCGGTGCTCCCAACTTCTTTGACATGAAAGTTATGACAGACGCTTTGAGCAGGGCGTTAGTTGCGTTTTACCCAATGGCAGGCCGATTTAAACATGGGGAAAATGGAAGGGTTGAGATCAATTGTCGAGGACAAGGGGTGTTGTTTTTGGAAGCTAGGTCGGATGGCGTCATCGATGATTTCGGTGACTTTGCACCCACACCAGAATACTTGAAACTCATTCCGGTGGTCGATCACTCTTTGGGAATTGAATCAATTCCTTTCGTGGTGTTGCAGGTATATATAAAAATAAAATATGTAAGTATATATGTATGTATGCATGTAACAAATGTCTTTGAGCAGGTGACTCGTTTCAAATGTGGCGGAGTTTCGCTAGGAGTTGGGATCCACCATCGTGTGGCGGATGGGATATCTGGGTTGCACTTCATCAACACGTGGTCCGATATGGCTCATGGCCTTGACATCACTATCCAACCCTTCATAGACCGGACACTCCTCCGTGCGCAAGACCCACCACGACCAGTTTTTGAACACATCGAATACCACCCGGGTCCAACAGTGAAGGCACCGTTAGATGAAACTAAAATCACCTGCTCAATGTTCAAGTTAACACGAAGCCATCTCGATATGCTCAAAGCAAAATCTAAGGAAGATGGGAACACGATTAGCTACAGCTCTTTTGAAATTCTGTCGGCCCATATTTGGAAGTGCATGTGTATAGCTGCTCGTGGGCTGCCAGAAAACGTTGAAACCATGTTCGACTGCCCAGTCGATGGGCGGGCTCGCTTTGAACCACTGCTTCCGCTAGGCTTTTTTGGGAATGTTATCTTCAGAGCCACTACTACAGCGACTAAAGGTGACATTCAAACCAAACCTTTGTGGTACATTGCAAGTAAAATACATGATGCTGTAGCGAGGGTGAACAGCGACTATCTAAAATCAGCACTCGATTATCTGGAACAACACCATAATTCTCAAAGGTTCGAGCCTAATTATAACTACATGAATCTTCGAATAGTAAGTTGGGCTAGGCTCCCGATTTACGATGCAGACTTTGGGTGGGGTCGGCCCATCTTCATGGGGGGTACGCGCATCCCACCCGCAGGTAAGTGTCATGTGTTACCAAGCCCGACTAACGATGGGAGCTTATCACTCATCATTGGACTAGAAAGTGAACAAATGAAGCTATTCAGTAAGTTGTTGTATGTAATCTGAAATTTATGTGTACTTTAATTGCAATATAATAATCAATAAAACTCTTCTCATATTGAGAGTTTAAATAAACTTTGAAGTGTTAAGAACTAGGGTTAAAACCCACGTGTTATTATTTTTTTTTGTTAAAAGTTGTTATTTTTATATTTTTATTGATTTAATTTTTTATATTATTATTATTATTATTATTATTATTATTATTATTATTAGCAGCAGCAGTAGGAGGTATTATTAAACTCCATGGTAAAAAATATTTGAGAAGTCCAACTCAAGGTAACATATAAAAAATATATGAGGTTAATCAATAATGACACGATTTTTCCGGAATACTTGGTAGCCTTAATTGTACACACTGGCCTTGGTAAGCCTACCCAGTTGCTTGGCAAGGGCAACATCATCGGGGCGATCATGATGGTTTAACAATTATACTTGAGGCGGTCGCATCATTTGATCTCTGGATATGACATGCGTTTTTTGGTATGCCCAGCGCAAACAATGGGTCATGCATTCGTCTCATATTTTTAACGTCATAGACGGAGTTACACCCGACTCCTCATTTTCTGCAAATGATGTCAACATATGCTATAAAGTAGGTCTCCAAGGCCGAGGTATGCCATCGAGGAGACTTTATACCGGAGTAAATGAAGACTCCTAGAATGGCACGCACGAAGAAGCCTACTCAGAGTAGGAATCCCGCACATTATAAAAAAAGGAAAATGGACCTGCAACTACCTTAGACTTTCTTTAAGGAAGATTGCAAATAAGAGTCTCTTTAACTCCGCCTAGTTATTAAGAATCAATTGCCAGAGTCACATCTAGTCGGTCAACTCATGCAACAGCCCGCAAAATAAAATGATTTATTATATTCCATAATTGAGATTAATACGTGTTTAAAATGGATTATGTGAGATTTAAGACTCGTAAGTGAATAATATTATTTTAATCTAAGAATAAAGGAAATATATTCAATGGAAAACACATGTGATGTGAGGTTGAATAGAGAAATTTTGGAAATAAGTTATGAAGAAACGAACATCTTCAGTTAAACTTGTGAGCCTTCAACCTGACATTCGAGACAATATTCTTGGGTGAATTCATTTGAATATTATAAAGGATTGAAAATCGAGAACGCCAGCTTGTTGTGGTGTGCACATGCCAGCATGATAGCGGCATCCCACTCGCGATTGTGTTAGCGAGCCACAATAGCTAGCCTTATCATTTACATTAAAATACTCCCAACGGCATAGTGCACTGAATATTTAAGGCAATAGAATAGATGAGCCTTAATTAAATGAATATTTAAGGCAGTTTGTTGAGCCTTAAATGGGTTTTGTTGAAACTTGAAGATTGGTCTACCGGTATACTTTAACACCTAACATAAATTAGGATGACATGATACTTTAACTATAGATTGAACCACTCTCCATTTGTGCTAAATTTGTTAAAAAAAGGCCATGGATTATGCTCTTCATAGGTTAAAAGGCAAAGAACAATATGTTAATTTAAAAGTTGATAGAAGTGAGATGGAGTTAAATGGATTAAAACATTTCATTTGGGTGAGATGGAGTGAAAGAGAGAAAAAAAAGTGATATGATATTTATGTGGAGTTAAGAGAGGTTAGAGTATACCCTATGGCCTAATATATATTGTACAATTGAATGCATATTTTATACATAAATGAACACAGTGCTAATATACATAAATAAATCAGTTTTTAACCGGGTTAAATCATTTTTTTTCATACTGGTTCCAAACAGCCGGGTTCTAACCGGTCGGAGCTAAAGAAAACTCCAAACCGAGCCTAAACCGGTGGTTTACAGCTTGTAAAAACCGGCTTTTGTAGAATCGAGTTCAAACCGGTTCGGTTACAATCAGTTTTGGGGTCAGTTTGGTTAACCGGTTTTTTTGCCCACCTCTACTATCGGAGACTTTATCTAGATGCAAGCCTTATGCTACTGGTTTATTAGTTCTATAGTTTTTTGTTTACGAAGTTTTTTCTTTATATTTTTATTCTTCTTATAATTAACATGGTTTTTGGTTATTCTTTCGTTTATATTCTTCTTATATTTAAATGTTTTTCTTTCCCTTAGTAATGCCCTAGCACTTCTAATGGTCATGTGCTACAATGCAATACAGTTTGCTATGTTGCGTGCATAAAGCGAAGCATTCGCTTCCAGAGTCTCAAAATCAGGTATGCATGTCGTATTTAGATCTTTGAAATAGTGTTCATTTTTTATTTCAAGGATCTGTTTGTTGATCTTCAAGGTATAATTTAGTTGTTTGTGTCATAGTATTTTGACAGCATTAAACTTGATTTAGTTTCATAGTATTTTATCATTGTTTTGACAACATTAAAGTTGATACAAACTTGTCATACACTGTCTCTATAGGATAAGTTGTTCGTTCATCAATGGATGGAGGAGCCTGCATAGAATTGGGCCCATTTTTTTATTTTTTTTTTCGGTTGGGTAATGGCAATGTCAAGGGCTATCACATAAATTCAGAATCACGGAACAAATGTACAATCCTATGCATTAATCATTTCTATATCTATTTATTAATAAGACAAAATTATAATTTTTGTGACTTTGAATATTCTATAAATTATATTATGGAATGTGTCATTTCTAAAAATAACTTTAACTCTTTACCTTATTCTTTATATGAGTTTTTGCCTTTCTTTTACAATAATAGATGTTAAGTTTTTCCGTTAAGTCACTCATGTGTAGACAAGGATATTTGATTTTTTTTTTAATCTTTTAAAGGGCTATTTGTGTAAACCTAATTAAACCCATTTTTTCAAACCTTATTAATTGTTTTTTGCTTTTTTAAATGCCTTTATCAAGTAGGGCTCATTTCATCTGCAACAATTAAATCTGCAACTGCAACAATTAAATCTCACCCCACACACCATCTCCTTTCATTTTCAATCATCAACCCTCACAACAAACACGATAAAAATGAAATTGACATATTATCACTAGATCATAGAACCGAGCTACAATGTTAAAGCAAGGTTTGTCACCAAGAACTCTCAAATAATAATTTGTTTTAGCTTACACCATACAAGTAAATAAAAGATTAAACCAGTAGCATAATCATTTGATTGCTCTACAAGAATTCTCGTATTATTATTACCTTAATATATACGTATATACTATGGGAAAAGTGAATATTGGGCTGTTATACACCCAGCTTGTATGTGAAACTCTTCAAAACTACGTCGTTTTGATTAAAACATATTTAAAAATAACTCAAATCACTTGGCTTTCAAAATTAATTCATCAATTCAATCATTTTTGTCTTTTGCTGTCTCTCACCAGAAATGATTACCCCAAAATTGATTTCCCAACTCTATCGTTCACCAATTTCAACCATTTCGTTCCAGTAAACCAAGAATACATACAACTAAACATTGGCTATTTTTGATAACTGAACAAAAAAATCATTATAATTGTAAAAGAGATATATTTGTGATTTCGTAAAGAATTCCATAAGCTACTTGTGTTTTAGATTTAGATTCCATCTACAACACGTACATAACTTTTTCCTTTGAAATAAATAAACAAAAAAAAAAATAGCACAATTAGTAGACATTGATTTGGGGAACAATAAGAACAGGTAGCGATTGCACCAATTTAAAAAACAGTAATAGGTGATTGTGGCCGTCATGAGCTCTTAGATATGTTTAAAGAAAACAAAGAAAGATGAGTGGTTGTATCAATTTGGATAGTGGCCTTAATATAGATTTGGAACAGTAATAGGTGGATTAAAAAGATTTATATTCTTTTGGGGAAATCAATTTTGTGAAATCAATTCTGGCGAGAACCAGGGGTCTGTTTGATATGACGTAATGGAATAGATGAGGGAATGGAATAGTCGTGGGAATAGAATGGACAAAAGAATGGAATAAATCATTACCATTGATTGTCGTGTTTGGTTACCATGTAGAAATGAAATGACATCCTTTATTTATCATTATTATTATTGTTGTTGTTGTTATTATTATTATTAGTAATATTATTATTATTACTAATAATAATAATAATAATAATAATAAATACTAATATAAGTATTAGTAATATGAATATTCATATTAACTCATTTTTAAGACCTGCGTGTTTCAACGAGACCATTAAACGAATAAAAACAATTATAAAAATGTTAAACCATGTCTGCGTGTTATGAAGCGTTGAGTCGCCAATAATGATAATAATATTGTTAATACGATAGTAAGTCTAATATAATAATTGTTGTATTATAATATACAAAAATAATGATAATATAATAAAATTAATAATAATAATAATATCCTTGATAATGTAATAATAATTATAATATAATAATAATAATCCTAATATAATAATAAATCATAATATATTATTATTATTATTATTATTATTGATTCCATTCTTTGAAGAAATGAAAAAAAAAACACCTAAATCTTAAAGAATGAAAATCCTATATTTGGAAGGAATTTTATTCATTGTGGAATGGTTCATTCCATTACCACATGACAACCAAACATGATTTTTTTCATTCATTTAGAATGAACCATTTCATTCCGTCTCTCATTCCTTTTATACCAAACGCTACCTAGGAGAAATAAATATGGAGTTGATGAGTTAATTTTGAAAGCAAAGAGATTCGAGTTATTTTTAAATATGTTTAATCACGTAGTTTTGAAGAGTTTCACGTACAAGTTGGGTGTATAAGAGCCTCATATTCACTTTCCCCTATATATATATAGGGGTGGGTTAAAATAAAAAGAAATAGTTTTCTAGAAAGAGTAAGAATAGATCTTGGACATTGGATCTAGAATCTAATGGTGAAATAAGTAGTTTTCAAACTACCAAATAGTTTCTTATCTTCAAATTTTATGCTCTTCCTATATATATATATATATATATATATACATATATATATATATATATACATATACATATATATATATATATATACATATATATATATATATATGGGATGGATCATGCGAGAAGTCAAGTTACAGCGAGAAGTGCGAGAAATCAATCTGAACCATTGATTATGTGTAATCAATGGATTAGAAAAGTTATGGCAAACTTGTAATTATTAAAATATTAATCTATTAATATTTTAATTAGAAAGGGTAGTTTAGTATTTGCTTTGTAGACTTTTCAAAGTGAAACTTAAGCAATTAATAGTATTTATTTGTTATCATTACTAACTAATAGAAAGTTACCTATGAATTTTTTAATTATTATTTTTTAATTGATGTTATTAATCAAATAATGCTAAACAAATATAACTTTAATCAAATACTATAATATCTTCAATCATATTTCTTCAAATGCGTTAACCATTATATAATGCCTACACAAACTTAATTATGAATTGCATACACAAGCATATTCATGTATAATGTAGGTGGAATCACGAATGCGTATGTGAAAATTTTAAAATTGTAGGCTGTTAACATGTTATTTATTATATTTAGTTTATTGTGAAAAATAAAAAAAATAATTTTTTTTTGTCCCGTGTAAGGTTTATATATGTACTATTTAAGTGGTATCACGAATGTGTATGTGCAAATTTTACAAGTACATGTTATTATCATTATACGTTATTTATTATATGTAGTTTAATGCAATAAAAAAAATTTATTTTGTATTGTGTAGGTTCATTTATGTATTGTGTAGGTTCGTATATGTACTGTGTATATGATATTTCGAATTGTGTATGTGTATTTTTTATTGTGTGTAGGTTCATTTATGTACTGTGTAGGTTCATACATGTACTATGTATCTAATATTTTGAATTGTGTATGTGTAATTTTTATCGTGCGTAGGTTCATTTATGTACTATGTAGGTTCATATATTATTGTGTATGCTCATATATTTGTAGGTGGTATTTTGAATGGTGTATGTGTAATTTTTATCGTGTGTAGGTTCATTTATGTACCGTGTAGATTCATATATGTACTATGTAGGTGGTATTTTGAATTTTGTATATGTAATTTTGTTCATTGACGAGTGAACTCGTAGGGAAGCCGTTAAGCGAGTTAAAAGATATAAATGAATTGGCTTAACCAACTTAATTTCATGGAATTAGTTGATTATGGTTACTCATATGTTTGCAAGTAGGATGAGATAGAGGATGAAATCACGAGAACGTGGGAAAAAACGGTGAAGAAAACGGAGTTGAAACGAGAAAGATATGAAGAAAACAAGAAAGCAAGGAAGAGCTCCACCGTGGTCCACGGTGTTGACCGTGGGCCACGGTCAAACTGGCACCAAAACCAACAGAATTCACCGTATCGTGGCATTCCGGGCACCGTAATTGGACCGTGTCCACGGTGTGGACCGTGGCCCACGGTCCGACTCGTAACTTTCGAGTTTGGGCCACTTTTTACGCCGTTTTTGGGTGTCTTTTCACATATCTTTCAATTGGGACGACCCTAGGGCGATTTGTGGAGACTAAAACATTATTTTGGGTGTTGGCAATCATTAGTTTATGTCTTTGATTCATATGATTGAGACAATGGAAAGTATGATGATCCATCAAACCATGAGTGGCTAACTCCATTGGTATTTCTCTTGGATGTAAGGTTATTTACAAGATACTTTATGTTAATTGTTCTTGAACATTGGATTGATTGTCTAATTGTTTATGTTAGTATAATCATGATGTTTATGTGATTCTTTGTAAATCGTCCATATCGTTTAAACCTAATTTCAATCTATACGTTCTTGGTGTCATTGACAATTGAGATTTAGTGGAAGGAATTAGGGTTAAAATTATTGATTGATTACCAAGTAACATACTCGCATTCTAGGAATCCGATTACTTAGTTCTTGATTAATCACAAACAATTATATTTACACATAACCGAGATATTATGGTTTATCCATTGAACTTTAACAAGAGTGTTGCGTGATAACCCGAACTCCAAGAGGATTACTTGCTTAATCGATTGTTTACAACTTATTTGCTAGTTATTTTAGTTCATAAAACCCAATCAAAATTAACTTGAAGATTACTTTTTGTCATTTACTTTTAAATTAGTTTAATTGCTAAGCTACTTGATTAACACATATTCCACAAACTCTCTGTGTTCGACACCCACTTACTGCTAGTTATTTAGTTGTATTTGGTTTATCTTTGAGTGAGTCTTCGACCTCACATCATTCATGTGTATGCTCATTTATGTAGTGTGTAAATATGTCGGTGCTATTGAATTTAAGAACCACTATATGGATAAAGGTATGAATATCAAATTACGAGAATAAAAAAAATAACATTTATAAACAACAAAATTGAATATCATAAAATAAAAAAACAAGAATTCAATATAGGTTGATTTGACTATATTTTAAAAAATATGAAAACAAATTACTTGTAACCTCTTCATACATTATGACCTAAAAAAAAAGAAAATTGTGCATTTTACTATAACACCCTTTTCATTAAATAAATGATAAAAAAAAGAAAAAAAAGTGATTGGTTGGGTTATTTCTCGCACTTCTCGCAATAAGAAACACTTTTGAAATGAACCTAATCCTATATATATATATATATATATACATATATATAGATATATATATATATATAGATAGATAAAGGATCCGATACATTAATCCTTTATCGTACAATAAGTACGCGACACCCTTGACCCTTGATTTCAAAAAACACGTGGTGGCAAATTTGTAAATTATTTCAATTCATTTCTAATTTTAATTAACGTTACGCCGATTCAACCATTGTCACCGACGCCATTTGCAAACACCACTTCAATTGAATTTAAATTTGGGAATTGTTTTCAATTGATAAAATTTTAAATACTTTCCATATTTGTTCATATGATGGAATCGATGATCAAATTGATGGTCGATTGTTGACTTTTTGATGATGCGAGATTATGAAGTGATTTAAGTGTTTAATTTCATATTACAGAAAGTTTAATTTCAAATCTGAGCTTCTAAACATTTAAAGGTTTGTTCAAGGGCTTTATAGTTTTTTTGTTTCTAGGTGCTTAATTTTTTTGAATTGAACTTCATAAACTTTTGTTATGAACTTCTTAGTTTTAAGTTTTGTTCAGAACTTCTTAGATTTTTGTTATGAACGTTTAAAGCTTTGCTCAAGTGTTTTTAAAGATTTGCTCAAGCTTTGCTCAACCTCGCATTCTAGGAATCCGAGTACTTAGTTCTTGATTAATCACAAACAATTATATTTACACAAAACCGAGATATTATGGTTTATCCATTGAAATTTAACAAGAGTGTTGCGTAATAACCCGAACTCCAAGAGGATTACTTGCTTAATCGATTGTTTACAACTTATTTGCTAGTTATTTTAGTTCATAAAACCCAATCAAAATTAACTTGAAGATTACTTTTTTGTCATTTACTTTTATATTAGTTTAATTGCTAAGCTACTTGATTAACACATATTCCACAAACTCTATGTGTTCGACACCCACTTACTGCTATCTATTTAGTTGTATTTGGTTTATCTTTGAGTGAGTCTTTGACCTCACGTCAAATTTTGGTGCCTTTGCCTGGGAGTAGTGCGCAACATGTGTTATGTTTGTAGTTTTTGTCTAATTGTTATTGTTAGTTTTACGCGGGAGTAATGCGCAACGTGTGTGCATACACGACGCTCTCGATCTTCATCACCGTTACCTTTTGATCCTGAAATCGAGAGAACGTTTTGTTAGAATCGGATTCTACAAAGGAAAAACAAGATTATTGGGTCACCAAGCGCACAAAGTCGAACAAATGACACCACAATCATGACTTCAGAACAATCCTTACCGCCAATGTCTCCACCCATCAATCCACAAAACCCACCATCCACTGAACCCATTACTACCACAAATCCTACAAGTGTGCCTACTTCAACCGTGTTTAGCTTTCAACCACCAATTAACCTTCCACCCTTGACAAGTTTTATGCCTACTCAAGGACATTCTTCAAATTCATCCCAACAATCACCTTTTCACTCTCAACAACACCCACTTTACAATCAACAACCATATACATTTCCCCAAGACCCACCCATAACCCATATTTCACCGGGTCAGAGATCGGGCCCGCATTTGTTTGGTGGGCCACGCTATGGAGATAACAATGAAGTATATGAAGAGTTTGAAGGAGGATATGCAAGTGGAGTTGATGGGAGTCAATTGAGGATTCAAGGGCAATTCGGGTATGGACCCGAACATCAACCGCAACAACAAATGCAACAATGGAGTGGACCTCCAATTATTCAAGAACAACCACAACCATTGCAACAAGTTCCACAACAACCGCAATATCAACAACCTCAACAACCAAATCCTTAACCACAATTCCAACAATATGAACAACAAAGGCCCGTTTGCTGGCAAATGGGCCAATCGAGAGTACCGTTGGGGGTACCAAGAAGACATGCAAGAGAGATGGTTAGAGGAATTGAAGCTCATTTTAGACCGATCATCACTAATAACCCATCTCCGGTGGTTATTCCTCAAAATCAAAATGGAAGAACGTTTGAGGTTAGAACTAATGCACTCCAAAGTTTACCACAGTACAAGGGTCTTGCAACGAAAGAACCCTATTTTCACTTGGAGGCATATGATTCTATTTGCAACATGATCGGGGGCCAAGGTTTTTCACCGGATGAAGTTAAGTTGGTTTTATTCCAATTCTCGTTAGAAGATAAAGCAAAGAGATGGTTCTACACTTTGCCTTCCGCATCAATTTATACTTGGGCCGAGATGCAACAAAGGTTCTTGGAAGAATTTTACACCGCTCAAAAGACCAATGATGCAAGATGAATTTTGAGAAGTTTCCAACAACAATCAGGTGAAATGTTTCATGAAGCATTTGAGCTGTTCAATATGATGATCAAGAATTGTCCTCACCATGGTATTGCTCTTTGGGAGTTGTTAAATGCTTTTCATGAGGGGTTGAATACGGAAGATGAGCGGGATTTAATGTCAATCACAAATGGTACATTTGGTACCAATTATGAACATGATGATTGGGCATTCTTGGAGCAAATGTCGGTCACATCAAAGAGAAAGGCTCAAACCGCAAGGAGAACAAGGCCGGCAATTGGAAGACCGTAAGTCCATGCCGTAGAAGATGTAGGAGTACAAACCACTAACCAAAGAATTGATGTTTGTACAAATTGTAATGAGTTGGATCATGCATCGGATGTGTGTATGGTGGGACAAGTACAAGTGGAGGAGGTGAATGCACTTCAAGGTCAAGGGGGAGGTGGTCAAAATTATAACATAAATTCAAACACTTACCACCCCCGGCTGAAAAATCATCCCAATTTTTGTTATGGGAATCCGACTACTCAATCCAATCTGAATTTCCAAGGGAATCAAGGAAATTATATTCCACGCCAACAATACAACAATCAAGGCTTTCAAAGTCAATTTCAACAAACGAGAAGTGGTCAAAGTGGGTCTTCGGGTCAAAGTTCTTCAAGTGCGAATGAAGTCATGGATATGCTTAGGATGACACAACAAGACATGCAAAGAAGAAATCAACTTGATGAAGTGCGCATGCAAAAGGATGAAGTTCGTGACAAAGCTATTCAATCGTTGACCACTCAATTGGTCAACTTGCAACCGATGTTGAGAATTTGAATAAAAACAGCTCGAGCTTAAAGAAGGGGAACAACATGCATATCAATGAGGTAAGTCTTTTACCTAATTTGGAATTTCTAGTGTTCAAGTTGATCCAACACCACAGTTTGTTGAGGGGGTGGTGGAAGATATTACTGATGAGATTGAAAATGTGGGTAATTATGAAACAATTTTTCAAAATAACTCTGAATTACAACCGAATGAAATATCTTTTTGTGAAAATTGTTCTTGTGATAAATGTTTAAATGACGAATTAACCAAAATAAGGTATGAGAGGGTTGCTAATAATATTATTCCGAGTAAACTTTGAGACCCAGGAGTGCCCCTTTTATCAATCCAAATTGGTGAATTTAAAACTGATTGGGCACTGCTAGATCTCAGAGCTTGTGTTAATATCATGCTGTAACGCCCGTTAATTCCGGTTTCAAGAACTAAAGCTTGTAGAGTATGTATAACTCTCGGGACTTCACCGACGTTTCTCGAGAGCCTTCACGTCATCCCTGTACGTTAAAGAACCCAACTCTTCCTTCCATTTTGCCTTACACTTCAATCTGGAGGGACTAGAGTGTAATATCTTATGTTATAACAAAATCTAACCCTAGCCCTTGTGCTGTTGCGGTCGGCAGGAAGAACAAGACCCAAGACCCATGATTTTCTTTTTTGCAGCCAATTCTAAGCTTTAGAACTTCAATTCAAGGTATGTACTACGATTCCCCAAGTCTTTTACACGTTAATTGATCATTATATTGCGCGTATTGATCGAAAAACGTCGTGTTGTAGGCTAACTGGGTGGCTGCCCAATTGAGCTTTTCCGGGGCTGTTTTGAGTGAGGTTTTCGCATCAAAATCCCACTAGGTATGACATGTAAATCATATTGTAATTTCATGGCCAATGGAGGTGTTTAGGTCGGTCAATCGATTTTAGTTCGAAAACTAGGGTTTATCGCTTGTAGAATTGCAAATTGTTGAGTTTGATGCGTTAATTAATCGGGTGACCGACCGAATCAGTTTGTACAGCCCTAAGGGGGTTTAAGGGCTGTGGAAAAATTATTTTTTTTGATGCTCGGGGCTGTTGTGGTTAGTGCTTCGTCAATCGAGTCGGCGGTGCGCGAATTTTCGTTTAAACGTTAAAGTAAGAGTTGTAAAAAGGAACCGTCAACCCTATCAACTCGGGTGACATAATCTTGATGAATGAAAAGATTTAAAATGGAATTTGGTCCATTCGGGACTGATTCGTTTAACAAATGGTTTTAAGGTTTATTACACGCGCATTCGACCGGATTTGATTATCCTTGGGCCTTGGGCCAAGTTGTTGGGCCTTGGGCCAAGTGTGGGGCCTTGGGCCGAAGTGTTGGGCTTGAACGGCCCATTAGGCAAGAGTGTTCTTACGGTCTATTTTAGTAACGCGTTGTGTATAATTTACAGGCCCTTGCTTGTGATCGTGCACTTAGGGATTTCGTAGCTCGTTGCAGGTGTTCGATTGATTTCAGGTGAGTTCATGATGCCCTTTTTACTCTTTTTACTTTTGGGCTAGCATGCACACCTAAGTGTTTTCTTACATGATGAAATGTTTTTAAACGAATTTATATAGGCTTGCTAGCATATGGTAGGCCTTGGGATGTTATATATATATATGTATATACATTATTGCTTGGCCTATATTTGGCAATGTTGTAGTCGTTTCGACTACTGATGTTGTGTATGCCTACTTTGTGTTTGCATGCACTGATGTTACGTGTTTGGGTTGTACGTTTGCTCGACCCTAATGTTATACGTGGATGTTATATATATATATATATATACTGTTATATATATAGAGATGTAAAGGATGTTACATATATATTTTGTATATGTATGTATGAGGATGTTTAGTTTTCGGTAATGATGTTTTGATGGATGCACCCTTTTACTTTTTAAAACTTTTGGTATGACTATCATAACTATTACTACTGATATTATTTACTTAAAACTTGAACTCAATCAGCTCAAGCTGACTTTGTGTGCATGTTAGTGTGAGTTTCAGGTTAGGAAGAGGATGCCTTATCGCTTGGACGTGCACGAAGCAACTTGGACGGTGAAGGGCATACGTGGATGGAAGAATGTAATTTGAACAATTTTATTTTAAATGGTTTTATGAATTATATTTAAAAAAAATTGGTTTTGGGCAAAATTCCCGGGTTTTGGGAACTCATTTACTTATTTATGTTTTCCGCCAAATTATACTCTGTGATGCTTATTTTAATGAAATGAATTGTTTTTTTTAGTCTAAATATTTTTACAAGTTTTCTGAATGAATACCAACTGTGGGGTTCCCGGGGTTCGGGGCCTTACAAGTTGGTATCAGACCCTTGGTTCGAGGGATCCGAGCATCCCCGAATGCTGTAAGAAAAGAGACCAGTATGCCCACCGCGAGTAGCTGCACGCCAAGAGGTAACTTTTAATTAGTTAGTCATTCCTTTAAATTTAAAAGTTCCCGGTATGTGATTAACTGTTTAAGTGTTAGATGGAAGGCTAACGAGGTTAGGGGCAGGGGGTGGTTAGGACGGGCGGGTAAAGTAAACGACTAATTACACTTGATCAACGTCATTAGCAGTTTACCCTTACCTTACATGTTCTAATTACCACTTGTACTTGATCGTGTTAAAATTCTGTCTTTGTAGGGATAAGTCATGGTTAATATTCAAACAGCTAAGAGAGGTGGCTTTAGTGTTCGTGGTCGTGGTCGTAAGCCACATGCCGAAGCCGAGAGTGAGATTCCTACTTCCCAGCAGGACACCCCGATTCATGAGGAGGGGGATAACCCCGCCTTAGATCCTGCTATGCGCGCTACTATCGCGGATGAGGTTTACCAGGTGCTCCATAGCGCCATTCCTGAGATCGTTGCTGAGGCCGTCAAGGCCATGGAGGAGTCACTGGTTGGTAAGGTTTCGGATAGGGGAAGGAAGAGTACGGAGGTACAGGCCGAAGAGGAAGAGGAAGTGTATGTGTTGAGTGGGGATGAAGATGAGGTGCGGACAGTTAGTGTATCGACCTGGGGTTGCTCGTATGGTGACTTTAAGAAGTGCGACCCCCTTCCTTCGATGGTACTAAAGACGCTTTGGCAGCGCATCAGTGGGTGAGAGAGATAGAGGCCGTTCTGAGGGTTAGTAAGTGCAAGGGGGGCGACATGGTCACTTATGCTACCGCCTTGTTTCGTTCCGAGGCATTATGTTGGTGGGATAACTTGGCGCAAGCTATGGGTGATCGTTCGATTAGGAGGATGACGTGGGATGAGTTGAAGAAATTGGTTCTCGATCAATTTTGTCCTCCGCATGAATTGGATAAGCTAGAACATGAATTCTTGACATTGGAGGCTGGTACTATGTCGCATCGGGAGTATACCACCAAGTTTAACAAGATGGCTCGTTTATGTCCCGATTTGGTTACTCCCCAAACCAAGAGGATTAAGAAGTACGTGAAGGGGCTTCATGTGGATATTCGTAGGGGTGTGTTGACTACCGACATGAACTCTTTTCACTCGGTGGTCACTCTAGCAGGTACGCTGTATGATCAGAGGGAGAAGTTACCGCCGCCCGAGAATAGGAAGGCATGGAACTCAAATTCGTACGGTAAGCGGCCCGGAGTAAGCAATTTTAATCCGTCTGAGAAAAGGGTAAAGACTGAGACTTCTGAGTTTAAAAGGGGTGCGGCGTTCGGTAATTGCAAGAAGTGCGGGAAGCCGCACAAGGGGGAATGTAGGATTGGGTCTGGCACTTGTTTTCGTTGTGATAAGGTAGGACACCCCCATTTCGAGTGTCCGACATTGACCTGTTTCCGTTGTAAAGGTTCGGGTCACTTGGCATCAAACTGTCCTTCCAGTAAGGCGGGGGGGTCCGGGCAGGGGACTTCCTCGAGGGGGAAGATGGATGAGAAGCCGAAGGCCAGGGCGAGGGCCTTCAACATCTCCAAGAAGGAAGCGAAAGAGGATGCGGATGTCGTCTCAGGTACTTTTTCCTTATTTAGCCTTCATTCCACCGTTATAATTTCTTGTTCAATTGAAATTGTATGTGTTGACCGTGTAGCTAAGCAATAGTATAATATCGTCCCAGGTACTTTCCTACTTGATGAGTTACAGGCTTCAGTTTTATTTGATTCGGGCGCCAGTAGGAGTTTTGTGTCTACCGCTTTCTGTTCCTTGCTGAATAAATCACCCGAGCGCGTAGTCGATGGGTTTGAGGTTGAGGTCACCTTAGGAAAATCCCTGTCCGTGTCTAGGGCTATTCAGGGTTGTTCCATCGAGTTGTCTGGTTATAGATTTCCGGTGCGATTGTATTTGATGCCGCTTGGTTGTTTCGATGTGGTGCTCGGGATGGATTGGCTCGCGAATGTTGATGCTCAAATTATTTGTGGTCAGAAACTCGTTCGTCTAAGGGCCCCGGATGGGACTCGAATTACGGTCTTCGGTGATCGGAATGTTGCGACGCCACATATTATATCCATGCTTAAGGCGGGAAAGTTGATGCAGCGGGGGTGCGGGGCGTATCTGGCGTATGCTATGAATGTGAATACCGAGGTGGCTACCGTCGGTGATGTTCCTATTGTTCGGGATTTCCCAGATGTATTTCCAGATGATTTGTCAGATGTGCCGCCGGATCTCTAGGTCGAGTTCCAGATAGACCTTGTACCGGGCGCCAAGCCCGTTGCCCGAGCTCCCTACCGCCTAGTGCCGAATGAAATGAAGGAACTTATGGCTCAGTTGGAAGACTTGCTCGATAAGGGCTTTATTCGACCGAGCATCTCGCCTTGGGGTGCCCCGGTCTTGTTCGTTAAGAAGAAGGACGGTAGCATGCGAATGTGCATTGACTACCGTGAGTTGAATAAGCTCACTGTTAAAAATCGGTACCCGCTCCCGAGGATCGATGACTTATTTGATCAACTCCAAGGGGCCAATTGGTTCTCGAAGATCGACCTTAGGTTCGGGTATCATCAGCTGAAGATTCGGGAGGAAGATATTCTTAAGACTGCCTTCCGCACTCGTTATGGACATTACGAATTTCTGGTGATGTCTTTCGGTTTGACCAACACACCAGCTGCGTTCATGGATCTTATGAACCGGGTGTGTAGACCGATGCTTGATCGTTCGGTTATTGTGTTCATCGACGACATTCTTGTGTACTCTAAAAGTGAATCCGAACACGCCGGTCATCTTAGGGAAGTGTTGGAGGCTCTGCGGAAGAACAAATTGTATGCGAAATTTTCTAAGTGTTCCTTCTGGTTACGTGAGGTTCAATTCTTGGGCCATGTTATTAACCCGAGTGGTATTCTGGTTGACCCTGCAAAGGTGGAAGCCGTGAATGAATGGGAGTCTCCAAAGTCTCCAACCGAAATCCGTAGTTTTCTGGGTTTGGCGGGGTATTACCGTCGCTTTATTCCTGATTTTTCAAAAATTGCTTCTTCTCTGACCAAGCTGACTAAAAAGAGTGTTAAGTTCGTTTGGGGTACGGAACAGGAGGAGGCTTTTCTCGAGTTGAAGAACAGATTGACGCATGCCCCTATCTTAGCTTTACCTGATGGCACCGATGATTTGGTAGTGTATTCTGATGCCTCTTATCAGGGGCTTGGGTGTGTTTTGATGCAGCGAGGTCGAGTCATCGCTTATGCCTCACGGCAGTTGAAGCCTCATGAGGCGAATTATCCTACCCACGATTTAGAGCTGGCGGCGGTGGTGTTTGCGCTTAAGTTGTGGAGACATTATTTGTACGGTGTTCCTTGCGTTATTTATACCGACCATAAGAGTTTAAATACTTCTTTGAACAAAAGGAACTGAATATGCGCCAACGAAGATGGTTGGAGCTTATTAAGGATTATGATTTGGATATTATGTACCACCCCGGTAAGGCTAACGTGGTGGCCGACGCGTTGAGCCGGAAGGAGAGACCGAAGCCGATTCGTGTGAAATCCTACCAGCTTATTCTCAAACCCGACATTTTGAAACAAATAGCCAACGTCCAGAATGAAGCGTTGCAGGTGGGATGGATTATGTCAGAACGTGTTTGGGGGCAGGAGAAATTGTTGGAAGACGCCGGTGACGGGGTGAAGTATAAGGATGGTCGTTTATAGGTACCAAGGTATGGGGGATTCAGAGATAAAATTTTGGATGAGGCACACAAGTCGCGCTATTCTATTCACCCGGGCGCGACCAAGATGTACCAAGACTTGAAGAAAAATTATTGGTGGCCTGCAATGAAATTTGAGGTGGCTTAGTACGTGAGTAAGTGTTTGACGTGTCTACAAGTTAAGGCCGAGCATCAGAAGCCATTTGGGAAACTTCAGCCGTTGGAAATACCTGAGTGGAAATGGGAGCATCCTACTATGGATTTCGTGACTAAACTGCCTCGTACTCCTAGGGGTAATTATGACACCATTTGGGTAATCGTGGATAGACTGACCAAGAGCGCCCACTTCTTGCCGATTCGAGAGACTTTTAATTCTGAGCAGCTTGCCGATGTGTTTATTCGTGAGATCGTCTCTAGGCACGGGGTGCCGGTATCTATTGTTTCGGATAGGGATACGCGTTTCACCTCCAGGTTTTGGAAAAGGTTTCACGAGGAGATGGGCACCAAACTCCTCATCAGTACAGCTTATCACCCGCAGACGGATGGTCAGTCCGAGAGGACCATTCAGACTATCGAGGATATGTTGCGGGCTTGTGTTATCGACTTTGGTGGTAGTTGGGACCGTCGCTTACCGTTGGTGGAGTTTTCGTATAATAACAGTTATAAAGCCACGATTGGGATGCCACCGTTTGAGATGCTGTATGGTAGGAGGTGTAGGACTCCAGTCTGTTGGGGTTCCATTGGTCAAAAGCAGTTGGGTAGTTTGGAGGTGGTCGAGGCTACGACTGAGAAACTCGACAAGATAAAAGCATTTATGAAGGCCGCGCAGGATCGTCAGAAGTCTTATGCAGATAAAAGGCGAAGGCCTATTGTGTTTGAGGCTGGGGATCGGGTTATGTTAAAAGTTTCTCCCTGGAAAGGCATTATTCGTTTTCGTAAGCGGGGGAAGCTCAGTCCGAGGTTTATTGGCCCGTTCCGTATATATTGAATATCTCAGTTATGATCCTGTGCAGACTACGTTTTCAGGGACGAAAAAGGTTTAAGTGTGGGGATATTTGATATGGGCTAAACCATA
Source organism: Bidens hawaiensis (assembly GCF_021521415.1). Classification (NCBI taxonomy): domain Eukaryota; kingdom Viridiplantae; phylum Streptophyta; class Magnoliopsida; order Asterales; family Asteraceae; genus Bidens; species Bidens hawaiensis. The sequence goes on from NW_027491668.1 coordinate 774,336, forward strand.
TATAAATATTATAGCCATTTCCTGCATTTTTAATTACTTCGAGCTAGTTTTTTTATGAAATAATTACCCTAATTGGTTAATATTTAGATTTTATTGGTTTTATGAAGCAATGAACTAAAATATAGTTTTTTTTACCATACTTGAGACCAAAGAGTGAAACATTAAATAACTTTATTGCTAATCTTTTATATATAAATATATTTTTGGTTTTAATATGATTTAATGTTTAAACTACATATCTGAATGAATAATTTTACTTGAATGCTAATTAAGGTTGGCTTTATTTGTGATGAAGGTACAACAACGAAGTGATCATGCATTTGAGATTTATTTGCGATGAACAAATTAGATGAAATTGAATAAATGAGTTGGTATTTGAGCTTTCAATTTACTCACGAATAAGTATGGAGCTATCATGTGGGACCTCATTTATCAACAATGTTAATTTTGGTGGACTATTTATTGAATTGGGTTGTGAATGTAATAGTGGACCGGATTAGATAAATACGCAAATGAAGCCTTCAAAGGAAAAATATTAGATTGGCCCACAAGAAACAAAGAATGTAACCTACGACAATTATTTGAGGGGGCTGCGGATAAAAAGAAAAAAAAAACCTAGGGTGAGGGTAGAGGTGCCGTAAGTCAAGGGGCCACCTTGGTGGCTGGTGGAAACGAACGAAGTCAAAAACCCAGCTGCCAATCATATTATATTTTGAAGGATCAATATTAAAGGGAAGGAAGCTAAGCAAACAAGTTGGCTGGTCTACAAAAGTCTTCATACGTTTACTTGAATAACCTGCTACACAAGCAGCTCAAAAAGTCCATGGAGTCAATTAATTTAAGCTCACAGGCAGGTAGCTCAACTATATTTATTTGTTTTATGAACCATGATGTTCATATTATTTTTGTTTCGTATCTTTTTATGAGTAGCTAAATACTTTATACTACCTAGGTTTTGGTTGAGCACTATGTTATATTGATGGTTTGACGAATTTTTATTTGACGTTGGTTGATTTAGTGTTATGGTAAAGTTTTTAATTGGTTTGTTCACGATATATATGCGTAATTGAATCCGATTTTTTGCTTTAATAATTATTCCACTTGTATGTGATAGTCATTGGTGATTGTTAGATGCATGATTAGGTTGTCTACTTTGTTTTTCCAACTTGTTTTCGATTTATGGTCGAAAAAATTGTAGGAGTAATTATAAAGAGCGGATTAGATTTTATTATTCTATCTCTAGAGAGGCCTGGAGGCAATTTGGTGTTGTGTCATCTTTGTCTTTTGCGGGTTTGGGTACTAATTGCACGGGAGTGAGTTAGCCTAGGTCCCTTTAGATTATTGTGATACAAGTTGTGTTCAAATTAATTAAAAATACCCCCTTTATATTAATATATTGTATTTGAAGAGACCGGGAGGTGATTTGGATTTTGGGGTACCATAGTATTATTAGGTAAGGTGAGACCGGGAGGTGATCCAAACCTTTAACAATTGAGCTTCACATGTTATTAGAGTTCTAGGGTATCGTTGGTGAGGCCGGGAGGTGATCTAGCATACTTTAGTGGTTTTTAGTGTCATATTTTTTAGATATTGTTTTTCAACTAAGTCAAGCTCGTTAGCTATTAATTTAACTAGTAGGATTCCATTACCTAGGTAGTCGTTTCTCGCATTTGGTTAAAACCTGATTTTTATTAAAGTTTTGTTTTTAGTTTAATTTAAATTAGTTAAGTAATATTAGTTTAATTAATATTTTAAAAAAATCTATAAAATCAAAAGAAAGTCTAGGTTTACCCATATTGTCCTAGGTTCGATATCCGTTCTTACTTGCTAGCTACATAACGACCGGTACACTTGCCGATTGTGTGGTTTTTAGGTGAATTCGGTAAAACTTGGTTATTAATATAATACACACTTTTCACACATCATATAACAAAATCTAACCCTAGCCCTTGTGCTGTTGCGATCGGCAGGAAGAACAAGACCCAAGACCCACGATTTTCTTTTTTACAGCCAATTCTAAGCCTTAGAACTTCAATTCAAGGTATGTACTACGATTCCCCAAGTCTTTTACACGTTAATTGATCATTATATTGCGCGTATTGATCGAAAAACATCGTGTTGTAGGTTAACTGGGTGGCTGCCCAATTGAGCTTTTCCGGGGCTGTTTTGAGTGAGGTTTTCGCATCAAAATCCCACTAGGTATACATGTACATCATATTGTAATTTCATGGCCAATGGAGGTGTTTAGGTCGGTCAATCGATTTTAGATCGAAAACTAGGGTTATCGCGTGTAGAATTGCAAATTGTTGAGTTTGATGCGTTAATTGATCGGGTGACCGACCGAATCAGTTTGTATAGCCCTAGGGGGGGTTTAAGGGCTGTGGAAAAATTATTTTTTTTGATGCTCGGGGCTGTTGTGGTTAGTGCTTCGTCAATTGAGTCGGCGGTGCGCGAATTTTCGTTTAAACGTTAAAGTAAGAGTTGTAAAAAGGAACCGTTAACCCTATCAACTCGGGTGACATAATCTTGATGAATGAAAAGATTTAAAATGTAATTTGGTCCATTCGGGGATGATTCGTTTAACAAATGGTTTTATGGTTTATTACACGCGCATTCGACCCGATTTGATTATCCTTGGGCCTTGGGCCAAGTTGTTGGGCCTTGGGCCAAAGTGTTGGGCTTGAACGGCCCATTAGGCTAGAGTGTTCTTACGGTCTAGTTTAGTAACGCGTTGTGTATAATTTACAGGCCCTTGCTTGTGATTGTGCACTTAGGGATTTCCTAGCTCGTTGCAGGTGTTCGATTGATTTCAGGTGAGTTCATGATGCCCTTTTTACTCTTTTTACTTTTGGGCTAGCATGCACACCTAAGTGTTTTCTTACATGATGAAATGTTTTTAAACGAATTTATATAGGCTTGCTAGCATATGGTAGGCCTTGGGATGTTAAATATATATATATATATGTATATACATTATTGCTTGGCCTATATTTGGCAATGTTGTAGTCGTTTCGACTACTGATGTTGTGTATGCCTACTTTGTGTTTGCATGCACTGATATTACGTGTTTGGGTTGTATGTTTGCTCGACCCTGATGTTATACGTGGATGTTATATATATATACTGTTATATATATAGAGATGTAATTGAAAGGATGTTACATATACATTTTGTATATGTATGTATGAGGATGTTTAGTTTTCGGTAATGATGATTTGATGGATGCACCCTTTTACTTTTTAAAACTTTTGGTATGACTATCATAACTATTACTACTGATATTATTTACTTTAAACTTGAACTCACTCAGCTCAAGCTGACTTTGTGTGCATGTTAGTGTGAGTTTCAGGTTAGGAAGAGGATGCCTTATCGCTTGGACGTGCAAGAAGCAACTTGGACGGTGAAGGGCATACGTGGATGGAAGAATGTAGTTTGAACAATTTTATTTTAAATGGTTTTATGAATTATATTTAAAAAAATTGGTTTTGGGCAAAATTCCCGGGTTTTGGGAACTCATTTACTTATTTACGTTTTCCGCCAAATTATACTCTGTGATGCTTATTTTAATGAAATGAATTGTTTTTTTTAGTCTAAATATTTTTACGAGTGTTCTGAGTGAATACCAACTGTGGGGTTCCCGGGGTTCGGGGCCTTACACATGCCCAGTAGTTTATATGATCAGTATGAGTTTGGTCCGCTACAAAAAGTAAACACCACCGTGGTTTTAGCGAATCAAACCCATACACTTCCCCGAGGCATGATATATAATGTGATGGTACATGTGGAGGATTTCTGTTACCCAGTTGACTTTTTAGTACTTGATTATGCTAAAAATGTAACTAATACGCAACCCACAGTCATATTGGGTACCCTTCCTCGCCACTTCACTTGCAGTAATTGATTATGCTAAAGGGACACTGGGAATTAAATGTGGGAATCGTGATAAACGGTTATTATTATTTGAAAATACTACTGACCTTCTTGTTGACAAGGAAAGCCTGAAGGCGGATTTTGTTAACAAGTGTGTATCCTTGAGCAAGGATCACACGAAAATGGAGTGTTTTGTGATTGACAAGTCAGTTGAGAAGAAAGAAGTTGAGCATCAACAGAGTGAGAAGGTGACAGAAAAAGGTGGCAGACCAAGGAAGACGAAAGTGAGACATCCACCTAACCTAAATGATCCAGGGTGGAGGATGAGGATGTTCGGGCCCGACTGTGGTTTGCCGGAAGACTGGCAACAGTTGCTTGAAAAAGAGCGTGCTTATACGAGAAGGCTGCACGGGAAGGGCCAGCCACCCACCTTGAATGTCATAAAAGTTTCAAAAAGGTGGTAATTGTACATTTTGTATATTTTTATTTTTATTTTGCTTTATAATTTCTAGTTTGTTTGTTATTAATGGTATTTTAAGCTACCATATTAGCAAAAGCCAAGTGTGGGGAAATTCTTATGGATTTCTCTTCGACACTATGTTGGGGACAACACTGGTTTTTCATGAATGGAAATGAAGTTTTAATTAGTAATGTCTTTGTTTTACTTTCTTAAACCATATATTGGGGACAATGTATCCCAAGGGTGGGGATGGGAAATCTTTCGTTAAATTTTTTTTTTTAAAAAAGGAAAATTGAAAGAAAAACACCGAAAAGTGGTAAGATAGCAGGGTAAATTTTTGTCCCTTTTCATGGTCATAATTCCCTTAAAGTCAAGTTTGCTTAGTTGTTTTAAAAATGAGGTTGACTAGAATTCTAGGTTTTAAATATAAAATTGGGGACCTTGACTGAGCTGGGCTTGTGATTTGTTTGGTGGTTGTATTTTGAAAGCAATTTTGGTTCTAAGTGTTGCTTGGGGGCAAGCAACGGTTAAGTGTGGGAATGTTACGAGTGAACTCGTAGGGAAGCCATTAAGCGAGTTAAAAGATATAAATGCATTGGCTTAACCAACTTAATTTCATGGAATTATTTGATTATGGTTACTCATATGTTTGCAGGTAGGATGAGGTAGAGGATGAAATTACGAGAACGTGGGCAAAAACGGCGAAGAAAACGGAGTTGAAACGAGAAAGATATGAAGAAAACAAGAAAGCAAGGAAGAGCTCCACCGTGGTCTACGGTGTTGACCGTGGGCCACGGTCAAACTGGCACCAAAACCAACAGAATACACCGTACCGTGGCATTCCGGGCACCGTAACTGGACCGTGGTCCACGGTGTGGACCGTGGCCCACGGTCCGACTCGTAACTTTCGAGTTTGGGCCACTTTTTACGCCGTTTTTGGGTGTCTTTTCACATATCTTTCAATTGGGACGACCCTAGGGTGATTGTTGGTAATCATTAGTTTATGTCTTTGATTCATATGATTGAGACAATGGAAAGTATGATGATCCATCAAACCATGAGTGACTAACTCCATTGGTATTTCTCTTGGATGTAAGGTTATTTACAAGATACTTTATGTTAATTGTTCTTGAACATTGGATTGATTGTCTAATTGTTTATGTTAGTATAATCATGATGTTTATGTGATTCTTTGTAAATCGTCCATATCGTTTAAACCTAATTTCAATCTATACGTTCTTGGTGTCATTGACAATTGAGATTTAGTGGAAGGAATTAGGGTTAAAATTATTGATTGATTACCAAGTAACAAACTCGCATTCTAGGAATCCGATTACTTAGTTCTTGATTAATCACAAACAATTATATTTACACATAACCGAGATATTATGGTTTATCCATTGAACTTTAACAAGAGTGTTGCGTGATAACCCGAACTCCAAGAGGATTACTTGCTTAATCGATTGTTTACAACTTATTTGCTAGTTATTTTAGTTCATAAAACCCAATCAAAATTAACTTGAAGATTACTTTTTGTCATTTACTTTTATATTAGTTTAATTTCTAAGCTACTTGATTAACACATATTCCACAAACTCTCTGTGTTCGACACCCACTTACTGCTAGCTATTTAGTTGTATTTGGTTTATCTTTGAGTGAGTTTTCGACCTCACATCATTCATGTGTATGCTCATTTATGTAGTGTGTAAATATGTCGGTGCAATTGAATTTAAGAACCACTATATGGATAAAGGTATGAATATCAAATTACGAGAATAAAAAAAATAACATTTATAAACAACAAAATTGAATATCATAAAATAAAAAAACAAGAATTCAATATAGGTTGATTTGACTATATTTTAAAAAATATGAAAACAAATTACTTGTAACCTCTTCATACATTATGACCTAAAAAAAAGAAAATTGTGCATTTTACTATAACACCCTTTTCATTAAATAAATGATAAAATAAAAGAAAAAAAAGTGATTGGTTGGAGTTATTTCTCGTACTTCTCGCAATAAGAAACACTTTTGAAATGAACCTAATCCTATATATATATATACATATATATATATATATATATATATAGATAGATAAAGGATTCGATACATTAATCCTTTATCGTACAATAAGTACGCGACACCCTTGACCCTTGATTTCAAAAAACACGTGGTGGCAAATTTGTAAATTATTTCAATTCATTTCTATACTAATTAACGTTACGCCGATTCAACCATTGTCACCGACGCCATTTGCAAACACCACTTCAATTGAATTTAAATTTGGGAATTGTTTTCAATTGATAAAATTTTAAATACTTTCCATATTTGTTCATATGATGGAATCGATGATCAAATTGATGGTCGATTGTTGACTTTTTGATGATGCGAGATTATGAAGTGATTTCAGTGTTTAATTTCATATTACAGAAAGTTTAATTTCAGATCTGAGCTTCTAAACATTTAAAGGTTTGTTCAAGGGCTTTATAGTTTTTTTGTTTCTAGGTGCTTAATTTTTTGAATTGAACTTCATAAACTTTTGTTATGAACTTATTAGTTTTAAGTTTTGTTCAGAACTTCTTAGATTTTTGTTATGAACGTTTAAAGCTTTGCTCAAGTGTTTTTAAAGTTTTTTGTTTCTTAGTATTTAATTTTTTGAACTGAACTTCTTAAATTTTTGTTCTTTACTTGTTGAATATATCTTACCTTGTGTTTTTTGTTGGTCGATAACGAATTTCATTTTACACCAACAATGGACATACAAATGGATAATTGACTAAATTATGTACACAAATTATAACAAACCATAATAAAGAATAAAATAATCAAAGAAAGAAATGTAGAAATGAGAAAGAAAAGAGAAGAAGTAAAAGGAAAAATGGAAAATATAAAGGAAAATTCCATCACACATTGGTGGAGGAAAGAAAATGGAAGGCTTTCACCATGGTATAAATAGGATTTCTAACTCTTGTCCCACATCGCTAGATTACAAAACTTGTAAGCTCTTTATAAAGAAGAGAGTTCACATGATAATATTCTTATGTGCCAAATTACACCCAGTAGTCCTAGCGGAGGGTGCGAAGCACCCGACGCGCACGGGCTCGGGCGAAGTGCGATGGGCGCAATGTGGCGCTTTGATGGCGCACTTTGCATTTCGCACGCTCGCATCGCCGCGAGTTGCCTTAGTGTTTTTGCACCTTCGCGATACGCGAAGGAGTATGCAACCCTACTGCAGTTTCGCGATACGCGAAGATGCTCAATTTTAAGTATAAATAGGGAGGAATTCTGGACTTCACAAATCGTTCAGTTTCATTTTCTCTCTCAAATATTTCTTATATATATAAGGCTGGTATTATACCCGAGTAGTTGTAACGGTACCTATCCGATCGAAAGAAACTTATATCACGAATCCAAAAGCTCTACCTTAACAAGGTATGACATTGCGCCATCGAGTAAAGTTTCATGTCTCGTGATTATCGTTATAATTATGGGTTTATACTCATATAGATACACTACATTGTGCTTAATCTAGGTGCTTAACATCAGAAGGCTTATTAAATATAAACTTGCAAGGTGAGACATTCGAATTTTTGCATAACTCACATTTGCGTGAGACAATTGATTTTCCAACACTGTCATGATGCTTTTCCAAAACCATCAAACTCATGACGGATAGTTTAAATATTTTCAAAGGATTTAAACTACATTACAGTGATTAAGTCTCTATAGACTTACGGGATGGTTACTACTGGTATTGTGGGGTTTTGTATACAAGGCTTGCCTACTGGGCTATTACATGTTACTTATTGGACAAGTGTTAGCCAATAAGTAATATGACCACAGTCACAGATACGGTCGAGTGACAAGTATCTTTCGGTAATTTGTAAGCAGGCAGATGTAAAAACATCTTAATGTTGTAACTGTAAAATGTGTCATTTATAAATGAATGTACTCACCAGTGTTTCCTGCTAATCAAATATTTTTAAACATGTTTCAGGTGACTTGTTAAAGACAAAGGAATAATGCCTGTGGGCTTCCAGCTTAAATAAGTGGCTTGTCACAAGAATAAAGAAACGTGTTTTGTAAATTAGGGTTTTTCTCTATAAAACTTATGTTTGTATAAAAATGGGTTTTTATCCCAGTTTATGAAATAAGAATTATGGTGTTTTTATAACTCTGATTAATTTTCCTAACTACGGTTCTGATGAAATATTCCGCTGCAAATTATTTTAATGAACATCGATACCACCACTCAACGCACTGCTCCCTTCCCGGGGTATAGGGGTCGGGGCTGTGACACAAATTCCCAAATTTTGAGTTTGAATAAATCAATAATGGATTTCAATTCAAACTATGAGGGAAAAATTGACTTCATGTGATGATTGCCTCTATTCATAAAATATGGAAAAATCATATTACAGAAAATTGATTTCGTATTGAACGATTCTTTTGTTTTTTAATTTGAAACAAAATCAATTACGTACACATTCGATTTTATATGCAATTTTGTATTACGGTCCATCAATTAGTCGATTGTAATAAGCGCGATAGATTGTGAAATTAGATTTAGGTTTATTTACAAATATGCCATCGCGTGATTGATTTTGAAATTGAAATCGTCGCTCAATATTCTCGCGTACGTAATGTACACACACACACACACACACATATATATACACACATATATAACAGGGTGATATTCTAAGAGAACTTTTTTTTTAACAGCGGATATTATATAAAGCACCGACTAGCAAGAAACTAGCCGGGTAAAAAACAAGGAAAATTACATGAATAAAAGAGGGTTCTTCAACCACTCTATCCAATTAGCTTTACACTTACTCTTTCTACTCGAATACCAAAGAAAAGTGAAGTACGTAACCTCATCAAACAACAACGCATCCTTCATACGTCTTTTCAAGAAAACGGTATCATTTCGAAGCTTCCAAATTGCCCACCAAGCAACATATATAATCGCACCCACAATTTCTTTCTTGGGTACGCTTAAAGCTAAGTTCTCAACCCACTCCATGAGATCAGTTGGGAATCGTAAAGCTGGCAACTTCAGATTTAGCCATCTTTCAATCAAATCCCAAATCTTCTTAACCAAGGTGCACTCTCCAAAAACATGAATAACGGTTTCTGAACCATCGTTACACAAGGGGCAAATAGTTGACGGAATATCTATCCCCTTAGTAGCCAAATTTGTCCTCGTTGGCAAATGATTTCCCACAACCCTCCACCCGCAAATATTTATTTTTCGAGGCAAACACGAGAACAAATTTGTTTTCCTCGAAGCACTAGGGAGTGCACTGTTATCAATTCTCTCACGAATACCCTTAACCGAGAATTCGGACATACCTTGCAACGACCACACCCATCGATAATTAGCATTAGAAAGTGAAAATATATTTATCAAGTATTGCATTTCTAGAAACTGAGTTATTTCAGCACCCCCTCGGAGATCCCTACGCCACTCCCATGACTCTCCCCTCACCCTTTGTGCCACCGAACAATTCTTTACCATTTCTAAAGCGTATAACCTTGGAAACTTCTCAGCTAAACATAGGGTATCGCACAAACGTTTCTAAGAGAACCTTTTGAAATTGTGAACTTTGAAAACCATTTTGAACCACAAAAAAACTCCTTTAAAAATATTTAAAAAATTATAAAACAAAATAAACAAAAATTTTTAAAAAGTAAAAAAACCAAAACGTTTATTTAGCATCTCGATTTCATAAAAAAAATTCTTGGTTTTACTAAATTATACATATATGTATATTATCATTTAATCTGCAGTTACATAATATACAAATATGTACTTTATCATGTTTCTTAATTGTATATATGCGTATAAAAATAACATATTTATATACATATATGTATATTTGTGTTTATAAGTATTATACATGCATAATTTAGCAAAACCAAGAAATTTTTTTTTATGAAACCGGAATGGTAGATAAACGTTTTGGTTTTGTGATTAGCATAGAAATCCAGTTATCACTGGATGACTGTTATTAAGACCTTGACATTGATTGACTGCGTATCACTCTTTGATGGTATTTGAGCTAAGGTAAAGGTGAGTTTTTCACAAATCCCATCTTTTAATATTTTTTTATTGTTTTTTTTTTTGGAAAAGCCCGTTTCTCGAATAATGTAAGGACCCGTTCCCGGTAACCCTACTTTGGTGTTGGATTTACTCATAAACACAGTTCTAAAATCAGAGTTAATAAAAACTTTTGCGGAATAATTAAAACTTCATGCATTAGATTACAAAACATCAAATCATGTCTTAATATACAAGTTGTCTTTTCATAAATATTAACATAAAATAGTCATGACACTTCTTCACGGATGTCAGTCTCTTTAGCCCGTGCCATGTGTCCCTCATCAAGCCAGCTGCCTCAATCTATTTTCCTGAGTGCATACTAAAATTCAGTTACGCTTGTGAGTTCTAGTTAATCAATTAACATACATTACATTCATACCATACTCATACGTGTCCGGAGATACGTATTTGTCACACCCGGCCCTGAGCGGCGGAAACAGCCGGGCGCGCGCGAGTGGGGATTGATAATTAAGCACGGGCCATTGCAAAGATTTATAGTAAGATTTTCATTGCGCATGAAATGTTTAATACAAATACATTACATTGTTTAAAAATTACATAAAAACATCCAAGTATAAAACTGTTGAAGATTTCCACGCCCTATCCCCTTGCGCGGCGGGAACAACCACGCGCATCGAATGGATAGAACTAAAATCTTCCAAAAAGCTAGTTTTAGATGTTCAGCGTGAGGTGCTCTAAGTGTGACTCCATGCGCTACCTAGTTATCTCCTGAAAGACACGTAAAAACATTTGAATCAGTATAAACTGAGTGAGTTCACAAGTTTTAGTAACTTTATAAATCGCATTGCATCATAGTCTTGATAAAAATCATATTGAAACACATTTCTGATTTCATGTCTAAACATATACTTGATAATCCGTATGAAAACATAGATCTGACACATATTTCTGATAAAAGTCGTTCCGCGGGCTACGCGCGATCATTACTGGAAGTGTGCTCGTCCATGCAAAGTGGCGCTGCCACTACGAGCTAAATAATATAATGCCGTCTCGCGGTTTACGCGTGGACATTTCTGAAAAACCGTGCTCGTCTATGCAAAGAGGCGCTGCCCCTACGAGCTAATCAATAATTCCGTCCCGCGGGTTACGTGCGGACGTTGTGCCGGAAAACAAGGCGCTCGTCCATGCAAAGAGGCGCGACCCCTACGAGCGGGCTCAAACCCATAGTACTGCCCCATGACCATACTAGGCACTCGTCCATGCAAAGAGGTGCGACCCCTACGAGTGGGTGGATCAAACCAGCAGTCCCTACCCTTAGAGTTCCAATGGTAAAGTGATCACTTACTCGAGTTCTAGCGCACATACATCGAAAACCTTAGATAACCGTTCGCATTGCTCATCATGAAATATAATTTAAACACATAATCACTTGTATAGCTTGTAGGTATACCATGATAAATCATTATTTAAGTACGTGTCCCTCGCCCCGAAAACAGTTTAAAAAAAACAGTGAAAACAGCGAGAATAGGGGCTGTGAGACTCACCTGTGGTTCTTGTTAAGGGATTAATCGAGATTCGGGTTTTCTTGATGTTGGCCTCGGAATTGAAGGTCTAGAATGCGATTAAATAACAAGAAGTATATATATTAAGATCAAGAATTAGGAGAATATAAGGGTTGGAAAGCAGATCTTAAGGTTATATTCTTGGCTTACCTGGTAACAGGATCGGAAACGAAAACAACGGATGCTTGGGAGATGATTAGTGCAAGTTGCAGTTTTTAAGAGAGAAGTTTGAAGTGTGCTTTGGGTGATAATTTAGGTTACATATTTATAGGCAAACTCAAGGGAACACAATCCCTTGCTTTAGGGGATTGTAATCTCTTCATATCTAGGTGTAATGATGATAAAGTATGGAAATTATTATTATTTATTTAAGAGTGGAGTAGTGGATAAAAGATTTTGATTTGGACAGGACATGCAGGTCTGTGGTTGGTGGGAGTAGGGTGGCTGACAGTTGACTTTTCATGTTACAGTGTGCTTTTTCAGGTACTTTGTCAGTGTACAGTAAAAAGTGGAAAATCTCTGAAACACGCTACTGTTTCCCTTTGGGCGGGAGTAATCTCCTTACAACTGGAGAATAGACTAAGTGTTCTGCGCGTATTACTTTGTGCGCATAGCTTTCTGCGTGAAGGACATTTCTTTGCTGCGGGTAGGTGCGTGACCTTCTCGCAGTCAGGGACGTTGAGTTTCATTTGTAGATTCTCCAGGTGGTCTTGGTATTTCAACATAGTGATCAGTCATGTTGAAGTCAATTCCATCTTGGAGCTTCAGACAAACTAGTTCTCAATGTTCCCGCCATGCGGGAAGGTTAGTTCCCCTTCCGCACGCGCATAAACGATTTGGGATGCACCCGCCTTAGCATCATGCGAGACGGTCAACCCATTAGACAACATTAAGTTATAGAAACGTAAAACCAATACACTCGCGCATGGCGCATATAACATATGCCCACGCAGGTTCTTAACATGGTGCTTATAAAATGCACGCGCTGATTAACATAGCGCGCTCGCGCAGGGCGCACATAACAAATGCACGCGCTGATTGACATAGCGCGCTTAATATTTACAACCACCTAATTATTAGGTTGATTACTTAGTTTATAGGATTGAGAAATTTACCGGGTGTCACATTCTCCCCCTGTTAAGCGAATTTCGTCCCAAAATTTAGGAGACGTTGCTGGCAGAAGCCATGTTCTGAAAGAGGTGTGGGTATTTCTGGCGCATTTGATCTTCTCTTTCCCAAGTGAATTCAGGCCCACGCCTTGAGTTCCATTGAACCTTTACTAACTTGATTCGACTTCTGCGCAACTTTTGTTCTTTCCAATCGGTTACGGCTATAGGCTCTTCTACGAAGTGCAGTTGTTTGTCGATGTGAATCTCTTCCAACGGTAAAATCAACGTTTCATCAGATAAACACTTTTTGAGGTTGGACACATGAAACGTATCATGAACTCCACTGAGTTCGGCGGGTAAACGGAGTTTATAAGCAACCGGACCGATCCTTTCCAGGATCTCAAATGGTCCGATGAAGCGCGGATTCAACTTTCCTCGCTTGCCGAAACGGGGGACTCCTTTCCATGGAGAGACTTTCAAAAGTACTTTATCCCCTACTTGAAATTCCAATGGTTTCCTTCGCACATCTGCGTAGCTCTTCTGTCTATCGCGCGCTGTCTTAAGACGATCCCTAATCTGAAAAATCTTGTCTGTTGTTTCTTGGATCAATTCTGGACCAGTCATTTGCTTGTCACCCACTTCAGCCCAGCACAGTGGGGATCTACACTTGCGCCCATACAAAGCTTCGAACGGCGCAGCCTTGATGCTTGTGTGATAACTGTTGTTGTAAGAAAATTCAACCAATGGGAGATGAGTATCCCAGCTACCACCGAAATCGATTGCGCACGCGCGCAGCATATCTTCCAATGTCTGGATTGTTCGCTCGCTTTGCCCATCCATTTGGGGATGATATGCCGTACTCATGTCAAGACGAGTACCTAAAGCCCCTTGTAACGATCTCCAAAACCTTGATGTGAACCGACTATCTCTATCAGAAATGATGGACACTGGGACTCCATGTTTTGAAACTACTTCTCGAATATACAGTCGGGCTAACTTTTCCATCTTATCGGTTTCCTTGATCGGCAGGAAGTGCGCTGACTTAGTTAGCCGATCTACAATAACCCAGATTGTGTCATAACCCCCAGTTGTCCTTGGCAGTTTGGTGATGAAGTCCATAGAGATTTGTTCCCACTTCCACATGGGAATTTCTGGCTGCTGAAGTAACCCCGACGGCTTCTGATATTCAGCCTTTACTTTTGAACACGTCAGGCACTTACTGACATACGTCGCGATGGCGCCTTTAAGATTGGGCCACCAATACAGTGCTTTAACATCTTGGTACATCTTGTCTGCGCCAGGATGTACGGAATACCGCGTCTTATGAGCCTCGTTTAATACTCGCTCGCGCAATCCTCCCTTGAGAGGGACCCATATGCGGTTAGCGAAATATAGATTGCCGTTCTTAAGTTCCAAATTCTTAATCATACCCCCAAGGGATTCGTTTTCAGCAAACTCTGGTTTCAAAGCTGCTTGCTGAGCGTCTCGGATGCTGGTAAAGAGATCTGCGCGAATGGTCAGCCTTAGAGCCTTGACTCGTAGCGTTTTTATTCGCTCCTTCCTGCTTAGCGCGTCTGCCACCACATTCGCCTTTCCAGGGTGATACTTTATTTCACAATCATAATCGTTCAACAATTCAACCCATCTTCGTTGCCTCATGTTTAAATCCTTTTGATCAAATATATGTTGAAGGCTCTTGTGATCCGTAAAGATTATACACTTTGTACCATAGAGGTAATGGCGCCAAATCTTTAGCGCGAAGACAACCGCTCCAAGTTCCAGATCATGCGTTGTGTAGTTCTTTTCATTGGTCTTGAGTTGGCGCGAGGCATACGCTATGACTTTGTCTCGCTGCATAAGGACACATCCGAGTCCCTGATGTGAAGCGTCGCAGTAAACGACGATGTCGTCCGTCCCCTCGGGCAGAGACAAAATTGGCGCACTACATAACTTCTGTTTCAACATTTGGAACGCTGCTTCCTGATTTTCGCCCCAAACAAACTTCTTGTCTTTCTGAGTTAGCGCGGTCAGAGGTAGAGCTATCTTGGAGAAGTTCTCAATGAAGCGTCGATAGTAGCCAGCTAGTCCTAGGAATTGCCTCACCTCAGTTGGGGTTTTTGGCGCTTCCTAATTTTCGATGGCCTTGACTTTGGAAGGATCAACGTGTATTCCTTTCTCGTTTACAACGTGACCGAGAAAGTGAACTTCTCTAAGCCAAAACTCGCACTTGGAAAACTTCGCATACAACTTTTCTTTCCTCAACAATTCCAAAATCAATCTCAGGTGTTGCTGATGCTCGGCCTTGGTCCGAGAATAAATCAGAATATCATCTATAAATACAATCACAAACTTGTCCAAGTATGGTTTGCACACGCGGTTCATCAGATCCATGAATACAGCCGGCGCATTAGTTAGCCCGAAAGGCATTACTAAGAACTCATAATGGCCGTATCTAGTTCGGAAGGCTGTTTTCGGCACATCTTCCTCATGGACCCTAAGTTGGTGGTATCCGGACCGTAGATCTATCTTCGAATAATAACTGGATCCTTGCAACTGGTCAAATAAGTCGTCAATCCTCGGTAAGGGGTACCGATTTTTGACTGTCAGCTTATTCAGCTCCCTGTAGTCAATACACATTCTGAACAAACCATCCTTCTTCTTAACAAACAGTACTGGAGCTCCCCAAGGTGAAAAGCTTGGGCGTATGAAACCCTTATCCAATAGTTCCTGTAACTGATTGGATAGCTCTTGCATCTCAGATGGAGCTAGTCGATAAGGCGCTCGAGCTACTGGCGCAGCTCCTGGGACTAAATCAATACGAAACTCGACTTGTCGCGGCGGCGGTAATCCGGGCAAATCTTCAGGAAAAACTTCTGGAAATTCGCGCACTACTGGTAAGTTTTCAATTCTTCGCTCATCTCCTTTCTTCAATACTACATGCGCCAGAAAGGCGTAGCACCCTTTCCTTAGGCACTTGCGCGCCTTTAGGCACGAAATTAGTTTCGTCGCAACTCCCCTTCTTTCCCCTTGAATCACCAAGGTTTCTCCGTTCAACAGTGGGACCCGAACCTGCTTCTCATGGCAAATAACTTCCGCGTGGTTCTCGACTAACCAATCCATACCTATCACAATGTCAAAACTTCCCAAGTCTATTGGCAACAAGTTAATATTGAACCCGTGACCTCCCATGACTATTACACATTGTTCAGTTCTTTCGTTCGCGCATAACTGCCTACCATTGGCTAGTTCTATAGTATAAGGTGTGTCTAGCCTACTGGTTGCTAGGCCTAGGGAGTCTTTAAACTCAGCGGATATAAAACTTAGGTCAGCGCCAGTATCAAATAAGACAGATGCAAAATGTCCGTTAAGCAAAAACGTACCGGTTACCACATTCGGCTCTTCTTTAGCTTCGCCTGCGCCGATCACAAAAGCTCTCCCGCGAGCTTGGTTTCCCTTTTGCGGGCAATCCCGACTAAAATGCCCTGGCTTTCCGCATGCGTAGCAGTTGTCGCTCGCTCCAGCTTCTCTGACACGGCAATTCATCGTCTTGTGCCCTAGTCTGCCACATTTGGCACATTCGATCCTTGCGCATTCACCCTCGTGGTGATACTTGCATTTGTTGCACCATGGGCGAGGTCCGCTGTATCCTTTCCTTGATGGCTCCGCGGCCGGCTTGGATCGCGTAAGCCCTTACGCTCTCCTGCTTCTTGAACGGTGGTTGCTTGGAGTCGGACCCTCGGTGGTGAGAGTTCCACTTCCTCTTGGGATCAGAGGTTCGCTGCTCGATTCCGCGCGTAGTTAACATACCCGCACGGACCGTATCCCTTGTAAGGGTGATGGCCCGCGCTACCGCCTCATCAAAGGTTGGAGGCGCTGCGGCGTTGAGCGGAACCCTAACAACAGGAGGTAACCCAAAGATATACCTCTCGATCTTCTTTTCCTCCGTGTTTGCCATGTCTGGCACCAACTGGCAAAGCTCGTTGAACCGGTTGTTGTAGGCGTCGATATCCGTTCCTACCATGGTGTGGTTCCAGAATTCCTGTTGTAGGTTCTGAATTTCTGCGCGAGAGCAGAACTTTCTCATCAACATTTCCTTCAATTCCTCCCAGGTCTTGTGGAGAGCAACTTCTCGCCCCAATGTTTTCGTTTGAAGCTTCCACCAAGACGAAGCTGCCTCTTGGAACATGCAGGTCGCGTAAAGGACCTTCTGGTTCTCACTACATCCGCTAATGGAGAGAACTGTCTCCATCTTGTCAATCCAGTTGTAGAGCCCAATGGCCCCTTCGGTACCCTTGAATGGCCAAGGCTTACAGGCCATGAATGTCTTGTAGGAGCATCCTTTGTCCAAGGCTCCTGATTCGGGTTCTGGGGTCTCATTCTGACGACCCTGACTTGATTCGGCCTTGCTGGCCTCATGTGTTGCGATTGCTTGCGCGATTATTTCCGCGAGTTCCTCGGGTGTCATGGTAATTCCCTTGGCTTTAGTTGGAGGCATTCTCGCTTTAAAAGAGTGAAAACATATCAATCTTAGCGCATGTATTCTGAGCACATAATGTTATCATTATTTACTAGACACTGTGTGACCCGTGTTCCTAAGTGTGTGTATAGTTTCTTTTGAAAATATTTCATGCGATTTCCCCCAACGGTTATAGTCTAGGTTAAAACTTCTTTTCCTAGTTCGCTATAACCAGTGCTCTGATACCAATCTGTCACACCCGGCCCTGAGCGGCGGAAACAGCCGGGCGCGCGCGAGTGGGGATTGATAATTAAGCACGGGCCATTGCAAAGATTTATAGTAAGATTTTCATTGCGCATGAAATGTTTAATACAAATACATTACATTGTTTAAAAATTACATAAAAACATCCAAGTATAAAACTGTTGAAGATTTCCACGCCCTATCCCCTTGCGCGGCGGGAACAACCACGCGCATCGAAGGGATAGAACTAAAATCTTCCAAAAAGCTAGTTTTAGATGTTCAGCGTGAGGTGCTCTAAGTGTGACTCCATGCGCTACCTAGTTATCTCCTGAAAGACACGTAAAAACATTTGAATCAGTATAAACTGAGTGAGTTCACAAGTTTTAGTAACTTTATAAATCGCATTGCATCATAGTCTTGATAAAAATCATATTGAAACACATTTCTGATTTCATGTCTAAACATATACTTGATAATCCGTATGAAAACATAGATCTGACACATATTTCTGATAAAAGTCGTTCCGCGGGCTACGCGCGATCATTACTGGAAGTGTGCTCGTCCATGCAAAGTGGCGCTGCCACTACGAGCTAAATAATATAATGCCGTCCCGCGGTTTACGCGTGGACATTTCTGAAAAACCGTGCTCGTCTATGCAAAGAGGCGCTGCCCCTACGAGCTAATCAATAATTCCGTCTGGCGGGTTACGCGCGGACGTTGTGCCGGAAAACAAGGCGCTCGTCCATGCAAAGAGGCGCGACCCCTACGAGCGGGCTCAAACCCATAGTACTGCCCCATGACCATACTAGGCACTCGTCCATGCAAAGAGGTGCGACCCCTACGAGTGGGTGGATCAAACCAGCAGTCCCTACCCTTAGAGTTCCAATGGTAAAGTGATCACTTACTCGAGTTCTAGCGCACATACATCGAAAACCTTAGATAACCGTTCGCATTGCTCATCATGAAATATAATTTAAACACATAATCACTTGCATAGCTTGTAGGTATACCATGATAAATCATTATTTAAGTACGTGTCCCTCGCCCCGAAAACAGTTTAAAAAAAAACAGTGAAAACAGCGAGAATAGGGGCTGTGAGACTCACCTGTGGTTCTTGTTAAGGGATTAATCGAGATTCGGGTTTTCTTGATGTTGGCCTCGGAATTGAAGGTCTAGAATGCGATTAAATAACAAGAAGTATATATATTAAGATCAAGAATTAGGAGAATATAAGGGTTGGAAAGCAGATCTTAAGGTTATATTCTTGGCTTACCTGGTAACAGGATCGGAAACGAAAACAACGGATGCTTGGGAGATGATTAGTGCAAGTTGCAGTTTTTAAGAGAGAAGTTTGAAGTGTGCTTTGGGTGATAATTTAGGTTACATATTTATAGGCAAACTCAAGGGAACACAATCCCTTGCTTTAGGGGATTGTAATCTCTTCATATCTAGGTGTAATGATGATAAAGTATGGAAATTATTATTATTTATTTAAGAGTGGAGTAGTGGATAAAAGATTTTGATTTGGACAGGACATGCAGGTCTGTGGTTGGTGGGAGTAGGGTGGCTGACAGTTGACTTTTCATGTTACAGTGTGCTTTTTCAGGTACTTTGTCAGTGTACAGTAAAAAGTGGAAAATCTCTGAAACACGCTACTGTTTCCCTTTGGGCGGGAGTAATCTCCTTACAACTGGAGAATAGACTAAGTGTTCTGCGCGTATTACTTTGTGCGCATAGCTTTCTGCGTGAAGGACATTTCTTTGCTGCGGGTAGGTGCGTGACCTTCTCGCAGTCAGGGACGTTGAGTTTCATTTGTAGATTCTCCAGGTGGTCTTGGTATTTCAACATAGTGATCAGTCATGTTGAAGTCAATTCCATCTTGGAGCTTCAGACAAACTAGTTCTCAATGTTCCCGCCATGCGGGAAGGTTAGTTCCCCTTCCGCACGCGCATAAACGATTTGGGATGCACCCGCCTTAGCATCATGCGAGACGGTCAACCCATTAGACAACATTAAGTTATAGAAACGTAAAACCAATACACTCGCGCATGGCGCATATAACATATGCCCACGCAGGTTCTTAACATGGTGCTTATAAAATGCACGCGCTGATTAACATAGCGCGCTCGCGCAGGGCGCACATAACAAATGCACGCGCTGATTGACATAGCGCGCTTAATATTTACAACCACCTAATTATTAGGTTGATTACTTAGTTTATAGGATTGAGAAATTTACCGGGTGTCACAGTATTCATACCTTATTTACTATCATTTCTTTCATACATACTTTACATACATGAATATGTTCTTACATACTTTCTTTCATAAAACCCTATGGTATACCATAAGCTATTCTATCTTAAACATCACAGATATTATAAGGATCTGGTCCCTAACATCACAGATATTATAAGGGTCTGGTCCCTAACATCACAGATATTATGAGGGTCTGGTCCCTATCATCTCAAATATTATGAGGGTATGGTCCCTAACATCTCAGATATTATGAGGGTTTGGTCCCTATCATCTCATATATTATGAGGGTCTGGTCCCTTCTGTCTCGAATAACCATACCTTTATCATACGTGCATACTTTACATATCTTCTAGTTATAAATATATATACATACACGTTCATACAATCATTATGTAACAATACATTCAATACACAATCATACACGTATCATACACTTACTAATCAAGTAAGTGTATTATCTACCACATAGGAGTATGCACACAGCCCCGAAAACACAACAGATAAAGGGGCTAGAACTCACCTGGAGTCGGTTTCTCTCGCCGTTAATGGTAATGCTCTTCCTTAGTTGTGCACGGCTAACTGTACAATACATTACGTGTGTCAATTATCCATTATACTACTTCCTACATCTAAGTTAATGAAACCCTCAACTAACGGGGGTCCGGGGGCAGCGCCCCTGGTAGCGGAGTCTAGGGGCGGCAGCCCCTGGCTGGAGTTGAGCTGCATCAGAAAATGAATTTCATGAAATTTCGCATAGAATACCTCCTTTTCTTCATTTTTTACCATTCTAAGCCAAATTACTCCGTGACCCTTCCTTAGGACCCGATTTTACCCTTTTTACGGGTTTTGGGTTGTACCAACTTTGTATACCCTTGTTTTATGAGGTCCGAACATCACCTTTTTGTCCTATAACATACCTGTGAGGTTATAACTCACCAAGTTTATGTTTTTCTTACATTTCACAGTCCGATCTATCATCATATCAGGTTGCATGTCGAAACCGACTAAAATCTTAACCATTTAAACCGAAACCTACCTTTTGCTTCGGGTTCGGTTCGGATCCGAGACGACTCGGGGATCTGGACGTGATTCTTGGGATTTGATGACGTTCACACACGAGGTCCTTTCTTCTTTTAGTTCGGGATTGGTTTCGAGTGTTAGAGAGAAAGTGTGTGTGCTTCTTGAGTGTGGGTGTTGTGTAAAGAAATGGAATGGAGAAGAAGATGGGATATATATATAGGGGGTCTAAGGGCCCCACCACCCACTTCCCATTCCAACCAAATTCTTATTCCAAACCTAAACACGCACACAATTAAACTAACGACACACAGTTAATAATAAAATTTATATTATTTATTATTTAACAGAAGTTGGATGTTACAAATAATATTTTATTAATACAAAACATATTAAACGAGATGAATTAAATTAAGGCATGAATAACCAAGATTTGATGGAACTGCCTGGTCAATATGAATACCCCGGGGTAAGAGAAAATTGTCCGATTATTATAACTATTAATTTTGGATCATGACATAGAAATATTGATAGATCTATCGAGGTGATCCCCACCACTTTTCTAGTTGCTCTAGTTAAAATGGTGGATAATATTTTGAGTTTGGTATGTTTCTAGTTAGTAACTTAATAGTCATACGAGTGTCATATCTCTTGCAAATTTATGATTAATATGCTTTGTCTAAATAAATCAAATGTTGGTTTTATACTAAAGTTATGAATTACCTTCGTATTCATACAATAGGAATTTTAGTGTGAATATATAATTTGTCACACTTTGGATTTAAAATCTTATAATTTATATGCTTTCAAAATTAAAACGAAAGTTGACTTCAGGCCAATAAGGACGAAGAAAAGATTGTTTAAAATTTACCTTCGTAACAAAAGACGAAGGGGTATTTAAGTAAATATTTTATCAAAGAAAATTCTTTGATTTAAATATTCGGTTAATAAAGAAAATTATTTGATTTAAATATTCGGTTTATAAATTGAGAACTCATTAACCTTTGTGTTGCCATATTTTTAAATGTGTTTTCCAGATACTAAGATGGAAGTTTCGAAAAGGAATGTGAGAAAAACGGGTGTCGTGTTCGAACCATAAGTTGGACAAAAAAGTTATTTTAATAAATATGTACTTGTACTCTCATTTGCAAAGATTTTATATTATTAACAAGTGTCAAACTTGTAAAAATGCCTGTGCTTGAATACTATTGGCTAAACAGCGTCTGTTACCGCCCAATTATCATTATTAAGTCTGTCGTTGCTAAGTTAACGATTTTGGGGTGTGTCGGAAATGGAAGTTGGTATCAGAGATAGCCAATGGTTATAGTGAACTAGAAATTAATATTCGAAATAACATTTTTCCGTTTCACAAAGCTGAATTTTTACAAACAAATTTTCATATGAATTGCAAAAGAAAATGTTGCATTTAATTTGTTTAAATGTGAAATTTAATTAGTAAATTTTACATGTTATGTATATTACTTAGTTCTAATTATATCACAAACGTATGATTCACGCACTGTTGAGATTCGTAACACTGTCAGTATGTCGGAGGACCGCCTCCACCGATCTCTATTATACTAGGGACCATGCACGCACTTTCATATCCTACTCACCAACTAGCTTTAGTCCACATGCCATCTTTCTACACAAGAAAGTCTGCATTTTTACCGATGGCTATCCTATGGCTAACTGAAGCAATAAGTGGAGAGAGGATGACAATGCGGCCGTACCCCTCTCGATTCCCGAGATTGTGCAACTCCATTGTGGATGCTACTGCAGTTTCAGTTAAGGTGTTAGAACCATTGATAGAGTACCTGGACTTCCCGTTGTTTTCTCTTGTTTATCTAGATAGGCATCGTAGGCCTTAGATATTTCAGTATGGAAAATTTAAAACATGTGATTGGTGTTGATGCGTATTCACACATATTTTAGTAGTTATTTTATTAGCTTCTAAAAACTATTATAATTTCCAATTTAAAATGTCATGATGATCTTTTGGCTGATTAATGGATTATTGCCCGAACGTGGATTATTTCCTATATTTAGTCACATACATTTAATAATGAATAATGAATATCGTCGTACTAGGTTAGATCTCATGTTACACACAGACAGAAAATATATAAAACTTCATACACACACACGCACACACACACACACTAGTATTAAGCCCCCGCGCTGCCGCGAGGGCGCAAAACCATACCAAGTAGCGCCCATGCCACACCACGCTAGCGACCACCAACACCAAAAAAAACTCGTATAAAAAGAATAAAAACCGATAATATAAAACCGAATGAAGAGTAGCCTAAAAACGTTGAACCATGCAAGAAAATGTAAAAGACGGAAAGCAATAACTAAGTCGATCTAAAACCACGCGTTGCGACGGGGCCGTTAAACAAGGAAAAATATGTTTAGAAATGTTGAAGCATGCACGCACAATGCTACGTGTTAACTCTAAAAATTTAGATCAAAACGTAAAACTAAAAATTCATGAAAAATAAAAAGTATTGAGAAACAAAGTTGAAAGTAAAATTTATTGAGGTTGAATTGAAAACGATGTAAAAGTTGTATTTAAAAGTCAAAATATTAAAGATAAGAAGAAAATGAAAAAAAAAAAAAAAACAAAAAGTAGGTACAACTTATAAAACCCAAAATACAACTTATGATGCATACATAAGTTGCTATTTGTGTGTGTGTATATAATATGTGTGTGTGCGCACACGCACGTGTGTGTTATATAAATTTTAACGAATTGTAAAATTCAAATAATCTAGCATTATTATTATTATTATTATTTATTATTATTATTATTATAAGGTATCGAATTGTTACTTTAATTAAAAGAACCCAACATACAAAGACAAATAGAGAAAAATAACAATTTAAAACATAATTCTAAGTTATGCCACATATTTCTAACTTATACCAAGAAACAAAAAAAACATATTAGTTAAAACTTTATCATCTACTAAATTCATATGTTTTAAACTATGAAGCATATACATGTAGATGTTATAACATAAGTTGTGTGTTATAAAAACTATTTTTATTGAAATTATAAAACATTTTAGTACACAACATAAAAAATGCTAAATATATAAATATAACAATGAGATATAATTATAATTTTTATTAAACCGCGCGTTTAATGAAATAACAATATAATCCAAACCTCGTAATTTAAACCTCCATTTCAATCCAAACATCCGGTTCAAACATTTATAAATAATTTCTCAAAATTCAAAAAAGATAAAATAAAATAACCAAGTCTCAAATTTTAAAAAAATAAGAATGAAAACAATTAATTGTCTTTATTACTCAACAAATGATGATTATAACAATTTTTTTTTAAATTTTCTTCAACTTAGGAGTTAGTGTTAAAATTAATGTTCAAATTAACATGTGGAAATTATATAAATGTAAAATTGATGAGTTGGAAGCCTATATGAACATGATAGTTGAATGCCATATGAAAACCTTGTATTGATTTAATAGTAGAGTAAGATTTCTGTTATCCAAAAATAATAGAAACAACAATATGCAGCCCAAAACAAGAAAAAATTCTGCTAGTAGAAGATATGGATTACCGAGCTCCACTGAAGAATTTGCTCAACTAATCTCCTAACACATTACACTATTTCAGAATAGTAAAATATTAACCAATGGTACTAAGACTTAGATATTAAGAACGCATAATATTTGAGTATAATTAAATGTCCCAACTGTGTCGTGAAAACACAATCAACTTTAGTGTATATGGGTACACTAAAATAGAATTTGTTGCACTAATTCTAGAAATAAATAGGTGGAAAATGTGACTAGTATTTAATACATGTACCCTGTGTAAACTTGTATTCGTACATTCTGACCCACAATAGGAGAATACTTGAACAATCTTGTAAGGTAAATTGACAATTACACTTGATATCACGTAATTGTGAATTTTCAAGTACGAGAGAATTCTGGAAATTCTATTTCGATGACCAATGAGTATAACATTATAGTTAATTACCACTGAGGACGTGATCTTAATCTTTGAGTCATCCATCAATTCGTATAATTTTGTGCCCTCAAATTTTCAATTCTCTAATCAGAGACAACAATCTGATTTAAGATCTAAGAAAACTCTTTTTTCGATTATCATTCCATCATCTTTGGGCTTAGACGTGCTATATTGTGGTTACCTTAGCACCATGATTACAAATATATATTGCAAATATATGTTTTGATTTCATTTAACTCTTAATGAGATGGGTATTGATTCTTATCCCTATGCTTTGCTCTTCTATTCTCTCTCTACCTCTTCTACTTTCTCTCTCTACGTTTTGGTTTAGACTCTTGCTCCGAGAACCGGGTAGATTTGGTGATTTCCGCTCACTAAAGCTATAGATTGATCCATTGATCCGAACTTAGTTGTTAGATCCATTCACGAGACCTACAGTTTCATGTGAGTATGACTCCTTTAAAGGAAACACTAATTAAGTAAGGAGTGCTCCTCCTTATAAACCATCGGTTTCGCTTTCTATAACTAAGGTTGAATATCGAGTCGCTTTGTACAACCGACGTTAAATATCGAGCCTGAGAGGTAGCTCAGGATTTTGTGCGATTAGTACAGCTGTTGAAGGATATGAATTAAAAGTTCAAGTACAAAGTGGAGTTACTTTGTGATAATATATATGTCAGCGATCCAACAAGCATAGAATCCCTTTCATGCTCTGAACCGAACACATGGAAGTTCATTATCACTAATTTGTCCTTGCAAAGGTATTCAAAAGGTGAGATTGAAAAGGCATTATAAAAGTGAAGATGCAAGAGTGTTGGAATATGGTTATCAAGAACACAGAAGATTTCAGTGAAACAACTTAAACTTCATTAAACAATTAACCTCCTTATATAGGAGAAAATAAAAACAAGAACGACTCAAATACCTCCTTAACCCTATCAACTTCTAAACAAGATAAATATAACATTAAACTAAACTTACGGAGCAAGATTACTCTAAATAAAGAAACATATACTAAAGATATTCAAACTTTTAATATAAGTTCTTGTAGTTCGGTTTTGTATATATGATTGTTTATTGGATTACATCGAAACAGAAGATATTCAAACTTTTAATTAAAATCTTCAACACCCCCTCTTAATTCAAAGCTTTGTAACCCCATCTGTTAAAATCCTTAGATAGCAAAATTGTTCACTTCCTAGAGCTTTTGTTAGCACTTGGCAAATCTGCCACCTGTTCCTCCCGTGTAACATGACAAAATTTTCACTTGCTTTGTCTCAACCAAACTCTTTACATAATGATATTTTTTGTCAATGTGTTTGCTCCTCTTATGAAAAGCTGCATTTTTTGTAAGATAAAGTGATATACTGCAGATTGGTTATCACAGTAAATAATAGTGGGCATCTCTTGCTCATATGTCAACTCTTTTAGCAATTTTCTTAGCCATATTGCTTGATAACCTGCAGCGGTTGCTGCCATGTATTCTGCCTCAGTAGAAGAAAGAGCCACGACCAGCTGCTTCTTTAAGCTCCATGACACGACTCCGAACCCTATCGAAAACACATTTGCGGAAATACTTTTCCTAACTTCCACTGAACTAGCCCGATCGCTATATGTGTAACCTTCCAATTTTATCTTCTTTCCGTTCTCGTACCATAAACCGTAATTAATTGTTCCAGTGACATACCTTAGAATTCTTTTTGCTGCACCAAGATGATAAGTTGTGGGAGTCTGCATGTATCTCGAGATTAGACCTACTGAGAATGCGAGGTCGGGTCTTGTGTTGGACAAATACAATAAACCTCCAACAACACTTATGGACAACCTAGCATCAGCCAGCTCATCAACCTCATCCACTTTGAATTTTTCTCCACAATTCATAGGAGTCACAACCGGTTTGTAATTTCTCAATCCAAACTTTTTAAGCAAATCCTCAGCATATTTTCTTTGTGACACGAATATTCCATCTGTTCTTTTTATCACCTCCAAACCTAGGAAGTATGAAAGATTACCTAGATCAGACATCTCAAACTCCTTTTACATTAAGTTTTTGAATTCCAGCAACAATCTTTTAGACGAGCTCGTGTAAATTATGTCATCAACATATAGGCAAACGATAATGAGATCTTTACCCTCCTTATTTACATACACAGGTGGCTCACTTTGAGTTCTTAAATAACTTCGGTTCAGTGAGTACCCATTGATTCATTCATACCGCACATGGAGCTTGCTTCAACCCGTATAGTTCTTTGTGAAGTCTATACACCGTATCTTCTTGATTATCAATCTCAAATCCAGGGGGTTGTATAACATAAACCTCCTCTTGAAGTGGGCCGTTAAGAAAGGCCGACCTCACATCCAGTTGATGACTGTCCCATCCTTGTTGGGCTGCTATCGATAATATTATTCGAATAGTTTCGAAACGGGCAACGGGAGAGAATGTCTCATCATAGTCAATTCCATATTCTTAGAGTACCCTCTGGCGGCCAAGCGTGCTTTATGCTTTTGAATTTTCCCATCGGCTCTAACTTTTAACTTATAGACCCACTTTAACCCAATTGCCTTTTTCGCCATCTGCAGACTTGTCAACGTCCAAGTCTTGTGGCTTTCAATGATCTTAACTCTTCTTTCATTGTAGTTACCCATTCCTTATGTTGAACTGCTTCTCCAAAGGTGTAAGCCAAAAATGTGACTTAAGATATCAAAAGAACAAAACCCGTTAAATATTTTATGGTCAAGCAAATAATTAAAGTGGGCAAGAAATCCGGATACGAGAACAGAGCTTCGGTGCACGCGCTTAGCTTCAATGGGGAGGAGGTCTTCTAGAAGGAATATGTTAGGCTATAAATATGACATTTCGTTGTCTTTTATGTGTGTGATGTATGGTGTAAATCACCCACCCAGAGGGAGCTCACCTTGGGTGGGGTCGGTTCGTTTATCATATATTTAATCTTTTTCAACCGATAATGAGATCATTTCTTATTATATTATCTGTTTTATTTACTCTATCGTTTGATTTACCGCACCCGCCTCAAACGTTTATCAAGAACAAATCCGTTCGTTTGTCGGATCCGGTTTCGGGACCTACAAACACCTTTCAAGTAACCAATTGAGAATATAACTCAAGAATATATGAGAAAACCTAGATTTTCTTTCTAGTAAAAATGGCCGTATAATTTTTTACTCAGAATGCTTTAGGATGCCTTGCCAAGTACCAAAGATCATTTCACAAACAAAACTTTTAGCTTTTTAGGTTATGAACATTGGTTAAGCTTCAAAAGATTAGAGCGGTTCCTGTACCTATGGTCCACAGCGATACATACCGATAGTGTTGGGTTTATGGAGGCTTAATTGGGCCCGGGTTAGAAGACATATTTTGTGACAGATTAATTAAAAGAAGACTAGTGCAGGCCTAGCCCATATTATTTAATTATAACCCATTATTAGATTTCTTGGGTAGTAAGTAGTAAACCCAAGTATGATTTCTATATATTCATCTTGTACTTGTAATTCCTCATCACGAGTGAGGCGGAGAGCAATAATAAAATATTCTGGTTGCAACCCGTGAACGTAGGTCAGCCGACCGAACCACATAAATCTCGCGTGTTCATCTCCGATTATTATTTCTCTTGCAGTATTATTGTGTTTGTGTATGTTTTGCAATACCCGAATCCCTTACAGATGGTTGAAGCAGGTTACTTTGAAATACTCGCAACCTGTTATTACAATAAAGAGACAATTTACTTTTCTTCTAACAAACTTGTTAAAAAATGCCTTTTTATGACAATATAAAACTGAGTAACTGACACGTCGTACCCACAATTCCCATGTGTAGAGTACTCACACACTACATAACAAAAGAAGTCGTTAGCTATATTCTGTGATTTGTCAAATTTATTTTGATTATCTTAACTTCTATCGATCAAAAGTTCATACAAAAAAAAGACATAAATTCATGACTTTTATATAAATTAGAAAACGCACAACTCATAGGATAGAAACGTTCCTTTGTTACTAGCGACACCGTTTTGCTCCACCCGAATTCTCTTCAGCGGCCTCTTTCTCGGATTTCACATCTTCCTAAATCACACAACAAAATCCAATCTAACTAAGCCAGAGATTTCACATTGCTCAACAAAAGAATGCATATTATGCACAAAGAAAACGTGTTACCTGATCAGAGACCTCTAAGAGGACCTCGAATTGTAAGAATTTAGTTAGATGCTCGCCTTCATCTTCAGACACGGACATGATTCCACCAGGGATTTTATCTTCGAGATGATGAGGGTTTATGACACCCAAATCCAATCCAACATGGCTAACGTAGAGTGAGAAGTCTGGTTGCGATTGAAAAAGAGAAGGGTTGGTGCATCTCTAAGGTTTCTACAAGGAAAGCATGGAGAAAAGGGAATGTCAGAGTGGAGAACACGTGTAGAGCATTCTCAATCCATTCTTTATCTTCAAACCAAAAATTACACTAAAGCTCACTTTATTTTCTCTCAATATTTTAATTAAATAATACTTTTTATACCTTTTATCATCACCTTTTCTTTTTCCTTTACTCATATCCACTTTCAAAATATATTAAAAAATTATAGTGGATAAACAGTAACTTTTCAAATATACAGAAAAATTATTACTTTTTCTAAAATATAAAAACTCTTCACTTACAACACCCTGAATCACTTTCTAAATTATAAAAACACTCCTCACATAATATAAGAGGTTGGATGAGAATGCTCTAAGACAGTAAAATTTAATCAACAAATTAAAATACAATAACCCAATCCAATGATACAACACCTCAAGCTATCAAACCAAAATACAACAGTTGATTCATAACATACAACTCCTAATGCTACAACCCTCCCAAATTGTATCTTTATAAATTGATCAGTCCACCATTTGTTAGCTTAGTTAGAGAAAATACAAAAAAAAAACAACAATCGTACTCAGTAAAAATCCCGTCAATAACCAAGCTATTAACAGGGTCCGGAAGTTAGAGAAAAGACAACTTGAAGAAATTTACATTATCAGTGTCCTAAGTTAGTCGATCAATAAATACAGGTTATCTCTACGCAACAATTCAATTCGAATATTATATTACACATGCAATTAATGAGTTGTACTTTCACTTAGTTGAATGGTAATTATATTTAAGCTTTTAAACGGATGTTAATCATAGGCATCTTCTTTTTATTTCTTTTGGTATGAATCATTTTGCGTTGATTCAAAAGATTGTTCGTAGCACGCCACTCGATCGTGCCCAATGTACCCTAGTTAATATAGTTAAGAAACAAACGGTTGATCGATCATGATAAGCTATGTTTATATAGTCGTTTAAGCATATATAAAACTCATTATTGAAATTTTACAAGTTATACTAAAATCTATAAACTACTAAGTAAACGATCACTCTTTGTACAGCAGGTTGCTGAAAAGCTTCATTTGTTCAACTTCCAGCCCAATGATGATCGATAAGCTTCCATCGTTTATCGGGCTTGGTAACACATAACACCTACCGGCTGATGGGATCCCTACACGCCCCATGAAAATGGGTCGCCCCCATCCAAAGTCAGCATTATGAATCGGGAGCCTAGCCCAACTTATTATTCGAAGATTCGTGCAAATTATAAGAAACCTCAGGCTTTTGATCAAGGTGTTGTTCCAGGTAATCGAGTGCTGAATTTAGATAGTCATTATTCATCCTTGCTAAAGCATCATGGATTTTACTTGCAATGTACCAGATAGTTTTTGATTGAATGTCGCCTGCTGTCGCTTCAACGGAGCAATTAAATATAGCATTCCCAAAATAGCCTGGCGCAAGTGGTGGATGAAAGTGGGCCCGCCCAGCGACTGGGAAGTCGAGCCTGGTTTTCACATCGTATGGCAACCCACGGGCTTTACACACGCACTTCCAAACATGGGCCGACAGATTTCATAAGAGTTGTAGCTCATCGTGTTCCCATCTTCCTTTGATTTTGCTTTGAGCACATTGAGTTGTTTTCGTGTTAACTTGAACATTGAGAAACAGGTTTTGGTTCCATCTAAACGAACTCGAAGTGGCGGCTTCACTGTTGGATGGTATTCAATGTGCTCAAAAACCGGTCGTGCCGGGTCACGTGCACGGAGGAGTGTCCGGTCTATGAAAGGTGGGTGAGTAATGCCAAGACCACGAGCCATATCAGACCATGTGTTTATGAAGTTCAACACAAACATCCCATCCGAACACGATGATCGAAACCACCTCCTAGTGAAACCCCACCACATTTGAAGCATGTTACCTGAAGAGGTATGTACCCGCCTCAACACCGAGCGAGGCGGGTCAACCCACAAGATATAGACAAGAGGCTTGAAATCAAGAAGGCACAAAGCCAAAACCTATGCGCATGGCGCATATCACATATGCTCACGCATATCACATATGCTCATGCATCACATGCTCAGGCATCACACATGCTCAGGCATCAGGCATCACATATGCTCACGCATCACATATGCTCACGCATCACATCTGCGCGTGGCGCATCCGCGCGTGGCGCATATCACATCTGCGCATGAAACATCTGCGCGTGAGAATAAAGAGAAGACCTCGAGCATCCTCAGGATAGGCGCGTATCACACATGCACATAATCAACCTCGTCCTTATCCAAATCAGGATTAGGGCAACCCTGATGGTGCACGTCAGACAACCTTCCAGAAGGTATCTTTTTAAGGAATAAGAATATGCTGATGTTGACAGCTGCCAAATAAAAGGTGGACAACTCAGCAAAACCCATGTGCTACCACGTGATTATAACCAATGAAAAAGCACCAGGTGTCCCAGAGGACACGTGACGCAAAACAATTGGAGGAGGCCAGCAAGGCCCTAATTGGGTCTGAGCCCAATCATTGGAAACCCTAGCACTATAAATATCACATCAACTCCACAAGGAAGATCATACAATCACATCTAACTACACAGTATTCAGCTATATTAAAGCAATACTCTCCAAATTTCCTTACTCTCATATTATTATCTTCTCCTACAAACACTTATTCTCACACCGGAGGGTTACCCCAAAGAGGACCCCTCTGTCCCTTTCTGAGGGGTAAGTTTACGGTGCTGTTCATTTTGTAGGTGGAAGAACCCAGATCCCAGGAATCCATCGGTGGAAGAGCATAATCACACCCGAGGAAAGTAGATCGTCTACCAGTGAGTCGATCCACGTTTCTTCATTGGCGCCATCCACTGTTACAACGGCAACAAGATCTCATTAGATCTCTAAAAAAACAAATTTTCACCATGGTTTCAAGTGCTCGTAACGTCGATCAAGTTCTGGAGGATATTGAACGTGAGGATGTTAATGAGGGACAGCAGTTTCTGAGGGGGCCGCTTGATTCTACGCGCACCACCAGTAACCGTCCCTTCATCACAACTCCTCACGGCCAGACTGAAACTCCTCCAGACGATCTCACGTTACAAAATCTTGCCGGCGCGAAACAAAAAGGCCCGATGGGTCCAGAAGATGAAACCAATGACCCTAAAGAATGGCTCATAAACGAGCAACGACGTCTAATGGACAAGTACAATGAGATGGTCAAACAGAAAAAGTTAGCCGACTTAACACAAAGGCTAGCGTTTGACAAGCAAGCCATTCAAGGAACAAAAAGGGGCCGCGCGCCGGAAGAGGGTCACTCTGTTCACACTGAACACGCTGAGTTTAGTGATGAAGAAGTGCACAGCGTCAGGAAGACGCGAGATACTCATGCAGGAGGCTCACAGCTCCGCGCGCAAATGAACATGGCGCCTGGAGCCAGAGCCGATCTGGATCTGCACACACCATACAGCCCACCAGTAAGAGGGCAAGTGGATGTAACCACACCGTACAGGCCAGCCATCTTGGTGAAACATTCAAAATTCACTGAGCGCATCGCGAAGGCCCCCATCCAGCACAAGACCAAGATGCCAAGTGGTTTGGGCAAATCTGACGGCACAACAGATCCAGACGATTTCTTACAAGGTTTTTACAACACTGGAAACCTAGAAAGCTGGACGATGCCAACATGGTGTCACATGTTTGCTCGCTGCCTCACGGGCGCGGCGCGTGTTTGGTTTGAAAGCTTGCCTACTGGGCAAATCGATGGGTTCGAGGAACTATTGGAAAAGTTCCAAGCTCACTTCGTACAACAGCGCAGACACACGCGCGACCCTGATGACATCATGCACTGCGTGCGCAGGAATGATGAAACGATTGAAGACTACATCACTCGTTTCAATCAGGAGTCTCTGGCAATCAGAGGTATCACCGAGCAACTATTGCGCGTGGCCTTTATACAAGGCGCGCGCAGTGATCAACTCCGCCGAGCTCTCGTAAGCAGAGATGGCATGCCAACCACTTGGGCCAAGCTAATGGAAGCATCGCGAGTCTTCGCGAGAAATGAAAAACAAATTGCCCAAGATAGAGCGAGAGAAAGAGGGCATCAAGCAGAGGCACCGCGCAGCAGCGAAAGAAGGGGCAAACAGAACACTGTATGGTCCAGGTTGCAATCAACCAGTTTTTCTTCCGCAGAAAAGCAGGCGCAACCAAGCTCACCCCAGCCCCAAAAAGACGTTCGTAATCGCGGGGAGGGTGACAAGAGGGAAGGCGGCAGAGATCCTAGCAGACCTCTACCAAGAATCTGGACTCCCCTCACTAAAACACCTTCACAAGTGTTAAGCACTGAGAATGTCCAGTTCAAAAGCCCCAAGCCACTACACTACAAGGGACCATCAAACAGTGTCAAGTACTGCGAGTTTCACAAGTCCACGGGACACAACACTGATGCATGCCATCACTTGAAGGATGCAATTGAAAAAGATGTGAAATCAGGCAAGCTGGCTCACCTGGTGAAAAACCCAAGACCAGAAAGTGAACAACCAGAAGGAGCCTCTGCCAGCAAAAAGTACAAAAGAATCTGTGTAGCCGAGGGAGGAAGGCAAGGGCAAACATCAAGAAAGAGAAGCGCGCAAATCCAAGGAGATTGGCGCGAGCAACAAGTAATCTTCCCAAGAATCAGGGGAGGCCCTTCTATCAGCAGTCCTCTTGTCATCACTACACACATTGCTCATTACGAAGTGTCAAAAGTCCTGGTGGACACTGGCAGCGAATCAGACATCATGTATGAGCAATGTTTCAGAAAACTGGATCCGGCAGACCAAGCAAGGCTTGAAATTGTGAATGCACCAATCTCTGGTGTTTCAAATGAAATCATTCATCCCCTAGGTCAAATACAATTTGAGCTAACTATGGGGGATGAGAAACACAAGCGAGCCGAAGTTGTCAACTTCTTGGTCTTGCCCACCACTTCTTGCCACAATATGATCTTGGGTAGAGGAACGATTGCCCAATTTAACGCCATACCGTCGCCAGCGCACGGCGCGTTGGGGTTCCCAACACCAACAGGTGTAACTTTTGTATACCGAGATCATTTGTGTGCAGTGACAAATACTCCGCGGGAAGGGAGAATGAAACTTCCAATGGCAGACAACGCGCCAGAGGAATGGATTCTCAACCCAAAATTCCCGGAGCAGAAGATCACAATTGGCGCAACGATATCAGACGACACGAGGTTGAGAATGAAAAGATTGCTCACGGCATATATGTCGGTCTTCGCGTGGCAACACTCTGATATGACTGGGGTTCCGCGAGACCTGGCACAACATTCTCTCAACACGTTCAAGTCTGTAGAGCCAATTGCTCAAAAGAAGAGAGTCATGGGGGATGAGAAAGCGAGGGCCATGAATGAGCAGGTTGAGGATCTACTGCGCGCAAACATCATCCGCCCGATACGATACCAGACATGGGTAGCCAATCCTGTGATGGTAAAGAAAAGTAACGGGTCATGGAGGATGTGCATTGACTTCAAGGACCTCAACAAAGCATGCCCAAAGGATTGTTACCCCCTCCCAAACATCGACGCAAAGGTGGACTCCGTGGCGCCATTCAAGCTCAAATGTTTCTTGGATGCCTACAAGGGCTATCACCAGATTCAAATGGCACCACAAGACGAGGACAAGACCGCCTTCAGAACCGACAAGGGTGTTTTCTGTTACACAAAGATGCCCTTTGGTTTGAAGAATGCGGGAGCCACCTACCAAAGACTTATGGATGCCGTTTTCAGCGAGCAAGTTGGAAGAAATCTAGAAGTCTATGTGGATGATCTGGTGATCAAAAGTAGGGAGGAAAAACAAATGCTCAAAGACATCGAAGAAACCCTTGGGCGCCTAACGGAAGTTAACATGAAGCTCAATCCGAGCAAATGCACTTTCGGCGTGCAAGAGGGAAAATTTCTAGGTGTAATGGTCACCAAGGATGGTTTTAAGGTGAACCCTGAGAAGGTGGAGGCCATCCTTGACATGCCCTCGCCATCCACCATGAAAGAAGTTCAGAAGCTGAATGGTAGATTGGTATCAATCAACAGGTTCCTAGCGAACCATGCAAGCAAATCTACCCCATTTGTCAATACATTGAGAAACTGCTTAAAGAAAAGCCAATTCAAATGGACTCCTGAGGCCGAGCAAGCTTTCAGTGAGATTAAAGAATGTTTGATAAATCTGCCCGCGCTCACAGCTCCACTTCCTGGTGAAACTTTGACATTGTACCTATCAGCAGGAGAGCGCGCCATCGGCGCAGTATTGTTGGTGGATCGCAAGGGAATCCAAACGCCAATATACTATGTGAGTCGGGTGCTGACAGATCCTGAGACGCGCTACTCCATCATGGAAAAGTTAGTTTTATCACTAACACACGCGTCGCGCAAGCTTCATAGATATTTCAATGGTCATCCTATTGAAGTACTAACTGGTTACAACATCCAGCAAGTCTTGCGGCGCCCCGCGCTCTCGGGAAGGCTGACAAAATGGGCCCTGGAATTAGGTGAACACACGATCGCCTATAAGCCCCGTCCAGCAATAAAGAGGCAAGTTTTAGCTGATTTCATCGCAGAAATCCCCGAAGGAAGAGTTGAAGAGGCTCAGCGCGAGGTAGACCCTCCGCGAGCCAATGATGAAGAAAATGTTTGGAGATTGTTCACTGACGGAGCTTCAAACAACGAAGGGTCCGGCGCAGGTCTCAAACTGGTGGATCCAGAGAATCATGAATATACTTATGCCATCAGGTTGGACTTCAAGAGCACCAACAATGAGGCTGAGTATGAAGCCCTGCTGGCTGGGCTGCGCATCGCGCACAAATTCGGAGTTAAAAAGCTAGAGGCCCATGTTGATTCATACTTGGTAGCAGCACAGGTCAATGGCCTTTATGATGCCAAGGAGAACACCATGCCTCTATATCTAGAGCAGGCGAAAAAGCTCATCGAGCAATTTGACTGCTTCAGAATCATTCATATTCCGCGCAGTGAAAACAAATCTGCAGACGCGCTGAGTAAGATGGCATCAACCAGTTTTGATCACTTTGGCAAAGATGTCAGGGTAGAAGTAATGAGCAACCCATCGGTGGTAGCGAAGTCTGTCCTTGTAACTCATACAACCCCTTCATCATGGATAACTTCAATAATGGAATTCTTGAAGGAGGGAAAGGTACCAGATGATCGCGCACAGGCGAGGAAGATAAGACACAAGTCGCAGAACTATGAACTCCTTGATGGCACATTATATCGACGCTCTTATCTTGGACCGCTCATGAAATGGCTAGATGCTGAGGAAGCAAGTTATGTGATCAGAGAGATACACGAAGGAATCTGTGGAATACATGCTGGCCCGCGCATGGTGGTTGCCAAGGCAATGAGCGCAGGTTACTATTGGCCAGGCATGTACTTGGACGCTCTAAAAGAGATCCAAAAATGCAAAGCATGTCAGAGCCATGCGCCAAACACCATGCGGCCAAAGAACAACTTGATTCCAGTGACCTCTGCATGGCATTTCCACAAATGGGCAATCGACATTGTGGGTCCCCTTCCGCAAGCGCAAGGGCGAGTAAAATTTTTGGTAGTGGCAGTAGACTATTTCACAAAATGGGTTGAAGCCAAGCCACTAGCAAAAATCACAGCCGAAGCGATGAAGCAGTTTATATGGAGCCACATCATATGCCGTTTTGGCTTGCCCATGGAAATTGTGAGCGATAATGGCAAGCAATTCACTGACAAGAAGATATCCAGCTGGCTCAAGGAATTGCGCATCAACCAAATTTTCACTTCAGTTTATCACCCTCAGGGGAATGGCCAAGTGGAACGCGCTAACCAAAGCTTGCTGAATGGGCTGAAGAAAAGGTTAGAGGGAGAATCCCATTCTTGGGTCGAAGAGCTACCTAATGTCCTGTGGGCACACAGGACATTAAGCAAAACCAGCAATGGCGAATCCCCGTTCAGCCTAACCTATGGAACAGAGGCAATGATTCCAGCAGAAATTGGATGCCCATCCCATAGAGTGCTCATGATGAGCAAGATTGATAACGAGCGCGAAAGAAGGTTGGATCTCAACTTACTTGAAGGGCGCAGAGAGGCGGCTATCATCAGTGAAGCCAAATACAAGAAAAAACTGGAAAAATATTACAACCAGCGCGTGAAAGAATGCCACTTCAAGAAAAATGATTTTGTCCTTCGAAACAATGAAGCTAGCCGCGCGATACCCCCGGGAAAAATGTCCCCCAATTGGGAGGGACCTTATCAAGTCTTGGAAGAATTGGGAAAAGGCGCATACGCCTTAAAAGATTTGAATGGAAAGAAGATCCCGCGCGCATGGAACGCAGCACAGCTTAGAAAATGTTTCATGTAAAAAATGTCAAGTTTGTAATCAAGGCTTTTTAAGCCATTATGAATAATGATACGCGCTATCTTCTCTTAATGTGGATTCTATTACCTTTTGCATACATGTTTCACACTTCCCTTTATTAATTTTGAGCAATATGACAACATTGTATTGACATCAAAACAAAATAAAACGAAGTAAAACATACATGCGCAAACGCGTTCACGAGTCTTAACTCTAAAACATCAGGGCCTTAGCCCAAAATTATGAGCCTTAGCTCAGGGCCTTAGCCCAATAATGTGAGCCTTAGCTCAAATCACTCACAACATCCATCCTACATGCTGCGCAGCCTGACCATAAAAATACCTAAGCACAACTAAGGCAAAGCAAATGCCAAAACATAGT
Organism: Bidens hawaiensis; assembly: GCF_021521415.1. Taxonomy (NCBI): domain Eukaryota; kingdom Viridiplantae; phylum Streptophyta; class Magnoliopsida; order Asterales; family Asteraceae; genus Bidens; species Bidens hawaiensis. The sequence goes on from NW_027491668.1 coordinate 812,520, forward strand.
TGTTAGGGTCTCAGGTCGAGGTCGCGCATGAAATTGTAATGGATATCTGAGTAACACACATTGACACGTAAAGGCTAAAAAACTCATAATTCCATGCACGATAACGTCGCGCAAAAGAGGAATAATGAAAACGCCAAGGCACGTGTCAACATAATCAAGATATGGCAAAATCACTTACAATATGACAAGGATTAAGTATAATAATTTTCTTACAACCTTGTTCTTATTTCAACGTGCAAGCATATCTTATATTCAACAAGCAAACATGCAATATAAAGAGATGAATGGGGAATGCGCAAGATGCGAATAAGGGAAAAACAAAATTTCATTCCAAAGCATTGAAATTTACAAGTTTACAAGATGATGAGATACAAACTACAAATAAAAATAAAAAACATGAAGGGCTTCTCAAGTCTCCACGTCGACGTCAGCCTCTTCATAGTCCTCATCACCGCCCTCAGCATCTGGCACAGCCCGCTCCTCGTCATCTCCAAACTGACCATAGTCAAGTTGTTCATCCTGAATGGAGTCTTCTATCACAACAGTGTCAGGAGCGGACCCTTTGGCCACGCCAGAGCCGCTTGCAGGAGCAGCATTCCCCGCGCCATCATCGCCGCCACCAGCGCCTTCGCACTCGTCAAGTAATTTCTTTAGCGCGCCGAGGTCGGGCTGGTCAGCAAGCGCGGATATCTGCAAATCATAAGGAAAAATATAAGTACAAAAAAGACTTGGAAAATAAGTCAAGGCAATATCATTAAGGTTAAAATACCTGCCCAAGGATGGGAATGGGAGTATTCAAATACTTCTCCCCCATCGCGGCCATGTCCGCGCAGGCAACGTCGCTCTGATAAGGGTAGTCGGATGGGTTCTTCTTCAGCATCCCATATTCATAGCCATCCTTAAACCCTTCAGCTCGACCCACCAAGCGCGCGGCAGCGTTGCAATCCATCACAAGGGCCTGAAACTCGTCTGAATATTTCATCGCGTAAGCGCAACGAGTCACACCCTGTGAGATTAGCCATTGGCGATCCTGCGCGAGGGAAGCAACAGACGTCTCGAGGGAAGGAATCTGAGAGTTTAACAACTCAACAGTTTCCTTAGTCTGTTTCAGCTCCTCTTTGTCGGACGCTGCTGCCGCCAGGACTTCTTCCTTTTCCGCTCGCGCAAGCTCGAGCGCTTCCTGGCTAGACGCTGCCGTCGCCAAGGCTTCATCCTTCTCGGCCTGCGCGGCCGCCAGCTCCTTCTTCAGGCGCGCAACCTCACTCTCCAGTGATGATTTTTCAGTTATAGACTGGACAAGAGCTTGGTCACGCGCCTCCGCGTCCAGCTCCAAGTCGCGCGCTCTACGCGCGTACTTGGCCGCGTCCGCCTCCGCCGCCTGTAGCTTCTCCCGCGCAGCCTGAAGCTCATGCCCGCGCTTCACGAAGGCGCTGTTGGCATTTGCTCTGTTCTCACTGAGCTCTGCTTGGAGCTTTTCAGCTCTCTCTCGAGCATCAGAAAGATGCCAAGCAGACACTTTAGCCTCTTGCTTGGCTTCCACAAGAGCATCACGTACCTTTACGTAATCATAGCGAAGCTCTTGGGAGGCAGCAAAGAAGGCCGACCCAGCAAACAGATGATCGTTGAGCAAGTCATCGCGAGCGCGGTCCTCCTGGAACCTCCTTTCAGCTGGAGGCACAGAATGAGCCCAGAATTCCGCACACACACCCATGGACTGAAATGTGCTGTCCTCAGTAATATTCCATCTCGGGCGGTAAATGTGATCGGATTCCTACAAAAACAATGTAATTATCTAAGTCAACAAAACACTAAGATGGAAGTCCGCGCAGCGGAGCAAAAACGAACCTATACCTGCGGGGATGAAGCAGAAAAGTCAGCGCCAGCCCCACGAGAAGGCTCCGCCGCGAAACCTCGTGGCGTTGCAGGGCTGGCGCGGCCGCCGTCGGAGTCTTCAACTTCAAACTCCTCATCCTCCTTGGAAACAGGCCTTTTCTCCTGCGACCTAGAACCAAAATCAGTCTCGCGAGGAGGGCTGTGCGCAGGAGGAGGTGAGGGAGGTCTCGACGCCGCCAGGTCGGCGCGTAAAACGGCCTCCTGCTCCTTAGTAATCCAGATGAGGGGAGATTCAGCACTTGCAGGAGCAGGAGCAGAACCAGCGGCGCTGGCACCGGCGCCAGGAGTGCCGCCAGCAGCTTGTACGCCAGCTATGAAAAAATCAACAAAAAGAAATGGTTCATGACTTGATCTAAAAGAAAAAAGTCAGAAAATAAAAGCGCAATACATACCTTGGCGCAACTCCGTTCGCAAGGCAAACATCGCCATGAAGTCCATTCTACCCTTTTTTGAGGGTAAAACAGGGGACTTCGAAGGGACCTCCGGCGCAGCCTCGGCATCTTGTGGCGCTTGAGGTTGATCCACCAAGGTCGCCGGCTCTACACACATTTGAGTGAGCAAAGATTCATTAGTAATTCTATCAGAATCGCGCTCATAGAACCATAAAAGATAAGCAAAGGATAAGCAAAGTATACCTGTCGAAGGCGCAACACCGCTTCCCTTTTCCGCCGCGCGAAGGGAGGAGGTAGCGCCACCATACCTCGTGTGGATAGGAGGTCTGCCCACTTTTTGAGGCAGGGAAGACAAGGAAAACTTGGTGGTAAACACCTGGGTTTTCTCAAGTCCCTTCGCCTGGGTAGGAGGATCCTGAACAACAGGGGCATCATCTTTCTTCTGTTTCTTACTGGCCCCTGCGCCAGTTTTCCCTTTAGCCTTACGCTTTAGTTGGGGCGCCTCCTCCTCCTCCTCCTCTTCCGCGAGCTCCAGCTCGTAGTTTTCGAGCGCATCTACAATAAGTGCAAAGGAAATGTTAGCCAAATTTGGTATAAAGGCATAAGCATAAGTACAAAGGCTTACCAGGCGCATCGCTGTCAAAGACAAATCCCAGATCAACAGGGATGAATATGTCATCGAAGCGATCGGGGAAACCAACCTCCCCAGCGCCCAGCGCGACGGAGCCACCCTCCATATGCTCGTCATAGGCGGCGTGGACATACTCCTTGCTGACTGCACAAAACAAGTCAAATGATATCAGCAAAACGAGGTACATTAGCGCAGAGGTAATGGAATGAGATTAACTTACACAAGCCGTCAACTTGGATAACGGGCTCAGTCGCGCTGTCAGCCCACCTCCTGCTCATGCCAACCCCCACCAGCGCCTCCTCGCAAATGTTCTTGGCGGGGGATGGTTCGACAGTCAACTTGTTTACCCAGGCGCCAGTTGGGTTCTTGAGGACACCCACATCCGCAGGCGCAGAAGAAATCGCGCGCATGGTCATGCGGATGGGGATCACACCAGCCCTGATGTAGAAAAATCTCTCAGACCAGTCATGAAGGCTCTTGAATGAAACAGTGCAGCACTTGACCTTCTGACTGCGAGGAATAAATGAGAACCAAGAATCTTGGATCTTGGGCTTATAAAAAAATTGAAAGCGACGAGGGGTGGGCTCCTCGCGCTGGGATTTGCACATGAACTCAAAGTGAGTCATGCGCACAAGTCCAAACGGATGGACTTGGGATATATGAATCCCATAAAACTTAAGCAGCGCACCCACAAACCTTGTCATCGGGAGACGAAGGTTGCAGTGGGTGAAAAAATGGCTATAAAGGGATATATAGCCGGTGGGCGGGTCCGCCGCCGTTTGCCCGGCCGCCGGCAGCATGCAACCATACTCAGGGAGAAAACCCTGAGAGGCGATAAGGCTGTCAAAATCGACCTGCCGCAGTTTGCAGGGGATCTCATCCCACTTCTTCACCGTCTTGGTCTTCCCTACATCCTCCGATGAGGCCTCAGCAGCCTTCTTCCCCTTGCCGGTCTTCTTCAACGTAGACATTACTAAGGATTTAACACGGCGATGGATAGGGGAGATTGTGTTGTCTGAACTATCAGACATACAACTGTAAAAACGAACGGAGGATGCCTCTAAAAGAACAGAGATCTGGAAGCAGAAGACGGTAATCGGAAAAGAACGAAAGAAAGGAAAGCTTCGAATAAACAACAAAGAAGATGAAGAATAAAAGCTCTAAGGGTTTGCTTTTATAGGCCCAAGATAGAGAAAATTTGGCACTGAACGGACTTCACGCGCCCCCACTCGCAGGTGTAAGCCAACGGGAGCGCGACACGTGTCCCTGATACTGTGTGAGGGGACACGAAAAGAAACGATACAGCTGCTACCATAGTTCACGCGCCACCACTCGCAGGTACGGACCAACGCGAGCGCGACACGTGTTCCTGACACTATGTGAGGAGACATGAAAGGCAGCTGTAGCACCTCGAGCACACGAAAGGTCTGACACGTCTCCATTACTGACGCATGTCAGCAACAACCAACCACGTACAGGGACGATTCGTTTTCAGCCAAAAGGATAGAATTTCGCGCAACGATGAGTAATAAGAAGAAAAGACAAACCCTATTAAAAAGAGCAGCCTATTAAGTCTAATATCTATCTTACCTCGCTCGCGCGAGACAAGACACACATTAGACTGGGGGGGCTTGAAGAGGTATCTACGCGCCTCAACACCGAGCGAGGCGGGTCAACCCACAAGATATAGACAAGAGGCATGAAATCAAGAAGGCACAAAGTAAAACCTATGCGCATGGCGCATATCACATATGCTCACGCATATCACATATGCTCATGCATCACATGCTCAGGCATCACACATGCTCAGGCATCACATGCTCAGGCATCACATATGCTCACGCATCACATATGCTCACGCATCACATATGCTCACGCATATCACATCTGCGCGTGGCGCATCCGCGCGTGGCGCATATCACATCTGCGCATGAAACATCTGCGCGTGAGAATAAAGAGAAGACCTCGCGCATCCTCAGGATAGGCGCGTATCACACATGCACATAATCAACCTCGTCCTTATCCAAATCAGGATTAGGGCAACCCTGATGGTGCACATCAGACAACCTTCCAGAAGGTATCTTTTTAAGGAATAAGAATATGCTGATGTTGACAGCTGCCAAATAAAAGGTGAACAACTCAGCAAAACCCATGTGCTACCACGTGATTATAACCAATGAAAAAGCACCAGGTGTCCCAGAGGACACGTGGCGCAAAACAATTGGAGGAGGCCAGCAAGGCCCTAATTGGGTCTGAGCCCAATCATTGGAAACCCTAGCACTATAAATATCACATCAACTCCACAAGGAAGATCATACAATCACATCTAACTACACAGTATTCAGCTATATTAAAGCAATACTCTCCAAATTTCCTTACTCTCATATTATTATCTTCTCCTACAAACACTTATTCTCACACCGGAGGGTTACCCCAAAGAGGACCCCTCTGTCCCTTTCTGAGGGGTAAGTTTACGGTGCTGTTCATTTTGTAGGTGGAAGAACCCAGATCCCAGGAATCCATCGGTGGAAGAGCATAATCACACCCGAGGAAAGTAGATCGTCTACCAGTGAGTCGATCCACGTTTTTTCATTACCTACTCAAAGACAATTGTGAGTATCCATTGTAAGATGGCACAAAAACACCCAAAAACATATCTAGTCAACTTCTACATCATAAAAACGCAATTCTTTAAAAGCACTTAAAACTCACCCTATAATGAATTCTAAAAACACCTAAAAACATTACCGCATCATCACCATCTTTTACCTTTAACAAAAGTATAATTATTTTTTTATCACCCGGGCCGCCATATGCTGAAAGGCCCACTCCAACTCATTTTTTATAATTCTTGGTGTATGAAAAAAATCTCCTAAAAATGACTCCTACAATAAAGAAAACCGTATGACGTGTAAAAAAACGCTCTAAAACTGTCTTAGTGTGAACGCTCTTAGTTTGTTACACATATACAAGTCAATTGTCTCCGAGAATTTAAATATCTCAGCCGAGCCAAAATAAAAAAGGCCCATAGCCTTAACAAGTAACGAAATATATAAGGTAATTTTTTTTTAAACGAGGCTTAATGTTATAGCAATAAATATAGAAAAATATCTTATTAAAGTCAAATACTGTAATAACTAACGATTAACCAATGATTTGTGAAACTCTCCTAACATTGGGGAAAAAAATAGCTTGATCCTTGGTGGCTAGCTTGGTCAACCGAGGAGGAGCCTGATGGTTAACAACGAACCAATAATGCTGAGCTGGTCGTTGTTTAGCAATTACAAAGAAGAAAAGAACTAAAGAGAAATTTCAATCAACCGCTATTTCATTTATGTTGCATCGGGTTTTATTTAATTTTTTAGTTTTGAGTTTTAGTTTAGGGCTAATAATTTAAACTTGATTAAATGGATTATGGATAAAAAAGAATTTTAGGCCCAAAAATTATAAGATGGCAAAAAGAAATTCATATTTTATAAGTTTTATAGTTTTAAGTGTATATATAAAAAATGTACTCTAACGAGGGTGCAAAGTCACCGAAATCATCGATAACGCCATCCGACTCTGCTTCCAGAAACAACACCCCTTGTCCTTGACAATCGATCTCAATACGACCATCTTCGTCATGTCTAAACCGCCCTGCCACTGGGTAAAACACAACTAACGCGGTGCTCAAAGTGTCCTTCATCACTTTGATCATGTCAAAGAAGTTGGGAGCACCATTGGGCCGATAAAAATACACCGATTTCGAGTGAAAGTTGATGGCAGTGAGATCAAGGCAAGAGCTCCATAGCCTTACTGTGGGTGTCTCGTTCACTGGCCTCACCATTGTCGATTCTTTTACGACCACCTTCATCTGTATTTAATTTTTCGTCAGTGATCCAAATGATGTTCTATGGCACATTTCAGCTTTAAGTATAGATCGATCTAGCAATCGGTGATGTAGATAAGGTGAAAGTTATTTGACGTACGTGTCGGTCGTAGCCTTTTGTGCAATTGTGCACAGCTGGTGTGTTAAGAATTTGTATGTTACTATGTGTTACTGGTATCAATAAACATTATGTGTATATATGTATCCACGTGCATGATACAAATGAAAAATGAATTTATTCCCTATCTTTTACGAAAACCGGCAACTCAGTTATCACACCAGATTACAAACATTTTTTAAAAACACTCCCTTATGAGCTATAAGCTGTCCCACAAGATTCCAAGTGTTTTATAAAAACACTCATTTCTCTTGTAAATTTATAAAATTTGAAACCCCCACCAGGGGCAGACTTGGTTAGTAACCAGGGGTAGTTTTAAGTCTTTGATACCCCATAACTTTTTGTCGGTAGTGCAAACATTTTTTTTATCGATTTTCGTATTTCGCTACCTCTGAAAAAATATAGCGTTATCTCTATTTATTTAAAACCTGACCAAATTAAGGGCTAAAACCAATTAAGGCCCAACAAAATTTTAAAGCCCAAACCAAATAAAATCATTGCTTGTTGTAGCTCTCGGCTTCCACCGGCCAAGACTATTCCCAGACTTGGGGAACGGACTTGGGTGGCAGCCGAGAGCTACAATGGTGTGGGTTTGGAGTCTACAGACCTTCCACGTACCTTCATTTAGTTAGAACTTAAAGGGTGGGAGTAAATATTATTCATGTTTTTTTTGGGGGGTCCTAATAAATTGAGGTCCCAAAGCACTAACTTTACCTACATATGTGATGTGTGGGTGAAAGAACTTGTTCTAAGTGCTTAATATGGTGTGTTTTAATTGTTTATATGTATATCGAACACAAGTACTTTGATTATTTTTATGATTGTAGGTGATCGGAGCTTAAAGACACTAAGTTGAGGCATTTAGGATGGAGTGGAAATGGAAGTAATGATATATGATGTGATAGAGAATTGAAATACGAAGACATTGGCCGAAAACGGGGAGGAAAACATAGTTGGAATGAAGATTTTACAAAGAAAACAGTTTTCTGGTACTGTAGCAGTTCTAGCCATACGGTGGCAAGCCGTAGGCTATAGCCAGGTCTGACGGGAATTTTATTTTTGGGAGCGTCACACACCATCCTAACACCCTCTAATCACCATAAACATTCATGTTCTCATCATCTCAACCAAGAATCAAGATTTCCAAGATGCTTATGCTAGGTGCTAAAGCTTCTGTGACCATCTTCGGGCGTAGGGTTGTGTTTGTAGTTAGACTTTTTGGTATTTTGAACCTTAATATTGGATTTGGATTTGGTTAATCATTCGGTTAGTTGAATCTTTACATTTGTTTGTGTGCTTAAACAGTTTTTCTTAATTGAATTCTTAAGATTGTATCAGTTAATTGGTTTGAAGTCATCAACATTTAGGATTGAGTTCTTATCATCGTTGACCCCATTCATCATTAACCATAACATTGATTTTATTTATCAAAACCATAAAACTGGTAATCAGTTAGGTTATTATTCATCCAAACTAATTGTTCGGATTAAATTCGGTCAGTCAATAAGGTCAAATATCTAATATTTTGATTATAGGTGTAATCAAATGAGTTTTCTAAATAAGTTTAATCAATTGGTCGAGTTTACTTCACAGCCTGAAACCTAGAGTTTGGCTACTTTTCTCCAATTATTTTACAACCAAGTCAATTTTTAATCTGACTGACATCATCTTCCCACCTAGTATAGTTATTATTAAACATGACTTCGTTGGCACTTTCCACTGATTCTCTGCAGTTCAACACCTTACTTGCCCTTGCTAATAAAGGTAATTTTATAAATGTTTTTAATTAATCTTTCGACATCGATCAATATTCATAAGGGCCGGGTTTCTTATACAATTGAAAGTTGGTTTTGGGGTAGGTGAGATGAAAAGTGAACGCATTTCCGTATATTTTTTGGAAGAGTAGGCGCATATAGAAAAAAAGAAGTGATGCAGCTGACATGGAATATAGAGAATTGCGATAAGTTTAGTGGGGTGAATACCCTTTGCCCTAAGCATGGAGAATATAAAGCTGATGTCTACTCTCTCTTTGTATGCCAAAAATAATACATGGAGTAAATAAAACTTATTAACTTATTGTATTGCATTTAACATGCATACATACGTATACACATACATACATTATTTCGATAAGAAAATAATTTATTGTTGCAATAAAAAGTTACAAGGATATAATGAATAAGCTTCAAATTGCATACCACAATTTGCTGAAAAGCTTCATTTGTTCAGCTTCAAGTCCGATGACGATCAATAGGCTCCCGTCGTTTATCAGGCTGGGCAACACAAAACAGAAACCTGCTGAGATCCAAGCAGGCCCCATGAAAATCGGTCGGCCCCATCCAAAGATAGCATCGTGAATCGGTAGCCTAGCCCAACTTACTATTCGAAGATTCGTGCACTTATTGGAAACCTCAGGCTTTTGATCAAGGTTTTGTTCAATATAATCGAGTGCCGATTTTAGATAATCGTTATTCATCATCACTAATGCGTCATGGATTTTATTTGCAGCATACCACATAGGTTTCGACTGAATGTCACCTGCAGTGGCTATAGCAGCAGTTGTAAATATAACATTCCCAAAATAGCCTTGTGGAAGTGGTGGTTGTAAGCGGGCTCGTCCATCAGTAGGAATGTGTAGCTTGGTCTCCACATCATAGGGCAACTCGCGGGCTTCACACACGCACTTCCAAACATGGCCTGAGAGAGATTCAAAAGAGCTGTAGCTGGTTGTGTTACCATCAACTTCCTTTGATTTTTCTTTGAGCACATTGAGTTGGTTTCGTGTTAACTTGAAAATTGAGCAGACGGTTTTGGTTTCTTCTGGTTCAACTTGGAGTGGTGGGCTCAGTTTTGGATTTGGTTGACACTCAGCATGCTCAAAAACAGGTTGTGGTGGGTCTTGTGCACGAAGGAGGGTACGGTCTAGAAAGGGTGGGAGAGTAATTGTGAGACCATTAGCCACATCTGACCATGTGTTTATGAAGTGCATCGCGGATGGCCCATCCACAACATAATGGTGGCATGCGACTCCTAGCGAAACTCCACCACATTTGAAGTAAGTTACCTGCTTAAATTAATGACTTATTGGTGTTGGAAAAAAATGGAGGAAAGAAAAACAAGAGGTTTTTGCTTGGAGGTGCTAAAAAATGTGCATTAGATTTTGACACTAATTAAATACGTATTTTTGTCGTAATTACTATATTGGCATTTAAGTTTTATTATTTACATTGATATTTAATGGGTTTGATGAAGGTTTAATGCTTGATTAGAGTTTTATATCAAATAAGCATCTCTACATGACTACATGATACAAATTAGAAAATCTTCTTTAGCTATATATATTTTGAAAATTGAAAAAAAAAGCACTTATAAAGTAATAAGCCTAATTAAATCTAAAAAAGAGGCACGCAGTTGTAATTATAAAAAATAATTAAAAAATGTTTATTTCGTTAAATAAAATAAAAAAAAATAATATTCATTCGTAAACAAAATATAATGGCACTAAGAAAACTTTAAGCAATTAAAATATAAACGATATAACAAAATTTAGGCATTGGCGTGTTCCGTATTTGGTTTGAAGCTGAATCAAATCGAAACGAATCTAAACTAATTAAAATCAGAATTTATGATAAAGATTGTTGAAAATGGTGATTTATGTCAAGATGGACGAAAATGCCAAATTAGGGTATAAGATGGTCTAATTGCTGCATATTGGTTTAATGTGGTTTATAGGCAATTTAAAAGGGGTAATTATTATTTTTCTAGTCTTTTCATTTAAGCAATCAAAATGCGTTAAACTAACATGTCAAAGTGTTTCCGAGAGGAAATGGAGGAGAAAGGAGAAAGAAAAAAAAAGGGTATTTTTGTGAGACCAAGTCCCATGTGATACATAAAAACGCGACCAACAAGAACACCATTATTGGTGATGGTCTAAGTGTTGTTCTGACCCTGGTCAATGGGTTTGTCGGTAAGTACGCACGAATATTACTGACTGTAACAATTTAATTACATTTCCATCTTGTCTTTTCAGATTTAGTCGGTATACTATCAGAAATTATTTGCCATTCGAGGAATGACGGATAATTTAAAGGGTTTAAGTAAGTTAGAAGGTCTAACTACTTTTTCAAATATGTAAAACATTTTATACCTGCAAGGCCAACAAAGGATATGATTCGATTCCTAGCGAGTAATCCACCAATGGAACGAGTTTTGTGAACTCAAATCTAGGTGCGAAGTCACCGAAATCATCAACCACGTTGTCGCACTCAGCTTCCGAAAACAAGGCACCTTGTCCTTGACAATCAATCTCAATCCGGCCATTTTCGCCTTACTTAAATCGCCCTGCCATCGGGTAAAATGCAACCAACGCCCTGCTCAAAGTGTCCTTCATTACTTTCATACCAAAGAAGTTGGGAGCGCCATTGGGCCGATAAAAGTACACCACGGCTGCATGAAAATCTGGGGCCGTGAGATCGAGGCTGGAGTTCCATAGTGTGATCTTCGGTGTCTTCTCTGCTGGCCTCACCATCACGGATTCTCTTACCGTCACCTTCATTAATGCTTACCAAATGCTAAATGTTAGTTTGGTATTTCACATTGAATAGTCGTCCTTTATATAAGAAAGTTGATGGATTAAATGGTCCGGGACATGTATGTGATCAATAAATGCACAGATAACATCATATACAACTATACAAGTCAATTACTTATGTCGTTATCCAGCCAATAATACATGCCTAACTTACAAAAAACTTACTAGCTAGTTAAAGTTTTTCATTGAAAACTGTCAGATTTTTGTGACTGAAGATTAAAATATAATTCTTTAACTAATAAATTACAACGTTTTTTACAAGAAGTCTAAAAGACCTAATTTATTAAATTCGCACAATTTCTATTAGACCACATGGTGTGGGCGGTGATCGCACCGGAGCAGTATAGGGGGCATAAAGGGGTGGACGGTGTTTGGATAACGGGGCGGTAGGGGAATGTTTGTGGGCCCTCTCCTTTCAACGGTAATATTACCATTAGATAAATAAAAAATTAATAATTAATAATCCATATAATACACAACCCATATTTTTTAACAAACACTATCATCTACCCATCCAACCCACACACACTCTTTTCAACCCCAAAAAGAAAAAAACACAACTCTTAACTCTCCATAACCATGAACCCCAACTCAAACACGAACCCAAACCCGTGGATCCAGGCGCAAAGGTGATGGGCTAATATACTAGCAAACAACGACCATACTAACCATTTCTTTGCCAACTAACAAGGGCTTTATCGACCGGTAATGCCACCCCCTCAAGCATCGCAAATGTTCCCCGGTATGTTTTATCGACCGGTAATGCCCGATATGTTTTCCCAAATATCCGAAACCCAAGTACCCACCAAGTATCTGAACCACAAGTGGTTCCTACAACCCCTAAACGAAGTCATAAAAAACCCGAAGATCAAAAAACAAGAGAAAGGTGAAAGAATACCATGGACAACGGATGAGGAGATGGTGTTGGCACTTGCGTGTAGCATGGTGAGGTTTCTCCCGGCAATCCTTAAGAGCATCCACAATAAGAGATTCATAGGGTGTTTTTAAGAAGAAATAGGTTGTTTGGATGAGAGAGGTTGTGAAGAATGCTTCAAGAATGTGTTTGTGAGAGGAAATGGAGGAGCAATGAGAGAGGAGAAAAGAAAGAAAGTGTATTTTTGTGAGACCAAGTGCCATGTGACACATAAAAAACACCAACAAGAGCACCATTATTGGTGATGGTCTAAGTGTCGTTCTGACTCTAGTCAACGGTTTGTTAGTAAGTACACACGAATATTACTAGCTGTAGCAATTTAATTACATTTCCAGTTTGTCTTTTCAGATTCAGTCGATATACCATCGGAAATTATCTGCCATTCGAGGAATGATGGATAATTTAAAGGGTTTAACTAAGTTAGAAGGTCTAATTACTTTTTCAAATATGTAAAACATTTTATACATGCAAGGCCAACAAAGGATATGATTCGATTCCCAACGAGTAATCCACCAATGGAACGAGTTTCAAGAACTCAAATCTGGGTGCGAAGTCACTGAAATCATCAGCCACCGCTGTCGCACTCGGCTTCCAAAAACAACTCACCTTGTCCTTGACAATCAGTCTCAATCCGGACATTTTCACCTTGCTTAAATCGCCCTGCCATCGGGTAAATTTCAACCAACACTGTGCTCAAGGCGTCCTTCATTACTTTCGTATCAAAGAAGTTGGGAGCACCACTATGCCGGGAAAAGTACACCACCGGTGCATGAAAATACTTGGCCATGAGATCGAGGCTAGAGTTCCACAAGTTAATCTTTGGTGTCTCCTCCGTGTTAGCTGGATAATTCAAAACTTAATTGCACATGTTGAAATAAAGACTAAGTCATGGGATGACCTGATCTTCAGCAAGTTTACGTTTAAGTTGTTTAGTCAATTTCTGTTTTGTTTGTTGATTCTTTTATGTTTATGAACGTTGGTTGTTTTGGCTATTTAAAGCCCATTTGACTATTGAATAAGATATCACATTCGTTCATCCTTTATCTGCTTATCTCTCTTAATTTCTCTCAAACCCTAGAAACCCTAATTCCTCAAACTCTTTTAACTACAAAAACTACAATCATATTTGTGTGATCTGATCCAACAAAGTGGTATCAAAGCCACACCCACTCATCTGATTTGAAGACTCTTGCTGGTAGAAGTATTGATTGAATGGCAGGAAGTAGCATGACAGGATTGGTTCCGTCGACCCCCCTTCCCATCTTCAAAGGTGAGGGGTATGAGTTTTGGAACATAAGAATGAAGACCCTGCTTATCTCACATGATATGTGGGATTTTGTTAAAAGTGGGTTTAATGAGGAAGATGCTGATCTGCCTAGGTTACGTGAAAACAGGATGAAAGATGCAAGGGCTTTGTCACTAATTCAGAAAGCGGTACATGATGAAGTGTTCTCTCGCATTGCAGCTGCCATCACTTCAAAGCAAGCCTGGACCCTGCTCCAGGCTGAATACCAAGGTGATTCCAAAGTAAAAACGGTGAAATTACAAGGACTACGACGTGAGTTTGAAAAACTTCAAATGAAAGAAGGAGAAGGGATTGCTGATTTTCTGTCAAAAGTCATGAAGATTGTAAACCAGAAGAGAGCTTATGGGGAGGAAGTATCGAATCAGTTGGTGGTGGGTAAAGTTCTTCGTAGTCTACCTCCGCTTTGGGGCCATGTTGTAACTGCTATAGAAGAGTCAAAGGACCTGTCAAGATTATCCTTTGATCAACTGATGGGGTCATTGCAGGCTCATGAGGGTAGAGTAAATCGAAAGGTTGATCAAGCAGAAGAGGAGCATGCTTTTCAAGCTAAACAAGATGATGGTGGTTATGGCTATCTTGGTCGAGGAGGTTCGGCTATTAGAAGCCGTGGTCGTGGAAGAGGGCGAGGCCGTGGTAGGTCTCATGTACAATGTTACAACTGTTATAGATATGGCCATGTTCAAGCAAACTGTTGGAGTGAACCACAAGCCCATGCTGCTGTTGAAGATAATGAAGAAGAAGGAGAGTTGTTTGCTCATATGGCAACGGCTAGTGAAGATAAATCCTTGAAAGCAGCTGCAAAGGGCGACCAAAGTAATTGTGATGTTTGGTTCATTGACAGTTGAAGAGGTATGTACCCGCCTCAACACCAATCAAGGCGGGTCAACCCGCAAGATAAAGACATTATGAAGGCACAAAGCCAAAACCCAGGCGCATGGCGCATACAAAACATGCTCAGGCATCATATGCTCGCGCATCACATATGCGCGCGGCGCATATCGCATACTCTTGCACATCACATATGCTCGCGCGTCACATATGCGCGTGGCGCACCAGCGCGCGGCACATATCACACGCTCGTGCATATCACACCTGCGCATGAAATATCTGCGCGTGAGAATAAAAAGAAGACTTCGCGCATCCTCAGGATGGGCGCATATCACACGTGCACATAATCAACCTCGTCCTTATCCAAATCAGGGTTAGGGCAACCTTGATTGTGCACGTCAGACAATCTTCTAGAAGGCATCTTTTTAAGGAGTAAAAATATGCTGATGTTGACAGCTGCCAAATGAAAGGTCGACAACTCAGCATGACACATGTGCTACCACATGATTACAACCAACGAGAAAGCGCCAGGTGTCCCAGAGGACACATGGCGCAGTGCGGTTGGAGGAGGCCAACGAGGCTGAGCCCAACCAGTGGAAACCCTAGCACTATAAATACAGCATCAACTCCACTTTGATGAGACATTCATTCACACTCAATCATTGACAGTTACAAGCAGTGATATCACATTCAATCATATTGAATCATACTCACTCACAGTCAGTTACAAAAAGACACACAGTCACATCATCAAGGGTATTCAGCGATTCAGCAATACTCTTGAGATTCACTTACATACAACATTATTATCTTCTCCAAAAGATACTGATTCTCACGCCGGAGGGTTACCCCAAAGAGGACCCCTCTGTCCCTTTCTGAGGGGTAAGTAACGGCGCTGTTCATTTTGTAGGTGGAAGAACTCGGATCCAGAAGAACCATCGGTGAAATAGTTTAATCACACCCGAGGAAAGTAGATTTGCTACTAGTGAGTAGATCCACGCTTCTTCATTGGCGCCATCCACTGTTACAAACGGCAATCAGATCTCATCCAGATCTAAAAAATTCAATCACCATGGTTTCTGGAGTTCGTAACGTTGATCAAGCTCTGGAGGATATTGAACGTGAGGGTGTTAACGACGGACAGCAGGTTCTGAGGGTTCCGCGTGATTCTACGCGTACCACCAGCAACCGTCCCTTCGTCACAACCCCTCACGGCCAGACTG
Source organism: Bidens hawaiensis (assembly GCF_021521415.1). Classification (NCBI taxonomy): domain Eukaryota; kingdom Viridiplantae; phylum Streptophyta; class Magnoliopsida; order Asterales; family Asteraceae; genus Bidens; species Bidens hawaiensis. The sequence goes on from NW_027491668.1 coordinate 828,307, forward strand.
AAACTCCTCCAGACGATCGCACGTTACAAAATATGGCCGGCGCGAAGCTGAAGGGACCAATGGGTCCAGAAGATGAAGCAGACGATCCGAATGAATGGCTCATAAATGAGCAACGGCGTCTGATGGAAAAGTACACTGAAATGATCAAACAGAAGAAGCTAGCCGACCAAACACAAAGGCAAGCGATGGAGAAGCAGCCCACAAAAAGGCCGCGCGCGCCGGAAGAAGGGCATTCTGTTCACACTGCACACACAGAGTTCAGTGATGAAGAGGTGCATAGCATGAGAAAAACAAGGGATACTCATGCAGGAGGCTCGCAGCTCCGCGCGCCTGTGAACATGGCGCCAGGAGCCAGAGCAGATCCGGATCTGCACATGCCATACAGCCCTCCGGTCAGAGGGCAAGTGGACGTAACCACACCCTACAGACCAGCCATCCTGGTAAAACACTCAAAGTTTACTGCGCGCATCGCGCAGGCTCCCATCCAGCATAAGACCAAGATGCCAAGTGGTCTGGGGAAATATGATGGCACGACAGATCCAGATGACTTTTTGCAAGGTTTCTATAACACGGGAAACCTAGAGAGCTGGACGATGCCAACGTGGTGTCATATGTTTGCCCGCTGCCTCACGGGCGCAGCGCGAGTATGGTTCGAGAGCTTGCCGACAGGGCAAATTGATGGGTTCGAGGAACTATTAGAAAAGTTCCAGGCCCACTTCGTACAGCAGCGCAGGCACACGCGCGATCCTGATGACATCATGCACTGCATCCGCAGGAATGATGAAACGATTGAAGATTACATCACTCGTTTCAATCAGGAGTCCCTGGCAATCGGGGGCATAACTGAGCAGCTCCTGCGCGTGGCCTTTATACAAGGCGCGCGCAGTGATCAGTTACGACGAGCTCTCGTAAGCAAAGATGGTATGCCCACCACGTGGGCCAAGTTAATGGAGGCATCGCGAGTTTTCGCGAGAAATGAGAAACAGATTGCCCAAGATAGGGCAAGAGAAAGAGCGCATCAGGCTGAATCACCGCGCAGCAAAGAGAAGAGGGCCAAACAGAACTCTGTATGGTCCAGGTTGCAGCCAACAAGTTTTTCTTCCGCGGAAAAACAAGCGCAACCAAGCTCACCCCAGCCCCAAAAGGATGCTCGTAAACACGGGGAGGGTGACAAGAGGGAGGGCGGCAGAGATCCTAGCAGACCTCTGCCAAGAATATGGACTCCTCTCACTAAAACACCTTCACAGGTGTTAAGTACTGAGAATGTCCAATTCAAGCCTCCCAAGCAACTACACTACAAGGGGCCGCAAAACAGTGGTAAATATTGTGAATTTCACAGGTCCCCGGGCCACAACACCGACGCATGCCATCATTTAAAGGATGCGATCGAGAAGGATGTAAAGTCTGGCAGGCTGGCTCACTTGGTGAAAAACCAAAGAATAGAAGATGAGCAACCGGAGGGAGCCTCTGCCAGCAAGAAGTACAAAAGAATCTGTGTGGCTGAGGGGGGACGACAAGCGCAGACGTCAAGAAAGAGAAGCGCGCAAATTCACGGAGATTGGCGCGAGCAGCAAGTCATCTTCCCAAGAATCAGGGGAGGCCCTTCAATAAGCAGTCCTCTCGTTATTACCACACACATTGCTCATTACGAAGTGTCAAAGGTCCTGGTGGACACTGGAAGCGAATCTGACATTATGTATGAGCAGTGTTTCAGAAAGTTAGACCCGGCAGACCAAGCTCGGCTCGAAATTGTGAACGCACCAATCTGTGGTGTCTCAAATGAAATCATACATCCCCTAGGCCAGATTCAATTTGAACTAACTATGGGGGATGATGAGCACAAGCGAGCCGAAGTTGTTAACTTCTTGGTCTTGCCCACCACGTCATGCCACAATATGATCCTGGGTAGGGGAACAATTGCCCAATTTAATGCTGTACCATCGCCAGCGCACGGCGCATTGGGGATCCCTACACCAACAGGCGTAGCATTTGTTTACCGCGATCATTTGTGCGCAGTGACAACCACGCCGCGGGAAGGGAGAATGAAACTTCCAACGGCGGACAATGCGCCAGAGAAGTGGATTTTAAACCCAAAATTCCCCGACCAAACGGTCACAATTGGCGCTACCATTTCAGACGACACGAGATTGAGAGTGAAAAGGTTGCTCACAAAATACATGTCGGTCTTCGCGTGGCAACACTCCGATATGACTGGGGTCCCGCGAGACTTGGCGCAACACTCTCTTAACACGTTCAAGTCGGTGGAGCCAATTGCTCAGAAGAAGAGAATCATGGGGGATGAAAAGGCGAAGGCCATGAATGAGCAAGTTGAGGACTTGTTGCGCGCAAACATTATCCGCCCGATCCGATACCAGACGTGGGTAGCCAATCCTGTGATGGTAAAGAAAAGCAACGGGTCATGGAGGATGTGTATTGACTTCAAGGACCTCAACAAAGCATGTCCGAAAGACTGTTACCCACTACCAAACATCGACGCAAAGGTGGACTCCGTGGCGCCTTTCAAGCTCAAATGTTTCCTGGATGCCTACAAAGGCTATCACCAGATTCAAATGGCACCACAGGATGAAGACAAGACGGCCTTCAGAACCGACAAGGGTGTTTTTTGTTACACAAAAATGCCCTTTGGTTTAAAGAATGCGGGCGCAACCTATCAGAGACTTATGGATTCGGTTTTCAGTGAACAAATCGGAAGAAATCTAGAAGTCTACGTCGATGATTTGGTGATCAAGAGCAGGGAGGAGAGACAAATGCTCAACGACATCGAGGAAACTCTTCAGCGCCTAACGGAAGTTAACATGAAGCTCAACCCGAGCAAATGTACTTTTGGCGCGGAAGAGGGGAAATTTCTTGGTGTAATGGTCACTAAGGAGGGTTTCAAGGTGAATCCTGAGAAGGTGGAAGCCATCCTTGACATGCCTTCACCATCCACCATGAAAGAGGTTCAGAAGCTGAATGGTAGATTGGTGTCAATCAACAGGTTCCTAGCGAACCACGCCAGCAAATCTACTCCATTCGTTAACACCTTGAGGAACTGTTTGAAGAAGAGCCAATTCAAGTGGACGCCTGAGGCTGAGCAAGCTTTCAATGAGATAAAAGAATGTCTCATAAAGCTGCCCGCGCTCACAGCCCCACTTCCTGGCGAAACCCTTACATTGTACTTGTCAGCTGGAGATCGCGCCATTGGCGCAGTATTATTGGTGGATCGCAAGGGGATCCAAACGCCAATATACTATGTGAGTCGAGTGCTCACAGACCCTGAGACGCGCTATTCCATCATGGAAAAATTAGTTTTGTCACTAACACACGCGTCGCGCAAGCTACATAGATATTTCAATGGTCATCCTATTGAAGTACTGACTGGTTACAACATCCAGCAAGTCTTGCGACGTCCCGCGCTCTCCGGAAGGCTGACAAAGTGGGCGCTGGAATTAGGTGAACACACGATCACTTATAAGCCCCGTCCAGCAATAAAGGGTCAAGTTTTGGCGGATTTCATCACGGAAATCCCAGAGGGAAAGATTGAAGAAGCTCAGCGCGAGGTAGACCCTCCGCGACCAAATGATGAAGAAGATGTTTGGAGGCTATTCACTGATGGAGCCTCCAACAGCGAAGGGTCTGGCGCAGGTCTCAAACTGGTGGACCCTGATAATCATGAATATACTTATGCTATCAGGTTGGACTTCAAGAGTACCAACAATGAGGCTGAGTATGAAGCCCTGCTGGCTGGTCTGCGCATCGCGCGCAAGTTTGGGGTTAAAAGACTAGAGGCGCATGTTGATTCTTACTTGGTAGCTGCTCAGGTCAACGGCCTATATGACGCCAAGGAGAACACAATGCCTCTGTATCTAGAGCAGGCAAAAAAGCTCGTTGAGCAGTTTGACTTCTTCAGAATCATACACATCTCGCGAAGCGAAAACAAGTCCGCAGACGCGTTGAGTAAAATGGCATCAACTAATTTTGATCACTTTGGCAAAGATGTCAGGGTGGAAATAATGAGCAGCCCGTCAGTGCAAACGCAATCGGTCCTGGTAATTCATACAACTCCTTCATCCTGGATAACTCCAATAATGGAATTCTTGAAAGAGGGGAAGTTACCGGATGATCGCGCACAGGCGAGAAAGATAAGACACAAGGCGCAGAACTATGAACTACTTGATGGTACAGTGTATCGGCGCTCTTATCTTGGACCGCTCATGAAATGCCTGGATGCGGAAGAAGCAAGCTATGTGATTAGGGAGATTCATGAAGGAATCTGTGGAATTCATGCTGGTCCGCGCATGGTGGTTACCAAGGCGATGAGCTCGGGCTACTATTGGCCAGGCATGTACTTGGATGCGCTAAAAGAAATCCAAAAATGCAAGGCATGTCAGAGCTACGCGCCAAACACCATGCGTCCAAAAAACAACTTGATTCCAGTCACCTCAGCATGGCCTTTCCACAAATGGGCCATTGATATTGTGGGGCCCCTGCCGCAAGCGCAAGGGCGGGTGAAATTTTTGGTAGTGGCGATAGACTATTTCACAAAATGGGTTGAAGCCAAGCCACTAGCAAAAATCACAGCTGAGGCGATGAAGCAATTCATCTGGAGCCACATCATTTGTCGTTTTGGCCTTCCTCTGGAAATTGTGAGCGACAATGGCAAACAATTCACTGACAGGAAGATGTCAAGCTGGCTCAAAGAATTGCACATCAACCAAATCTTCACGTCCGTTTACCATCCTCAAGGGAATGGCCAAGTGGAGCGCGCGAATCAAAGTTTACTAAATGGGCTGAAGAAAAGATTGGAGGGAGAATCCCATTCTTGGGTCGAAGAGTTACCTAATGTCTTGTGGGCGCACAGGACATTAAGCAAAACTAGCAATGGCGAATCCCCGTTCAGCCTAACCTATGGGACAGAGGCTATGATCCCAGCGGAAATTGGATGCCCATCCCATAGGGTACTCATGATGGGCAAAACTGATAACGACCGCGATAGAAGGTTGGACCTCAACTTGCTTGAAGGGCGCAGAGAAGCGGCTATCATTAATGAAGCCAGATACAAGAAAAAGCTGGAAAAATATTATAATCAGCGCGTTAAAGAGTGCCACTTCAAGAAAAATGATTTTGTCCTTCGAAACAATGAAGCTAGTCGCGCAATACCCCCAGGAAAAATGTCCCCCAATTGGGAGGGACCTTATCAAATTTCAGAAGATCTGGGGAAAGGCGCGTACGCTTTAAAAGATTTGAACGGAAAAAAGATACCGCGCGCGTGGAACGCGGCACAACTTAGAAAATGCTTCATGTAAAAAGTTCAAATTTGTAATCAAGGCTTTTAAGCCATCATCAATGATGATTCGCGCTATCTTTCAATATTTGTCGCGCTATCTTTCAATATTGGTTCTCTTACCTTTGCATACATGTTTCACACTTCCTTTATTAAATTGGAACAATATGACAACATTATATTGACTTCAAAACAAAATAAAGCGAAGTAAAACATACATGCGCGAGCCTTAGCTCAAACGCGTTAAAGAGTCTTAACTCTAAAACGTCAGGGCCTTAGCCCAAAATTACGAGCCTTAGCTCAAACACGTTAATGAGTCTTAACTCTAAAATCGTCAGGGCCTTAGCCCAAAACAAAGAGCCTTAGCTCAAAACACTCACATACATCCATCTTACACCCCGCGCAGCCTGATCATAAAAATCCTTAAACAAAACTAAGGCAAAGTACATGCCATATCATGTTAAGGTCTCAGGTCGAGGCCGCGCGCGGAACCATAGTGGATATCTGAGTAACACAAGCTGACATGTAATGGCTAAACTCATACTTCCATACCGCGTGACACCAACGCGCGAAAAAGAAATAACGAAAAATTAGCGTGCATGTCAGCATGAGCGAGATACTGCGAGAGCCACAAACAAAATAGAACAGAGGTTAAGTGAATAATTTCCTTACAACCTTGTTCTTATTTTAACGTTCAAGCATATCTTATATCTATACAACCAAACATGAAGAGATGAATGGAAATGCGCAAGATACGAAAAGGAGATAACAAGTTTCATTTCATTGGATCGAAATTTACAAGTATGATGAGTTACAAACTACAAGTATAAAAGATAAATATACAAAATTTGATGAAGGGCTTCTCAAGTCTCCACGTCGACGTCAGCCGCTTCATCATCCTCATCATCTCGCGCAGCATCTGGCGCGGTCTGCTCTTCATCTCCGAACTGACCATAGTCAAGTTCTTCCTCCTCATTGGAGTCTTCGATCACAACGGTGTCACGAGCAGATTCTTTCGCCGCGCCAGAGCCGCTGGCAGGGGCAACATCCCCCGCGCCACCATCATCGCCACCAGCCCTCTCGCAATCATCAAGCAACTTCTTTAGTGCGCCGAGGTCGGGCTGGTCAGCAAGCGCAGCTATCTGTAAATCATTAGAAAAGTAATGAGTACAAACGCTTAGAAAAGTTAGTAAAGTAAAACTCATTAAGATCAAGATACCTGCATAAGGATGGGGATGGGAGTATTCATATACTTTTCCCCCACCGCGGCCATGTCCGCGCAGGCCGCATCGAACTTGTAAGGGTACTCGGATGGGTTCTTCCTCAACATGCCATACTCATACCCATCCGTAAACCCTTCAGCTCGGCCCACCAAACGCGCGGCGGCATTGCAGTCCATCACAAGGGCTTGAAACTCGGCGGAATATTTCATCGCCAAAGCGCAGCGAGCCATGCCCTGTGACACCAGCCATTGGCGATCCTGCGCGAGGCCAGCAACAGACGTCTCGAGGGCAGGAACCTGAGAGTTTAATAACTCAACAGTTTCCTTAGCCTTTTTTAGTTCCTCCTTGTCAGACGCTGCTGCCGCCAAAATTTTTTCTTTCTCCGCCTGCGCAGCACCAAGTGCTTCCTGGCTGGACGCCGCCGTGGCCAAGGCCTCATCTCTATCGGCCTGCGCGGCCGCCAAATCCCTTTTCAGGCGCGCAACCTCGCTCTCCAACGATGATTTCTCAGTAATACTCTTGATGATAGCTTGGTCACGCGCCTCGGCCTGCTGTTCCAAGACACGCACTCTGCGCGCGTACTTGGCAACTTCGGCCTCCGCCAACTGCTGCTTCTCCCGCGCAGCCTGGAGCTCATGCCCGCGCTTGATGTATGCGGTGTTGGCACTTGCTCGGTTTTCACTGAGCTCCGCCTGGAGTTTCTCAGCTCGCGCGCGAGCATCAGACAGGTTCCAGGCGGCCACCTTAGCCTCTCGCTGGGCTTCCACAAGAGCGTCGCGTACTTTAATATAATCACGACGAAGCTCTTGGGAAGCAGCGAAAAAAGCCGACCCAGCGAAAACATGGTCGTTCAGCAAGTCCGCGCGAGTGCGCTCCTCTTGATACCTCCTTTCAGTAGGAGGCACGGCATGAGCCCAGAAGTCCTCGCATACGCCCATGGATTGAAAGGAACTTTCTTCATTAATATTCCATCTCGGGCGGTAAACGTGGTCACCTTCCTGCAAAAATGTAAGAAAAGTTCTAAGTCATAAAACATACTTATAGGGAGATACGCGCAGCGGACCAACAAATCAATACATACCTGCGGGGATGAAGCAGGAAAGTCAGCGCCAGCCCCACCAGAGGTCTGCGCTGCGAACACTTGCGGCATCGCAGGGCTGGCGCGATCTCCTAAGGAGTCTTCACCTTGAACCCCCTCGTCCTCCTCGTCTCCTTCAACAGGCCTCTTCTGCTGCGACCTGGAAGGCTCCAAACCAGCCTCGCGGGGAGGGCTACGTGCAGGAGGAGGCGAAGGAGGTCTCGACGCCGCCAGTTCGGCGCGCAACACCGTTTCCTGCTCCTTGGTTATCCCAACAAGGGGAGACTCAGCACTAGCAGGAGCAGGACCAGAACCAGCGGCGCCGGCAGCTGCGCCAGGAGTATCATCAGCAACTGTTGTACCAGCTACAACTCCTATGAACAAATAAACAAGGAAGGGTTTATGACTAAGTCCAAAAGGAAAAATTCAGAAGACAAATGTGCAACACTTACCTTGGCGCAACTCTGTTCGCGCGTCGAACATCGCCATAAAATTCATCCTACCCTTTTCAGAGGGTAGAACAGGGGACTTCGATGGAGTCCCCGGCGCAGCCGTAGCACCTTGTGGCGCCTGCGGCTGATCTGTTACCGTCGCCGGCTCTGCAATCATTCAAATAACCAACGGTTTAATAATAACTCAGTCAGATGAAGATAAGCAAAGTATACCTGTTGCAGGCGCGGCGCGGCTTCTCTCTTCAGCAGCGCGAACGGAGGAGGCGACGGCACCATACCTCAAGTGGACAGGAGGTCTGTCCACTCTCACAGGCAGAGAACTTAAAGAAACCTTTGTGGTTTCCTTAGGTCTTTTCGTTTGAGCATGGGGATGAGCGACAGGGGTGTCCTCTTTCTTCTGTTTCTTACTGGCCCCTGCGCCAGATTTCCCCTTAGCTTTGCGCTTTAGTAGAGGCACCTCCTCTTCCTCCTCCTCCTCTTCCGCGAGCTCTAGCTCGTAGTTTTCAAGCGCATCTACAAAAACAAGCGACAGAACTGTTAATAAACTTGGGTATTCTAAAGGAATGAGCAGGATTGCGAAGGCTTACCAGGCGCGTCACCGTCAAAGTCAAAATCCAGGTCCACTGGGATGAACATGTCATCGAAGCGATCCGGGAAACCAACCTCCCCAACGCCAAGTTCGACGGAGCCGCCCTCCACATGTTCATCATAAGCGGCAAGGATGTAATCCTTGGTGACTGCGCAAAGACAAGTTAAATGATATCAGCAAAAGAACGATGTTCGCGCAACAACAAAAAACAAAAAAAAATAACAAAAACACTTACACAACCCGTCGACTTGGATAACGGGCTCAAGCGCGCTGTCGGCCCAGAGCCTGCTCATCCCGACCCCAACCAGCGCCTCCTCGCAAATTTTCTTCGCGGGGGATGGTTCGGCGGTCAGCTTTTTAACCCATGCGCCAGTTGGTTTCTTGAGGACATCCTCATCCGCAGGCGCAGAAGTGATAGAGCGCATGGTCATACGGATGGGGATCACACCGGCCTTAATGTAAAAAAACCTCTCAGACCAGTCATGAAGGCTCTTGAATGAAACAGTGGAGCACTTCACCTTCTGACTGCGAGGAATAAAAGAGATCCAATTGTCTTGGATCTTGGCCTTATAAAAATATTGAAAGCGCCGAGGAGTGGGTTCCTCGCGCTGGGATTTGCACATGAACTCAAAGTGAGTCACGCGCACGAGTCCAAACGGATGGACTTGGGATATGTGAATCCCATAGAACTTCAACAGTGCACCCACAAACCTTGTCATCGGGAGACGAAGGTTGCAGTGGGTGAAAAAGTGGCTATATAGGGATATATAGCCGGCAGGCAGGTCCGCCGCCGTTTGCCCGGACCTAGGCAACATGCAGCCAAACAGGGTGGGAAACCCCTGAGAGGCGATGAGGTTGTCGAGATCGGCCTGCTTCAATTTGCAGGGGATTTCATTCCACCTTTTGGTGGCCTTGGTCCTCCCTACTTCCTCCGATGTGGTTTCAACAACCTTCTTCCCCTTTCCTTTTTGCTTCAATGTCGACATCACCACAGATTTCACACGGCGTCTTCGAGAGGCAACGGAGGTGATTGAAGGGCTAGACGAGTATGAACTATCAGACATACAACTATAATAGCCGATAATCGAGGATTCCAATCGATGTAAACACTCAAATCAGAAATTGAAAGCAGAAATTTGAATTTTAGAAACAATGAAGATGAAGATAAAAATTTCCTAAGGGCCTGCTTTTATAGGACCAGGAGAGAGAAAAGTGGCAGCTGATCGGATTCCACGCGCCCCCACTCGCAGGGGCAACCCAAGGAAGGCGCGACACGTGTCCCTAACAGCTGTGTGAGGGGACAAAAAGATGTAACCGACCTGCCACGGAACAGACACGCGCCCTCACTCGCAGGTACAAACCAATGCGAGTGCGACACGTGTTCAAGACAGCTGTGAGGGGACGTGAAAGGCAACTGTAGCACCTCGAGCACACGAAAAGTCTGACACGTTTACGGCGCACGTCATCACCAACCAACCACGTGTTTGGACCTTTCGTTTTCAACCAAATGGATAGAACTTCGCGCGACGATGGAAACAACCAAGAAAACGACAAAACCCCCTACAAAAGGACAATTCAGTGAGTCTAATATCTATCTTACCGCGCTCGCGCGAGATAAGACACACATTAGACTGGGGGGGCTTGAAGAGGTATGTACCCGCCTCAACACCAATCAAGGCGGGTCAACCCGCAAGATAAAGACATTATGAAGGCACAAAGCCAAAACCCAGGCGCATGGCGCATACAAAACATGCTCAGGCATCATATGCTCGCGCATCACATATGCGCGCGGCGCATATCGCATACTCTTGCACATCACATATGCTCGCGCGTCACATATGCGCGTGGCGCACCAGCGCGCGGCACATATCACACGCTCGTGCATATCACACCTGCGCATGAAATATCTGCGCGTGAGAATAAAAAGAAGACTTCGCGCATCCTCAGGATGGGCGCATATCACACGTGCACATAATCAACCTCGTCCTTATCCAAATCAGGGTTAGGGCAACCTTGATTGTGCACGTCAGACAATCTTCTAGAAGGCATCTTTTTAAGGAGTAAAAATATGCTGATGTTGACAGCTGCCAAATGAAAGGTCGACAACTCAGCATGACACATGTGCTACCACATGATTACAACCAACGAGAAAGCGCCAGGTGTCCCAGAGGACACATGGCGCAGTGCGGTTGGAGGAGGCCAACGAGGCTGAGCCCAACCAGTGGAAACCCTAGCACTATAAATACAGCATCAACTCCACTTTGATGAGACATTCATTCACACTCAATCATTGACAGTTACAAGCAGTGATATCACATTCAATCATATTGAATCATACTCACTCACAGTCAGTTACAAAAAGACACACAGTCACATCATCAAGGGTATTCAGCGATTCAGCAATACTCTTGAGATTCACTTACATACAACATTATTATCTTCTCCAAAAGATACTGATTCTCACGCCGGAGGGTTACCCCAAAGAGGACCCCTCTGTCCCTTTCTGAGGGGTAAGTAACGGCGCTGTTCATTTTGTAGGTGGAAGAACTCGGATCCAGAAGAACCATCGGTGAAATAGTTTAATCACACCCGAGGAAAGTAGATTTGCTACTAGTGAGTAGATCCACGCTTCTTCAACAGTGGATGCTCAAATCATATGACAGGGCAATGGCCCTTGTTTAAAAGGTTAGATGATTCCAGAACAACCGTTAAAATGGGAAACGGTAAAGCTATTAATGTTGAAGGAAAGGGAACCGTGAAGCTTGAAGTAAGTGAAGGAAGGTACAAAGTTTTAAATAATGTGCAATTTTCTCCAGAGCTAGGATATAATTTGCTAAGTGTTGGGCAATTAATGAAGGCCGGGTACTCTTTATTATTTGATGATGATGCTTGTGTTATAACACACAAGAAAACTAGAGATATTGTGTGTAAAGTTCCCATGTCTGGAAATAACACATTTCCTTTAAACATTGCTAAGACTAAATCTACAACGTTGGAAATGGTTGATAACACGTCCCTACGTTGGCATCTTCGTTATGGGCACTTATATGAACAAGGGTTGAGGACCCTAAGTGACAAGGAGCTTGTTGCTGGTTTGCCAAAGATCAAAAATTGGGCAGTGTGTCAAGGGTGTGCACTAGGGAAAGCTACTCGTAAGCTGTTTGCCACTCATGCCTGGAGGTCAACTAAAGTTCTTGAATTAGTGCACACTGATGTTTGTGGGCCTATGCCAGTCAAGTCCATTGGAGGTAATGTATTCTTTGTGTTATTCACTGATGACTTTAGTAGAATGACTTGAGTGTACTTCTTACACACCAAGTCAGAAGTCTTTAACAAATTCAGGATTTGGAAGGCCTTGGTTGAGAAAGAGTCGGGTATGGAAGTTATGGCTCTTAGGAGTGACAATGGAGGTGAGTTCTGCTCACAAGAATTTAATGATTTTTGTGATATGCATAAAATTAGAAGGCCACGTACAACACCATATACTCCAGAGCAAAATGGAGTATCCGAGCGAAAGAATAGAACTGTGATGGAAATGGCCATGAGTATGATTGAAGTAAAACAATTAAGCAAGTGTTTTTGGGGTGAGGCAGTGGCCACATCAGTGTATTTGTTAAATCGATCACCAACTAAAGCTGTAACATGGATCACACCGTATCAAGTGTGGTACAAACAAAAGCCTGTCGTGCATCATCTAAGAGTGTTTGGAAGTGTTGCTTATGGTTTAACACCAAAGCAACACAGGAAGAAGCTGGATGCAAAATCTTTTAAGTGTGTTTTTATTGGTTACTCACCCGCTTCCAAAGCTTACAGGTTATATGATCCAATTAAGAGAAAAGTGATCACTAGCCGGGATGTGATCTTTGATGAGGAGGCTAAATGGAATGCAGAAGTGGATGACAAGTTTGGCTTACCTGCTGATCTTGTATACATTAATGCATCAGAAGCAAGTACAAGTGAAAGTACTCCTGAACCTGAGAATGAACAAAATGGTGAGGAAACAAGTCCAGTTGGAGAAAATTCAAGTGTGCCTTCAAGCAATGATGAGTCTGCATCAAGAACACCTAAGGTACGATCTTTGGACGATTTATATGCCAATACTCAATCCATTGATCCACCTGATTTTAGCTCATGCCAATTAGCCCTATCCTTAATGGAACCAGCTTCCTATAAGGAGGCTGTGGGCTATGAGGAGTGGGTTGAGGCAATGAAAGTGGAACTACAAGCCTTGAAGGATCATAATATACATGGACCTTGACTGAACTACCCGAATGGAAAAAGGCAATTGGATTAAAGTGGGTGTATAAGGTAAGGTTGAATGCAGATGGTCAGATTCACAAGTATAAAGCAAGAATAGTAGCAAAGGGTTTTGCACAGGAGTATGGTATCAATTATGAAGAGACATTTTCACCAGTAGCTCGTTTTGAATCGATTCGAGTCATATTGTCTTTGGCTGCACAAAAGGGATGGAAGATTTTACAATTTGATGTAAAATCTGCTTTTCTAAATGGCCCTCTACAAGAGGAAGTGTTTGTGATGCAGCCACCAGGGTTTGTAAAAGAGGGAGAAGAAAACAAAGTTTACAAGCTTCACAAAGCATTATATGGGTTAAAGTAGGCACCACGTGCCTGGTAATGATCGAATTGACAAGTATCTACAAGAGAATAAGTATCAAAGAACAGCTAGTGAACCAACTGTCTATGTGAAGAAGGTATCTAATATCGATTTTATTATTATCTGTTTATATTTAGATGATATTATATATACAAGTCCGTCTAATGATTTGCTTGATGAGTTCAAGAAAAAGATGGTTCAAGAATTCGATATGTCTGATCTTGGTGAATTACACTATTTCCTGGGATTGGAAGTTAAGCAGGGGGCACATGGTATTTTTGTTTCACAACAGAAATATGCCACTGATCTGCTTAAGAGGTTTGGTATGTGGAGAAGCAACTCAGTTGCTATTCCTATGAAAGTTGGTGCAAAGTTAAAGATCGCAGATGAAGAATCAAGAGCTGATGAATTTATGTTTAGAAGTCTAGTGGGAGGGTTGCTCTATCTTACCCACACTAGGCCTGATTTAGTGTATGCGGTTGGCTTAGTCTCAAAGTATATGCAGCTGCCATCAGAAGCTCATCTTGGAGCTGCTAGAAGAATATTGAGGTATGTGGCAGGTACATATGACTATGGGCTATTTTATGAATCATCAGAAGGAGTTATGCTTGAAGGATACACAGATAGTGATTGGGCAGGGTCGCATGAAGACAGGAAAAGATTCTCCGCTAATGTATTTTCGATTGGGTCAAGTGTTGTGACATGGAGTTCAAAGAAGCAAAAGGTTGTGGCATTGTCATCTACTGAAGCTGAGTATATCTCTGCAAATGATGCGGCTTGTCAGGCAGTGTGGTTACGTCAGTTATTACATGATCTTGGTCATGATCAACATGAAGCCACAAGAATCTATTGTGATAACAGGTCAGCTGTGTTTTTGACCAAAAACTCAGCTATGCATCAGAGAAGCAAGCATATCGACATCAAATATCATTATATACGAAGCTTGGTTGAGTCTAAGCAAGTTAGCATTGATTCATGCTATACAGAAGAGCAATTAGCTGATGGGTTGACAAAGCCTCTTGGAATGGAGCAGTTCAATCGATTGAGGGCAAGAATGGGAGTGATAAAGTTTGTGAATTAAGCAGGGGTGTTAGCTGGATAATTCAAAACTTAATTGCACATGTTGAAATAAAGACTGAGTCATGGGATGACCTGATCTTCAGCAAGTTTACGTTTAAGTTGTTTAGTCAATTTCTGTTTTGTTTGTTGAGCTTTTTTTGTTTATGAACGTTGGTTGTTTTGGCTATTTAAAGCCCATTTGATTATTGAATAAGATATCACATTCATTCATCCTTTATCTGCTTATCTCTCTTAATTTCTCTCAAATCCTAGAAACCCTAATTCCTCAAACTCTTTTAACTACAAAAACTACAATCATATTTGTGTGATCTGATCCAACACTCCGCTGGCCTCATCATTGTGGATTCTCTTACCACCACCTTCATCTTGATCTTTGATGTTTACCAAATGCAAAAATGTAAAGTAAAAAAGAGAGCTTTTGAAGTTGGCTTGCTATTTCACGTTGAAGACTTGTCCTATATATAAGAAAGTTGATGGATTTAGATCAATAAGTGAGCCAAAGACGTGAACAAAAAAATGCACAGATAACATGATATACAAGTCAAATTCTTAGAGCATTCACATCTTATTCACCATATAATGTAAGGTTTTATTGGTTTAACGTGTTGTGAGTAGGATTTTATAAAAAAGAAAATATAGTGATTTTTAGTGTTATTTTAGATTTAGAGATTGTGAAGGGATGCTCTTATGCCCTTATCTACCTTGCATAACTAAATTACATAAGAAACTAGTTAAAGCATATCTAGGTTTGGTTTGGGATCTATCGGGCCTGACTACAAAGTCTATAACGTGTTGGAAAGAGGGCATGATATGGAGATACTTGGTGATATGTATTTGTATATGTTATTTTATAGTTTTTATTTAGATTATTGTTGGAACTACGATACTTCAAGCGTGGTTTTTTATTTCAGGCCATTAAGCATTAAAGATATTAATTGGTGACATCTACGAGTAAACTTTGAAGTCTCGGGAAGATCAGGTTCGATACGTGCGCGATTTGCGGTTAGCTAGTAGCAGCAGCAGGCGGCGGCAGTAGCAGTAGTAGTGATTCGAATTCTAAATTATGTTGAGATTTGCATTGAAAGATAGATTGATTAATTAAATCATTATGAAGAAAATGAATTAATCATGTAACGTGAACTTCAACATATCTTAAATATATAAAAACAAAGGAGAAGGTTCATGTACAAAATAATATTAACATGAAAACGTAAGGAACAATACTAATATACCAAAATGAGAACATAACAAGGATTGAGTGATGAGGTTCAATGATGGAGGAAAAGCTGAGTTGAGACTAAGGTGATGCAGACGTATCATATGAGAGAAAATGATGAAATGGAGTCATAACACCTGATTTTATGAGGAGGAAAAGATGGTTTTTAATCAATGTAAGTGTGTGTGTGCCCGCGTGAGAGATGGGGTTCGCCGGTTCGGTACTTTCCCATATATCACAATGTAGGAGTTCAAAGCAACCTTTAGTTTAATAGAACTAATAAAAAAAAGGGGACCTGGTGTTTGGCCTCACTAAAATCACAAACAAAAGTACTAACAAAATCGAAACGAGAGAGCTTGTCACGTGAAGCATGTCCTAACCGTTTGTGTCACACGTCCATAGTTATTGCCATAGCCCTTCTTTTATTCCCTACCATCTCCACTTCATAGAGTCCTTGTTTGTTCGCATTTACCCACTTCAATCAATCTCTATACACACCAAGATACTATTGGGTCAAACGTAGGTACATCATTTAATTTAATTAGTTAAGAAAGTTAGTGGACTTCAATAATTAATAAACCTGATTCGTACCCGTTGATTTAATTTAATTTGTTGCTAGTCTATAAAAGAAAACACAAGAAAACTTCGATGGGCTTTGGTTTTGTTGATGAGCAACACTCAAGAAGTATGCGGGGCTGCTACACTACTAGAAAATGGGTATTTTTGCTACAAAAAATTTCTATAATTTTCCGACAACTCAAATTTTCCAACAAATTTTCTACAACTTTTCTCCAATAATCAAAAGCAAAAAAAAGTCTTTAAAATTTTACACAAGTTTCCTACAACGTAGCGGTTAAAAATCATGCTGTCACAATTTCATCGAAAACATAAATCCATTTCCGACAAATTACCAACAATTAGTTTAATCATTTATTAAATATTAACCTTCATAATAAAAAAATCAACATACAAATAAAGTAACACCCTTTTGTAGCAAAACAGTAGGAACGCTGATAATTTTGCTACAAACTTGCTACAAATTTGAAATGTATCATAAAAATTACACTTTTGTGGCAAGACTGTGCTACGAGTTTCCGTCAACTGTTTATTAATTATTGAAAATAAAACACTAATAATAATGAAACCACACTTTTGTGGCAAAACGGACAGAGTGCTTGCAAATTTTGCTACAAAATTTTAATATATTTTAAAAATCACACTTTTGTGGCAAAACTTGCAAAGTTTGCCACAATTTTTCTGCAACTATGTATTAATTATGAATATAGAAGCTAATAATAATGAAACCACACTTTTGTGGCAAAATAGTCGGAACGCCGACAAATTTTGCTATAAATCTGCTACAATTTTGTAATAAAAACACACATTTGTGGCAAATTTGTGACAAAACTTGCAAAGTTTGCTACAAGTTTCCCGTAACTCGTGTTATTTATTGAATATAAAAACTAATAATAATGAAACCACACTTTTGTGGTAACATTGTAGCAAGCTCGAGTTGATATAGAACTTGAAACGAGCCAAATTCAACTCATTTACCCCCAATTGATAAGACAAACTAATCAATTTAGCTTGACCTTTTACGTGCGCTGCTAAAATTAACTAAATGCAATGTATGCGTGTGTGGTATATGTATGCATGTGTATTTTTTAGTGTATGCATGTATGTGTGTGAATGTGTTTGTATGTATATATATATATGTATGAAGTATATTTATGTTTTTGAGTTGGTATGTTAGACAAAATCTATAAAAATCCACACTTAGAAAGACCCCAACTTTCCCACTACTAACATTCCAACCCTGTAAATAATAAACAAAAAAAAGTTGTTGCTAGTCTATATTATGCAATTATTAAGTCCACCATTTGTTAGCTTAGTTAGAGAAAAGACAACTTGAATAAATTTACATTATCAGTGTCCTAAGTTAGTCGATCAATAAATACAGGTTATATCTAGGCAACAATTCGATTCGAATATTAATATTGCACATGCAATTAACGAGTTGTACTTTCACTTAGTTGAATGGTAATTATATTTAAGCTTTTAAACGGATGTTAATCATAGGCATCTTCTTTTTATTTATTTTGGTATGAATCATTTTGCGTTGATTCTCGTGCGCAGTCTACCCTAGTTAATTTAGTTAAGAAACAAATGGTTGATCGATTAAACATGGATAAAAATTCATTATTGAATTTAAATTCATTATTGAATTTTTACAAGTTATACTAAAATCTATAAACTACTAATTAAACGATCAGTCTTTGTTGCATACAAGTTGCTGAAATGCTTCATTTGCTCAACTTCCACCCAATGATAATCGATAAGCTTCCATCGTTTATCGGGCTTGGTAACACATAACACCTACCGGCTGATGGGATCCCTACACGCCCTATGAAGATGGGTCGCCCCCATCCAAAGTCAGCATTGTGAATCGGGAGCCTGGCCCAACTTATTATTCGAAGATTTGTGCACTTATATAAGAAACCTCAGGCTTTTGATCAAGGTGTTGTTCCAGAGAATCGAGTGCTGAATTTAAATAGTCGTTAGTCATCCTTGCTAAAGCATCATGGATTTTACTTCCAAGATAAAATGACAAAAGACGTCCTTTATGTTTGACCTAATTTTCATTAGACGTCCTTTAATGAAAGAAATAGCAAAAGGCATAACTCATGTTTCAAATTTATTTTACGTTACGTCCTTTGTCACTAACACAGTTAATTTTTCTTGTTAAATCTGGTCATGTGCCTTGCACATGAGGGCAGTGAGGTCATTTTACCCCTTTAAGGATTGTTTGTGTAATTAGACTAAACATTTAACCTTTTTAAAAATACATTTATTTTTCAATAAAATAAAAAATATATAAAGTGGGTTATCTTCATTATCATCATCCCCTCCCCAGATTCATCACTCGTCACCACCATCCATCCTATCACCGCCAAAACCGGTTTTCCGGCGAAGGGTCCTATAAGCCCCACATCATCCTCCAGCCATCCATCAATTCTCGACCGCCATATTGATCGGTTTTCCGGTCACCATCGTCCTCTATTTTCCGCCATACCACCTTACCGGAAAGACGAAGTAGCCGAAATTAACTCTCCGCCATACCACCTCACCGGAATCGAACACCTCACCAATCGAACACCCTCCAGCCGTTCATCAACACCCCCAAAACAATAATAATAAATCTAAACCCTAGAATCCAAAAACTTAACATAAAACCACATCAGACAGTAATAATAAGAATAATTAGATCAGATAATATCAAGATTGACCTGAGGAGGAGAAGCAACCGAAACACAGATCCACCTTAATCTCTGAAGCCGAATCATTACTCTGTGTTCGCAAAATACTTCCGGCCGACAAGCCACCTGTACGGCTTCAGGCCTAGGATCCTCACATGGACTAAAATCATCAATTTGCAGATGAAATTTCTTTTTGTTTGATGACTGTGTGCTACACTCTCTGGCCGGATTGTTAGTGGGTGACCCTCGCATCCCGAATTCGTCATGAAGACTCATTTTTTTAGGGCCATATTATCCCCGTCAATCGGTTCTTGGTCTTTTAATTTTGGATAAAACTGCCATTTTTGCGCTTGTTCCATATCCAATCACCTTCCCGTGTTCAATTTGGCCGGACCCAGCATCAATTTGGTGATTGCCGGATATAAAACGAGAATAATAAGAGGGGATATGGTGAGAAACTGGGTGCAGCCTTGAACAGGGGGGATATGGGGTTTGAATTGAAATTTGAAAAGTGGTATGAAGATGAAGAACGATAAATGGAGGGCAAAATCCAACCGTCTGGTAGTCGTTGGTTTTTGTTGAACCGGGAGGTGGATGGTGGCGGCAACATGTGTTGGGTGGTTATGGTTGTTTGGTTTTTGATTGTGACGGTGGATATCATAGAGAAAAGAAAGAAGATGGTGAGAGAGAGTATTGTTTAAGTTTTAAATATTAATTATTAAATAATTATATAAATATACAAAAACACTCTCCTGTGGCTTGCATATGATTATATTTAACGAGAAAAATTAACTGAATTAGAGCCAAATGACTTAACGTGAAAAAGATTTGATACATAAGTATGTTTTATACTATTTTTTTTTGCTAAAAGACGTCTACTGAAAAAACGATCAAACGTAAAGGACGTCTTTTGCCATTTTGTCTTTTTTTTTCTTTTAACTGGAATTGTATTCAAAATAAAGCATGTTTTTTTAGTATCGTTGACTATACGGAGTGCCAACCAAACAGCATCAGTATATGTGTTGGTATCATCATAACCGATATCAGTATTCGTTTAGTGCTTGGAGTTAATCATTTGTCGATATCCTTTTAAATAGCACAATTTTATTTTCCTTGTTGTACAAGATAGCTTTTGTATAATCAAACCATTGTAAATAATTTTTTAACTTTGGTAATAAACGTATTTTTGTAAAGAACTAAGCCGATACCACCCAAACATCAGTACTCGCATTCCATTTTATGGCTTTTGGTTCCAATGCGATCGAGTTTCGGTATTTTTCATTCTTTTTTCGCTACCAGCGCTAAAGCAGTTAACTTTGTAACTCACAATTTTATGTTTTTAACTTTCATTAACTTTATGTTTTATGCATATAGCAAATTTTTTCATTCTTTTTTCACTACCAGCGCTAAAGCAGTTAACTTTGTAACTCACAATTTTATGTTTTTAACTTTCATTAACTTTATGTTTTATGCATATAGCAAATTCCCATCACAACAGCAAATTCAACTAGTTGAAATGCATGTGCGCAACAGATTAATACACATTTCCAGAAACCAAAATCGGATATATTTTAGGTAAATTTCTCAAAATGTCCCATAATGGATAGAGATTTCATTTTTGTTCCCATAAATAAAAATTTCCAGAAATCTTTCATATAAATGCGTTTTTGACGACATGTTTGATTTCAAAGCGTCTTTCATGACATGTTTGGTCTCAACACTTTCACAACCAGTTTAGTCACCAAACGCGTCTTTCACGACCTGTTAGCCTCCAATGCGTCTTTCACGACATGTTTAGCCTCTTAATTGTTTTTTTTTTAATATTACATTATTATAATTAATTTTACTTAATTTGCTTTTATAATTAATTTTTAGCCAGTAGCCCATTTAGAGAATTCATTGGCCGTTTAAAAAATAAAAAAGTAGCTCTTTATGTTTTAAAGTGAAATAAATAATGAGCGTGTAATTGTATGGTATAAATACATATGTGTAAAAAAACGGTTTGGGCCGCTTCACCCGGTTTATAGCCAGACCCGCCTCACCAAAAAAATCGGGTTGGCTCAAATCAGTTTGAACCCGACCAACCACAAGTTCATAGTTGTGTTCCCTCAAACCGGTTTGAAAATGACTAGATTCGAAAAAAACATGCCAAAAATCGGTTTCTTTGTCCCAAACCGGTTTCAACCCAATCCAAACCTGTCAAGATAGGACTGAACAACCCTGCCTCTAAACTGGTTCCCAGCCCGGTTCAGTTTGGCCCAAACCGGTTTTGACCAAACATAGACTAACCTGGATCAATTTATAACCCGAACCGATCCAGGATCGTAAACCGATTTGTACATGTCTAGGTATAACCACCACCAAGCATATCCCAACCGGGTGTCAGACTAATTTAGTAAAGCACAGTCTCGTTTCTTAACATTTCACTTAACTTATTTCCCTTTTGTTTCCGGTATCAAAAAGAAGCCATGATAAACACAAAAACCACACTATTATAACTTAAAAACATTATATAAATTTCATTTTTCCTTTAGCTACTGACGCTTTCACAAGTTGAACATGGCATAATGCTTTCTCAGTTCCAGTCAACCCGGAACACAAATCACCAGCAGCCCCTAAAGTAATAGCAAAATAGAGATAAACAGTGCACAAGAAAGCAAGGAGAGCAAGAGCGGTTAATAGGAAGCGATGCCGCCTGATAACAGTGGAGAAGCTACCCAATTCATTTCCCATTGCGTAATTCTTTTTTGGTGAGTTTAAAGAAAATACTGTTTGAGTTCTCCGGTGAGGTGACGTTATTACACCATCTAGAGCCATTAATATTATGCAACCGGGAGTTTAACAGCAGCACTGTCACATAATCTGCAGAAACAAACTGCAATAAGATACAGGGGTTTATTAGTTTATTTCACCTAAATATAATTTCTTTTCACACGCTGTCTTTGTATGTAAAAAATGTTTTTCTTCCTTTATATGCACATATGTTTATTTATTTACCATTATGTGTAATAAATAATAATCTTCTATATCAGGTAAAATGCTGACTAGTACATCGCAACGTCTTCAAATTTGGTGCAATGTCGCCATTTTACTATCTATAGATGATTACTTGCATACAATGGGAAATAAACATTTTATTCTTATATTTATTGACAAAAAGAGTGACTGCAAGCCAATAATCAACCCTAAAAGAAGTAAGAAAAGATCCCACGAAATAAGAAGCTTAATTGCACCAAAATGTAACATATTTTCACCTTTAGTCATTGTGTACAACATACATTGTTTTCCCCCCACTGTATGCAACATACTTTTCTGATGCGTTGAATGTACCGACAGCTAGTGGTTGAAATATGTAAAGCTGCTGCATTTTAGTGCAATTCTTTTACATACAAATGCATCAAAACGTAAGTGTGTCACATACTACCGAAAAAAATACGAAGGATGTTGTATGCAATGTTAAAAATACCTCATTCATCAAAAGAATGCATGCAGCATTTCACTTGATAAAAGGCACCTAACTAACAAAATAAACCACTCAAAAAATCATCCAAATCGAAAGGTTGGTATACTAAGATACCAAACCTACATCACAGACGGATAATACAGACGCACTTATGCAAATTCGCAAAGAACCAGTCTATCTTAAAACAAATCAATCAAAAATCTGATGAACCTACACTTTAACTCTCTGTAATACACATACAAACAGTGTGAAAAAGACCCAATATCCTTCACTGAACCCTAAGCAGTTAATGCGGAAAAATATCGGATATCGGTCGAGGACCAATATTTGAGATATCAGTTATCGTGGTGGGATATCAGTAATTTTAATATCATGCAGAATTTATATATATATATAGCACTTTAACACTAACAATTCAGTAAACTCTCCTACTCTTAACAAATTAACCTTTTGCAACTTGCAAAACACTTAACAATTGTAGCAAGTAGAAACTGATTAAGACTCAAAACACTAGCATTAAACACTAAAAAATAAGACTTAAAACAATGATATCGGGAATATCAACATCGCCGATATTATCGGTGCCGATATTCTGGCCGACATGTCACATGAGGACCGATAACCGAGATACCACCGATATTGACTGCATAGACTGAACCTATAAGTAGTACTTATTTGTGAAGTAAAACTGATTATTATTACAGATTAAAGTAGCAATAATTCAACCATACTGTTGTCAAATGTCAGAATACACGTAGATCTTACAAATTCATCTAATTAAAAAAAAAAAGAAAAAACCCTAAAAAATAAGTATCAGCAATAATAATCCTAAATTCAATAATACGCACAAAGCGTCAGCAATTATAAACCCTAAAGCAAGCAATTGAGCATCTAAATTAACACATCCGATTCGTACAATGAATCGCGCAAGCGAAAACATGAATCGAAGAACAAATCGGATCTGAATCGGATTACGTATTGGTTTAAAATTATCGTATAAATTAAATATATGAAATGGAGATATACCTGATGGAAACAAGATATGATGATTTATTATTGTTAGTTTTGATGAAGATGGTAATGGTATTGGTATATAATTGTTAGGTTAGGTTAGGTTAATTGCAGGTATGGACCATGAGCATCTGTAATATACAAGGTTTAGAATAGAATTAGGGGTGTTTGGGTGTATGTTTTAAAAACCGGGTTATATTATACGGCCCGGTTGTCGCTAGAGGTGCACAAACCGGTTAAACTCAAAACCGGTTTGGGTTAAAACCGCTTCGGTTTGGTCAACAAAAGTCAAAACCGGTTTATGATCGGTTTCGGTTTGGGTTGAAACTGGTTTCTTACCATGGTACGAGCGGTTTCGGTTCTGGTTTTGATCGGTTTCGGTTCGGGTTTTGACCGGTTTCGGTTCGGTTAACCGGTTTGGAGCCGGTTTTGGTGGAGAAAATTACAAACCGGTTCCGAGCCTACGGTTTCAATCGGTTCCAAACCGATTTCTATGTAATCGGTTTCAAACCGACTCGATTTCAATTCAGTTTTCGGATCGGTTCAGTTAACCGGTTTATTTGCCCGCCTCTAGTTGTCGCTAACTAGCTCGGTACGTTTATGTATGGTAAATTGGGCAAACAGTTTATGGTTTGAATCGTGTGGGATTGCTGGTGATACTGAAGATTTTAGCAACTCACCCGTGAACTGTTTACCTTCTGATTATAAGTATTAACCTAGCGGCCTTCGATCAGTTTACCCCTAGGCATCCGATCAATTTACCATTGAATCGAATAGCTCTCAATTCTAGAATATCTATTAATAAAAAAGCACTTGTGAATTTCCTGACTGACCCGTTGGAAGGAGGATCATCTCTTCGACCAGGGACATTTTGGTGTTTAGATTATTTTTTATTTTGGAATCATGTAATTTTAGATAACTTTTTTAGTTGAAATTGTAATTTTATAGAGTTATTGGATTAATTAGCCAACTCGGTTGAACCGTTCGATACAATCTGGCACAACTGATTGTACCATTTTAAGCCAAACCCGGTACGAAAACGGTTTCTAAAACTTTGTGAGGAACAGTACGTGCACGTGATTAAGTTTACACAAATTAGGGGGTGTTCGGTTGGTTGTAGGCATGGATCAATCCGACTCGGCCTAGTGTATGCACATATTAGTATGTGAAACCTGGTCTTTACCTCAAACTCGTTTAATTTAAAATAGCTCTAGTTTGAGCTAAGTCTAAAGTAGTTTTACATTGATAATTTGTTTTAGAAATTTCATTGGATTTTGTAAATGGTCTTTTTAATTGATTTTAAGTTTACACATGACCTAATGGTTTGGTGAATTTAAGTTGAAAAAAAATGTTGTTTAAAAAAATAATATCTATGTGGCATGACGCCTGGCGTGCTCGATTGGTGGCATGACGTGCTGGCCTCGTGGACGAAACGTGATTTGGTGGTGTGTAGACATCACCACACTGCTGGGTGGACATAAACCCAACCACCCAAGCCATCTAACGCTGGAGCTGTAACATTCCCTGCTCCACTCTCTGTAGTTGGGCGTCAGTGGTCGTATCCAAAAGCACGGCGCGACATGCATGCGAAACGTGTTGCAGGTCCTCATGGTGCGGTGGCTGTTTATCAACATTATAGATCAATGTTAATAACACGAAGATAAAAAGTAATTTAAACAATAATAGAAAGTACCTGATCACCGCCATTAACGTCCTCACCGGCCTTAGCATCAATCGCGACGTCCTGAATTTGCACCTGGCTCCATGAATGGGGGGAGGCTCGACTAGTGGGACCGCGAAGTCGCAGGCATATATCCTCCCGAGAAGTGATCAGCTGGTAATGCCCGTCAATCCTCCGGGCGATATTCATGCTCTGCGCCCGGGACGGACCAGCTTGCACGGCTGTAGTGGCGGCTGAATGGGTAGATCAGCCAGGCATGCCCCGTAGCCCAAACTGTACGCAATTCGCTTCACGTATGAGCCACTGAGTAACGAACCGCGGGACTACTTATGCCAGTATAGGGGAAGTAATCGCCAAACAAGCGAGCCAGGTTACATTGCCTGTGCGTCAGCAGACACCACAAAAAAAAAAGATCGATCGCGCGGGTTGCGACGATCTACCCCCTGATGTCGACCATGTATGGTCAAAGTGATCATCTTGTGCAAGTTCCTGCACAATACAATACAATACAATACAGTATTGTACAGTACAATACAATGCAATGCAATACAATACAATTGTATTGTGCGACGGGTCCCTGATAGATAAGGCCTTGACCTGGTGGTGGGGTGCGGGAAAGCACCATCGCCAATCGTTGTCCACCAATTCCTCAATAAGTCATCCGGTGTCTCGTGGATGCTCTCCATGAAAATCGGCTGATATACCTCCTCTGGCGTGTACAAGCTGAGCGCGACCGCAAACTCCTCCATCGGCAGGTAACAATCCTCGCCGAAAATGTGAAAAAGTAACCTCCGCTGATCATGATCCGTGTCATCAATCAACATCATCAGATGCTGCGCCTCTCCTGCCGGACGTGGCCTGAAACAATAGTAACGCGTTAGGTAAATCGAGTTTATAAGATAATTGAAAAACAAAAAAATACCTGAAAGTGAACTAGAGTAAAACAATCTGCGTCATGGCGAAGCCTCCCCCACAATCTCTGCCAGCATATCCCTCTTCGCCACACTCGGCTATAAAGCTCCAGGACAAACTCGTGGGAGCCTGCGACGTCATATGCCAGAGCTGCTCGAAGTAGATACGATGTGTGCTGTTATTCTCAAACTGCAAATGCTTGTAGCCTAGTAGAAACTCATCCCTGGAAAGGTATTTGGGGTCTGCCATATATATTTATTATAAATATATTAGTTTATTATATTTCACATAATTATATTATATTATATGGGAAAAGTGAATACGAGCTGTTAGACATCTAAGCTTAGACGCGAAACCAATCAGAACTACGTCGTTTTGATTAAATATACAAAAAGAAATTATTTTATTAAACTTATGTCCTATTTATGGATTCTGATTTCCTTAAATATCTCCAATTTACCTTAAAGAACTTCTACACAATTTACAAAATGTTTCCCCTTCTTAAATTGAACACAAGTTTCATTTGCTTACTTTGTATAACAAAGAATCACAATTCCGTTTTGTGTGTATAGATTTTGAAATTTCCATTTTTCAGATGGTGGTTATCATTCAAAAAATAATGGTAGAGAGTAGATGAATGAAACAAAATCTTCTAATAGTTTCTTTGATCACAAATTTTAATATAATATATGGATAATGTTTATGTTTTCTATTCGTATTCAAAGAAAAGAAGTGAAAAATAATTCCATTCAAGACAACTGTTTTGGATAAATTAAAGATGATTGTAAATTTAATGTAGTTGCTAGACAAGGGAACACTTTGTATTTTACATTGTGTTCGTTGGTTTTCTTTGGAGTCCTTTTTTATGATGAAATTAAATTGAAGATAATTTGGAGCAGGGAATAGGTAATCATTGCATTTATAATGAAGTGAAAACAGGAAGGAGAGTTATAAAATTAATTATTTTTGTTTTTTTCATTCTTACCCTTGATTATCATTCACGATTTAACTTCCCGGAATTCAACGCTGCAAATAATATTTGGAGAAAAAATTTATGGAAATCTCATTTTTAAAATTATTTTGTGATTGTAAGTGAGAGGTGATGGTAGTTAATTATAATTTATAATCCTTCTGATATTTACAAATCGGTGAGCACAAAGTTCTAGCAATAATTATGCAAATATGTTTTCGGATGTAATCACATTCTGATTTGGATGCATAGGTGAGAAGGTTACAAACTGAAATGCTCTCAAGTATTATTTACAAAGGAACGTTCATGTTCAGAGTGTGTGGGCTATCAAATGTTGTGAAATTGACAAGTTTTCCTTAGTTTGAGATAAGGGTGTAGTTGACATTTTCAATGAATTGTATTTCATTCATTCGTCTTTTCCCGTCAACCGAACAACAAACTGTAATGATTCATTTTATTCCAATATAGTAACCAAACAGAACAACAGAATGATAATAATCCATTTTATTTCTTTGTCCATTCTATTCAATCATTCTTTCCATTATCATCGTTTCCGTTACCATCGTCAGTGAAATGAATTCTGGTTTATCAATTATATAATTGAGAAGCATTAGTTAGTTAATTTAGATTATTATTCAAGTGTTTGGTTTATCTTTTGTTTTCCCTTAAGTTTTGAATAAATCAAAACGAGTCTTACAGTTGTGTAACAATTTGTTGTTGATTGGGTTTCTGCGATTCACCAAAGGTTTGAAGTGTAATCGGGTCTATTAGTTTAACTAAGACAACTCTCATCTCACATTGTTCTGATATATTTGTTCTATCTTGTGATCCCTACAATGTGTTGTTACCAGCTCATGTAGTACCATTCTCACCCAACTTTTTTAAATTTTAATTCAGGGTATACACCTCAAATAAACTCTATACCACTTCTCTATATAAGAAGTTGAAGAAAATGAGTGGTTAAGTAGTGAAAGATAAAGGATGAAGGTGGTCGTAAAAGAATCAACGATGTTGAAGCCATCCGAGGAGACACCAGCAACAAAGATATGGATCTCTAGCCTTGATCTCGTTGCCATGAACAAACACACACCAACGGTGTATTTTTACCGTCCTAACGGTGCTCCCAACTTCTTGGATACAAAAGTTATGAAGGACGCTTTGAGCAGGGTGTTAGTAGCTGAAGAGGTAGGTCCCAGCAGAGACCAGTTGGTCCCGCAAGACTCACCTTGAACAGGGTTGTCTGCGCAAAGGCCATCTGCTCCCGCAGGACCCACCATGCTCATAGAATCTTACGCGCAGTACGCAAGCTGTACACGCAGGGAAAGCCTCCCAATGGTGAAGTACCCCGCCTGTTCCCGCAGTTGCGGATACAAGCCATCAGGGAAGGCTACCCGCAGACAGCAGGGCTACACGTACAAGACTAGCTACTTCAGCAGTCACGTGAAGGCATGAGCAAGGCGGGAACAATCCCGCCCAAATGAGCCAGTCTGATTCTGAAAGATCTTTTGTACCATACCTACCAAGGTATGGATAGGACAGACGATCTGACCAGAACAGCCCATGAGCCAATCACAGGGTGACAGCTCACCGACAACAGTGCGAGGAGGAGCACCCTCTAGTACTGTTTGTCACTATTAGCCGCTGCCTACTCACCAACCCTCACTGTGGAGCAGGCGCAGCCTACAGTTGGTGGAATAGTATTACTGTTGGCCGTAACCTATTCACCAACCAGCATGGCCTGCGTACAATCCACAGTCAGTGGGACGTGCATGGTCTACAGTTGGTGGAATAGTGCAGCCGACTTTATTACTGTTGGCTGTAACCTACCCACCAACCAGTATGGCCTGTGCGTAATCCACTGTTGGTTGAACAGGAATACTATTCAGCCGGCTGTACCTTCTAGAAAACCTACCTTCGGCTATAAATACTCCAATATCTTGGAATGGTAAGATCATCTACAATCTCGTATAACTTACTTGATAACTGCTCTTATAGTATTCATATACTTTTATATTCAAAGAGCAATATAGACTGATTCTCACGCCGGAGGGTGGTCACAAGGAGGAACCCCCCCTTCTCAGTGACGAGCTTACGGTGTCTGTTTTGCAGGTTCCCTGAAGTACAACTTACTCTGCTGGACCTAACCTTCGTGGGAAACATTACCTGGCCCCCAGATTACCTATAATCTGCCCGGGGTTACTTAGTGTTTCTTCATTGGCGCCATCCGTGCATAAAGCTAGAACTACATCCTTCTCCAGTTTTTCAAAACTTCCAAGATGACTAGAGAAATTCCGGTAACCACAACCCCAGCCACTGGGGTAAACACCGGCAACACAATGTTTACAAACACTACCCCAGCCACCCAAGCTGGGGCAAGTGAAATACATTTTACGAACACTACCCCAGTCACTCATGTAGGGGCAAGTGGAGTAAATATTCCACTGGGATTCACTGATGCCCAGCTGGAAAAACGACCTCGAGCCCCTCGCCAAACACTTGATCAAGTGAAGGCATGGGCCGAGGCACGTCAAAGAGAATTTCAGGCTGAGTTGGACGAACGCTTGCGTTCAGTCCAACAAGCTGAGGAATTCGGTAGTACTCGCCAGCACCTCAACATGAGTAGTGAGTACGAGTACTCAGACGGCGAGGGGGAAGACTCCGACACCGACGCGAACCCTCGCCATAGGACGAAAGGGAAGCGTAAGGAAACGGATCCCCAGCCAAAAAGGAATTTTGGGGAAGCATTCCAACCAGTCACAGAAAAAAGCGAGCGTGACTTCTCCAAGGCCTTTAGACCTACTGCTACAAACGCAGGAAGGTCAAAATTTGCAAGGGACATTGCAGAAGCAATCGCCCCGAGGAGTGCCAAACAAATGTCCAATATTGGCACATACGATGGTCTATCCGACCCAGATGACCATCTGAACAGGTTCATTGCGGGGGCAACCGTCAGTAACTGGACGGAACCCACGTGGTGCTACATGTTCCAGATGACTCTAGTAGGAGCAGCCAGAGCATGGTTCGACCGTTTACCGGTCCACCACATTTATGACTGGGCAGACTTCCAGAACAAGTTCAGTCAACAGTTTAGTCAACAGAGGAAACACACTGAGGAGCAGTGGACAATCCTCAACTGTGTCAGAGAAGAGGATGAATCCTTACTGGACTTCATCACCCGCTTCAACTCCAAGAAGGTGAGTCTGGGCAACATCAGTGAAGACCTCGTTCGCGCCGCTTTCATTCAGGGCGCTGAATACCCAGAACTCATCCGCACTCTGACGGGTAAAGACGGTATGCCATCCACGTGGGATGCCATAATGACGGCAGCCAAGCGCTTTGCCGAAACAGAGAAACAGCTGGGAAGAGATCTCCCCCACAATACAAACCTCTACACGCAGAGGACAAGGGAGAATAATGTAAGAACCGCCCGGCTAAACAAAAAGAGGCGGCAAGGTATTTGGCAGTCAAGGATAAACTTTGACGCCCCCTCAAGCTCTCGCCCTCTGGTTGGCGGAAGGGACAAAACGCACCCTTTGAACCGGAAAAACCGCTGGACGCCACTCACCAAGAGCGTCACGGAGATATTTGCCACGGAAAAACTGCCATGGCCAAAAGCTCCAGTGATCCGACAGAAACCCAATGCGGATCAAAGCAAGTCTTGTGACTTCCATGGGACAAAGGGCCATAGCACTGAGGAGTGCACATCCTTGAGGGACATCGTCGAGACATTCGTCAAGGATGGGAGGCTCGCACACCTCGTGGCATCTATCAAGAAGGGAGGAAGGAACGACAACAGGTACAGGGGTAACGGACGGAAGCCCGTCGACATTAGCATCAACATGGTCCATGGTAAGGTCAGAGGAAGAAAGAGACCAATGACCGAACCATGCGCATGGAAGGAAGCAGAAGTGCGCTTCCCGCGAGTGCCGGGAGGCCCAAACAAAGAAGGCCCCATTGTCATTAAAAGCCAGCTGGGGCACTACATCACCTCCCGCACCCTCGTTGACAATGGCGCATCGTCGACAGTGATGTACAGGCAGTTCTTCGACAAGCTCGATGATGAAGACAAGGAACGCCTGGAGACGGTCTACGCTTCAATGGAAGGGTTTGACGGCAGCATGAACACTCCCTTGGGCATCCTATCTTTCCCCGTCACTCTCACTGATGGGAATTATTCACGCACGGAGGATGTGGATTTTGTTGTGATGAAAAAACCACATCATACGTATGACATCCTATTCGGGAGAGACGGGATGGCAAGATTCAACGCTGTGGTATCCTCAGTCCACGGCATGATGGGATGGCCAACAACTGAAGGCGTAGCGATGATCACGGGCATTCCCCAGGTATGCATCGCATCTGTCTCCTCTAAACCCAAACCGAAGATGGCCAAACAAACCATCACTGAGCCTGAACAGTGGGCATTCAATGGGAAATATCCCGATCAGGCCGTTACCATTGGCCCGACAATTGTTGATCCAACACGCACCTTACTCAAGCGCTTACTGCAGCGAAACGCAGACATCTTCGCGTGGACACCAGCCGACATGACTGGTGTACCCCGGGGAAAGGCAGAGCATAAGCTCAAATGCGATCCGGCCGTAACGCCGATCGTACAAAAGCGCAGAGTAATGGGGCCCGAGCAAACCAACGCGTGCAGAACCCAAGTCAAGGAACTCCTTGATGCGGGCATCGTGCGCGTTAGCAAATATCAAACATGGGTTGCAAATCCCGTAATGGTACCGAAGAATAACAAACAATGGCGCATGTGCATAGATTTCAAAGATTTGAATAAAGCATGCCCCAAAGATTGTTATCCGTTGCCAGAAATTGATCTCAAGGTGGATTCGGTGGCACCATTTCGCCTTAAATGCTTCTTGGATGCGTATAAGGGGTACCATCAAATCCACATGGCTGTGGATGACCAGGACAAAACCGCCTTTCGGACGCCCGATGGCACATTTTGTTATAAAATGATGCCGTTCGGACTTAAGAACGCGGGGTCCACGTACCAACGACTAATGGACAAAGAGTTTCACGCCCAAATTGGGAGAAACTTGGAAGTCTATATGGATGATTTGGTCATCAAAAGCCCCGAGCCAGAGACGATGTTGAAAGACATTGAGGAAACTTTCAACACGCTCAGAAAGATAAACATGAAGCTCAACCCGAGCAAGTGTTCATTTGGGGTGGAAGAAGGGAAGTTCTTAGGGGTCATTATTACTAAAGATGGCTTCAGAGCGAACCCTGAAAAGGTCGAAGCCATTGTCAAAATGGAATCACCTACCACCATAAAACAGGCTCAAACACTTAATGGACGACTAGTCGCGCTTAACCGCTTTTTGGCAAACCATGTGGATAGGTCGTTCCCTTTTGTGTCAACACTAAGAAATTGTTTAAAGAAAACGCACTTCCGCTGGACACCAGAAGCGGAAGCAGCTTTCCAGGAGATTCGATCACGCCTGATCGAACTCCCAACACTCACAGCACCACAAGCGGGAGAGGAGTTAATCCTATACCTCTCCGCAACAGATAGAGCAACCGGGGCAGTCCTGCTTGTAGAACGAAAAGGCATCCAGATGCCAATCTATTATGTTAGCCGCGTGCTGGCAGACGCGGAAACCCGGTACTCTACCCTGGAAAAACTGGTCTTGGCACTTATACACGCTTCACGCAGGTTGAGACGATATTTCCAGGGTCACCCAATCACTATTCTCACCAACTTCAAACTCTCAAATGTTCTAGGCAAACCCGAGTTATCGGGACGCCTAGCCAAATGGGCAATTGAATTGGGAGAATATGCGATTCAATACAAGCCGAGACCAGCCATTAAAGGCCAGGTCCTGGCTGATTTTATTGCCGAAGTCCCCGCTGCGCGGGAGAAAGAGTGCCAGGAGGAGGTTCAACCCTCCCCAGCACACGAAATCGATGAGGTCTGGCGACTCTATACTGATGGAGCAGCTAGTAACGAGGGTTCAGGCGCAGGGTTAAAATTAACAAACCCAGCAGGCCAGGAATATACTTATGCTATTCGGCTGGATTTCCCAAGTACGAATAACGAAGCTGAATATGAAGCATTCCTGGCCGGATTGAGGATTGCGCGTAAAATGGGTGTAAAAAATTTGGAAGCCCATGTAGATTCCATGCTAGTGGCAAACCAAATAAACGGGACGTACACGGCTGTAAATGACACAATGGCCCTGTACCTTGCCCAGGCCAAAGCCATCATGCGCGATTTTAACGATTGTAAAGTGATACATGTCAAGCGCAGCGAAAACAAATCTGCGGATGCGTTAAGCAAGCTTGCATCACTGGCCTTCACCCACTTGGGTAAGGACATCCGCGTGGAACTCCTCGAAACACCATCAGTCCCGCACAAGGAAATTTGTGTCATCCAAACCGGTACAGAAACATGGATGACCCCAATAATAAAATACCTTGAAGCAGGAACGTTACCAGAGTCGAAGTCACAGGCAAGAAAACTACGCTGTAAAGCACTGAATTATCAGCTGGTCAATGACACCCTTTACAGACGTAACTTTCTTGGCCCATTGTTAAGATGCGTGGACAACCAAGATGCTGACTACCTCCTAAGGGAGGTTCACGAAGGCATCTGTGGAGTACACGCAGGCCCCCGCGCTGTGGTAGCCAAGCTAAACAACGCGGGATACTTCTGGCCGGGTATGCATATGGACGCGTTGGCATACATCAGAAAATGCAGATCTTGTCAGCTTTACGCACCCAACACGCATCGCCCGAAAAATTAACTTGTTCCTGTCACTTCCTCATGGCCATTTCAGAAGTGGGCCATTGACGTGACAGGCCCATTTCCAACAGCAGCTGGGAATGTTCAGTTCCTAGTGGTGGCCATTGACTACTTCACCAAATGGATAGAAGCGAAACCTTTAGCCCAAACAACCGCAAAGCATATCAAAAAATTTATTTGGGAATTTATTATTTGTCGTTTTGGACTTCCACAGAATTTGGTAAGCGACAATGGCACCAACTTTGCTGACAAGAAGCTACAGCAGTGGCTGAAAGAACTTCAAATCACCCACACCTTTACCTCAGTGGCACACCCGCAAGGTAACGGTGAGGTAGAAAGAGCAAACAAGAGCATCGTCGAAGGCATCAAGAAAAGACTCTTGGAACACAGATCCGGCTGGGTGGACGAGCTTCCGCACGTCCTTTGGGCAAACAGAACGCTGAAGAAGACCAGTACGGGAGAAACCCCGTTCAGTCTCACTTATGGCACTGAAGCCATGATCCCAGTCGAAATCGGTTTACCCTCACCAAGGGTCTTAATCCAACCAGAAGACAATGATGCGGAAAGACGGTTAGACCTTATGCTAACCGAAGAGCGCAGAGACTTAGCCGCCGTGCGTGAAGAAAACTACAAACGACAAATGCAAAAGTACTACAACACGCGGGTAAAACTCTGCAACTTCAAGGAAGGAGACTACATACTGCGTAACAACGAGGCTTCGAACCAACAACGCCCAGGAAAGTTGGCCCCGATTTGGGAAGGGCCATACATCATCAAAGAAGTTCTGGGAAAGGGCGCGTACCGGCTCGAAAGGCTCGATGGCACTCCCATCCCTAGAACATGGAATGGAGCTCAATTACGCAAATGTTATATGTAGATCAATTCCAACTTGTAAAGAAAAGGCCTAGAGCCACTTCTAATGGAAATGATTCTCCTTTCATGATGTATTGATAGCTTGTAACCTATGAACTTCCCTTACGGGAAGAAGTAGTTGCGTGTGGAAGGCGGTAATACCCGCATAAACACAACGCCAAAATGTTAAAAAGTTCTAAGGAAAACCTACACGCAGGTCAGATGAAGGTAAAGTTTAGACATCCTTGTAAGTGCAAGTGACGGTCTTACCCGCACAATCACGAACAAGGAAGCCAAACTTAACTTACCATCTACCACGTTAAAAGGTTAACTTATGAACACTTAAAAAAGAAGAAAAACCTACACGCAGGTCAGATATAGGTCTGAAGTTAAAGCCATCCTACTAAGTGCAAGTGACGGTTACACCCGCACAATCACGAAAGAGGAAGCGAAAACTTTAGTCCATTATCAACCACGTTCAAAGGTTTAACTTAATGCCTTAGAAATTTCGAAAAGGAAACCTACACGCAGGTCAGATAGAGGGTAAAGATTAGCCATCCTACCAAGTGCAAGCGACAGTTTTACCCGCACAATCACGAGGGAGGAGGCGAAACTTTAACCCATCATCAACCACGTTCAAAGGTTCTTATTCTAAACACTTGGAAAATTGCTAAATCAAACTAAGTATGCAAGTCATAAGTTGATAAAGCAAGGAACCCAAGGAAGGAAATAACAATCTTATACGCAAAGAGATTAATATTTCACAATCAATTACAAGAATGGTTGGGTAACTACCCGCCTAAAAGAAATCTATACAAAGCTAAGTCTATCCTAGCAGCGGGAAGGGATCTTCAGGATCAGGCTTCAGGGCCACCTCCGCTTGGGCCAGCACCATCAGAGCGCGGCTGCCCAAGGAAAGCCTTAAGGATGTTTAGCCCATCATCAGCAGCAGCGACTTCATTCACCTTCTCCACCACTGGATGCGGGAAGGCAGCGTACTGATTCACAGCTTGGTCATAAGCAGCTTCAGTATTAACATTGAATAAAGGGAAGTTGGAGGGCGGAAAGCCTCTCTCAGCAAACCCTAGACCAAGCAGGAAGCCAGTCTTCTGCCCATCCTCATGAGAAGCGTTGAGGGCTGCGCTCATTGCATCGTCGTAAGAGGTCTCTGAGAGGACCTGACGCACAACCTACAAAAGAATACTTAGAACATTTTCTAATTACGAGCAGAAAGCGTAAAGAAAAAGAGGATACCTGAGGCAACGCTTCTCGAAGCAACCATTGGAGGGTAGCTTGACTTTCTTTACAAGCACGTTCGGCTCCGCTTTTATCAAGGTTGGCAAGTTGAACTTCCTTGGCGGCAGCTTCTTCGACGCTTTTGAGTTTCCTTTCAGTACGGTCAAGCACCCCCCTCTGGTCAAGGATCTCCTGCAGCTTCTTGGCATCTTCCATTGCCAAGGCGTCATGAGCATGCTGAAGAGCCTTTAATTTGCATTTAAGCTGCTCATTCTCTTCGCGAAGTGGCTCAGCAACAGCTTCAGCCTTGGCAGCCCTCTCAGTTGAGTTTCGCGCAGTCTCCTTGGCCAGCCGAAGCTGTTCATTCACAGCTTGGGCAGCCTTGGAGCGGGCCTCGAGTCGCGCCTGGACTTCAACCTCAAGGGCCTTGAATGCCTTCTCCTTCTCGGCTGCGGCAGCGGCCAACTGCCGGTTCTCCTCCCGAAGAGCCCGCGCTTCAGATATATCTTTGGCGCGAGCTGCTTTTAACTTGTCGTTTTCACGACAAAGCAGCTCGACGCGGGGCTGCGTTCGGGCCTGGAGAACCCGAAGCTCATTGGTTAGCCTACCCTCTTGGTAGCTAGCCATGGCTTCCCCCAACGCACCATGAGGAGCAGCGTGGCGAGCCCAGTCCACGCACTCCACAGGGGTGCGAAGGGTTGTTCCTCGGCGTATGTTCCATCTTGGAACATACACTTCATTGGAATCCGACACTGCAAAAGAAACAAAGGCAGTTAGGAAAAGATGATAAAAATATGTAAAGGAAAAAGAACCCTACGTACCTGTAGGGTCAATAACAGGCCGATAGCCGCCAAACCCATCACCTGAACCTAAAGGAAATCCATCCAACAGGTCAGGCAGACGGGAAGGTGGCATAGATCGGCGGGAAGCCTGGCGCATACCTGAAGGTCCGGCCGTCGGTGCCGGTGGCGCAGGTATAGTGGCAGCCGCTGTGGTAGCCATGGTTGGCGCCACCTCCTCAGCAACAGTAACCGCCGGCTCCGTGAAAGATGCTGTAAAAATTGCACTCACGGCCGGCGGAGACACCTTCTCAGCTGGAACAGCCTCAGGAAGGCTGGAACCAGCGGAAGCAGGCGTAGACGCCTGGGTCGATGCCTCGGGAAGGCTGACCGAGCCTACCGTCATTGGCGGGGGAATACTTGCTCCAACTCCACCCTGGAATGCGTCAACATCCACACCTACACAAGCAAAAGTGTTAGAAAAATTTATTTTAAACAACAAATCTAGACAAGAATTATGGGGGTACTTACGGGGTTTCTTGAGCTTGAACGCACGGACGAGCGGGGGCGAACCCGATGGAGCCGGCCTCTTGACACCGGTAACCGTCGTTGCCGCTGCCTCCTCGGAGGTGACACCTGCAGCCTCCGGAGCGGTGGTCTCTTCACCACCGGGCTTCCCCGCCACCTCTGCATTATCTGACTCCGAGTCAGATAGGACTACCGGGTCGGCCGTAGAGGCCACCTTCTCCTTGCCCTTCGCGACGGCAGCCTTTCTCTTCCGCACCAGTGGAGGACCTTCTGCGGATTCCTCAGAAGAAGAAATGTCATGAACTCCAGCAGCAGGCACAGCTTTGAGAGGTTCAGGGTAGAAGATAGGCTTACCTGGCCGACGGTGGCTCAGGATCTCTTGGCCTGGCGGGTAAACCTCCACGAACCGACCCGCAGTCTGCTCGAGGATGGGCAACTCGTTCTCGTCCAGAGCACGAGTACCCATCCGCGCAGGACCATCTTCCTCCCGCGGATTCAGGAGCGACTGAAGATCGTTACCCTCTGAAATCAACAAGAAAGTTAGAAAAAATCGTAGTCAGCAAAAAAGAAACAAGACATACCATAAGGGGTAGAGTTCGAACCATATTCAAGGACGATCGGAACCTTATCCGCATTCGCCGCCTTCCACACCCGGCTCATCCCCAGCATCACCATCGCCGACTCCGGAAAACGGAAAACCGGGGACTGGACCCGGGATATCTTCGAAAACCATTCCGCCTCCTCGTAGTTAAGGGCGGGAAGGTTCGGAAGCGCCTGGCCATTCTTAAACTTCATGGCGATGGGGACGGCGCGAGCGGATATGAAGAAGAACTCTCTTCTCCATGAGCGAAGACTCCGCTCGGTGGTACAAATCTTTAAACCCTTTATACGGGTTGTAAGAGTGTACCACCCCTGGATGCACCTCCAAGTGTAGAAGGTCATCAGACGGTCAACAAAGGGCTCAAGGCCCAGTATCCGGCACACCCACTCAAAGTGCCGGACCTTGGCAATGGCCATGGGGTGCACCTCTGTCAGGTGCACACCGTGCCTCTCCAGGACACGGTACACAAACTTTGTCAACGGAAACCTAAGGTTTCCGTAGACAAAGAATGCAGCATAAACCCCGATCTTGCCACTAGGGGCATCGTACACAGTATGGTGGGGTTCAGGAAACTCAGGCTCGAGAGACTCGAGCATGAACTTCCTGACGATATACTGGTACAGATCGACAGGAAGAGAACACTGGCATTCGCCAGCAGTCTTCTGATCATCAGTATCATGAGAAGACATGGTGGAAAAAAGAAAAAGATTTCAGAGTAAGGCTTTACTGAACAGAAAAATTTGCCGGAAATTACTTGAGAAGAAGAAGAAAGGTGAAAGTGTGAATTACAGATAACTCTCTTCCCCTTTATATAGTAATCGCAATTAATGCGGTGAATTTAATGCGGAGGAGAGAGAAATCAAAGGTGCAATGAAACTATGACACGTGGCAAAAAGCAGGCTGGCAACAGCTGTTGAAAGGACGTGTGCCAGTAATTTCGCGGCCACGCGCCAGAAAAATCACGCCCACGCGCCTGAAAAAGCGACTGGAATGACCATGTTCTGTCACGTCACCATAACTTCCTGCACGTCCTGACACAGTCAGAAGAAACTGTCGCGCGACGTTTCAGAGGTTTGGACTGTTCTTATCTTTTCACCAACTCTTCGAATTTCAAAATTCAAAATTCGAAAATATTAAAAAGTAAGCGGGAAAATCCCCCCTTACCTTGGCAAACAAGTAACCGTAAGACGGATGCGGGTACAGTGTTAAGGCGAAACCCTTCACACACCTAGCACCCGCAGGGAATTGAAGCCAAGAAAACCTTGGCAAACAAGTAACCATAAGACGGATGCGGGTACAGTGTTAAGGCGAAACCCTTCACATACCTAGCACCCGCAGGGAATTGAAGCCAAGTATTCCTCGGCAACCAAGTAACTATAAGACGGGTGCGGGTACAGTGTAAAGGCAAAATCCTTCACATACCTAGCACCCGCAGGGAATTGACGCCAGGAATACCTTGGAAGTAAAGTAACCGTAAGACGAGCGCAGGTACAGTGTTAAGGCAAAACCCTTCACATACCTAGCGCTCCGCTGGGAATTGAAACCAAGAAGGATCTTCTGGGCAATGCTTGCGGAAACGGAAATAACATCCCCGCACAGCGGGAGCGTCGAGAACTACGTTGTTTGAAGCTCCAAGATGGAATTGGTGGTCTTAACATAATTGATCACTATGTTCGAAACTACCAAAACCTCATGGAAAATACATACAACTGGGACTCAATGCTCCTGACTTGCGAGGAGGTTACAGACCTACCCGCATCATACCCAAAGACCAAGCAGGAAACTCGGGCATTTCTGCAAGTGACAAGGACTTCCCATGGAAAACCTTACAAAACCCTTTTCAAAACCCTTTGCTTAAGTCCAAAAGTTCACCTCACTTTATTAAACACACATGAGAAGAACATTGGACTGGGGGGACTTGAAGAGGTAGGTCCCAGCAGAGACCAGTTGGTCCCGCAAGACTCACCTTGAACAGGGTTGTCTGCGCAAAGGCCATCTGCTCCCGCAGGACCCACCATGCTCATAGAATCTTACGCGCAGTACGCAAGCTGTACACGCAGGGAAAGCCTCCCAATGGTGAAGTACCCCGCCTGTTCCCGCAGTTGCGGATACAAGCCATCAGGGAAGGCTACCCGCAGACAGCAGGGCTACACGTACAAGACTAGCTACTTCAGCAGTCACGTGAAGGCATGAGCAAGGCGGGAACAATCCCGCCCAAATGAGCCAGTCTGATTCTGAAAGATCTTTTGTACCATACCTACCAAGGTATGGATAGGACAGACGATCTGACCAGAACAGCCCATGAGCCAATCACAGGGTGACAGCTCACCGACAACAGTGCGAGGAGGAGCACCCTCTAGTACTGTTTGTCACTATTAGCCGCTGCCTACTCACCAACCCTCACTGTGGAGCAGGCGCAGCCTACAGTTGGTGGAATAGTATTACTGTTGGCCGTAACCTATTCACCAACCAGCATGGCCTGCGTACAATCCACAGTCAGTGGGACGTGCATGGTCTACAGTTGGTGGAATAGTGCAGCCGACTTTATTACTGTTGGCTGTAACCTACCCACCAACCAGTATGGCCTGTGCGTAATCCACTGTTGGTTGAACAGGAATACTATTCAGCCGGCTGTACCTTCTAGAAAACCTACCTTCGGCTATAAATACTCCAATATCTTGGAATGGTAAGATCATCTACAATCTCGTATAACTTACTTGATAACTGCTCTTATAGTATTCATATACTTTTATATTCAAAGAGCAATATAGACTGATTCTCACGCCGGAGGGTGGTCACAAGGAGGAACCCCCCCTTCTCAGTGACGAGCTTACGGTGTCTGTTTTGCAGGTTCCCTGAAGTACAACTTACTCTGCTGGACCTAACCTTCGTGGGAAACATTACCTGGCCCCCAGATTACCTATAATCTGCCCGGGGTTACTTAGTGTTTCTTCAGTCTTGAAACCTGTTGCGGCTAACTTTATCGCCGACGTCGTGTAGCGGCAAAATCTTCCCATCTATTTGTCGCCCAAATAATGTTTCCGGACAAACGAACGACCGTTAATGGCAACTTGCTTGACCCTCCGGTGGTTACACCTTCGTTGATTTCTTCGTTACCGGAATCTTCTTACCTTCTCTGTTGCCGGAACCGATGGTGACAGAGACGATGGTAGTTGACCGGAATCGATGTTGGTTGAAATCTTGAAAAAAAAGACACTTGAAATGAAGAACAACATAAAAAATACCATTAACATTCACAAAATTGAATAAAGTGAGAGTAGAGAGTTTGAAAGTGATATATTGGTGAAGATGAAAATCTAAACAAAATGATGATTTGAGTTAAAGCAGATGTATATATGTGCCAGAGGAGAGAGAGATAAGATGTTGACAAAACTACCCCTTTAAGTAGTTTCATTTAATATAATAACATCTTTTATTGAATGAGAAGTCATCATGTAATAATATCCGTTGATCAAACCAAATCAAGGGCTAAGGTTGGGTTTTAATGGGTTTTAACAAGTCACATGGGTTTTCAAACCAACCATACCCTATATATATATATATATATATATATATATTAATATTATAGTGAGAAGTGTGAGAAATAAATCTGAACCATTGATTGCTTTTAATCAATGGTCTACAATGAAAATGGTAAATTCGTAATTAAAAATATATATTTATGACATATATTTAATTAAAAAGGGTAGATATGTCCATTATGGTGTAGGCCTCATTAAACCAGACTTTAATGTGTTAAGTAGTTACTTTAAATGAGTAATCAATGCTTATTAGATAGTTAATATGATTTTATTTTTTTTCATTAGGCTGAGGGGTGTGGGGGGCTTTAGTGGGGGCTCCAACCAATAATATTATGACGTGTGGCAGAGAGAGAAACTGGATAAGGGGGTTGTTGGAGCCCCCGTTGGAGCCCTGGCCCCTGGTGTGGAGGGGCTCCAGCAGGGGCTCCAGCGAAATTTTTTTTTTATTTTTTTATAAATATATTCAAACAACGTATTATTAAAAAAACACACATTAATAAAAAAAACACATTAATATCTAAAATTCAAATTACAAAAAAAAACGTACTAAAAATTAAACAAACAATAATACTTAATAATAACACTAATCTAATACAAGATCATCGGGTCGCCTCGCCCACAAATGTTCAACCAACTCATGTCGAAGATTCCCGTGTATCTCACGGCTCTTGATATTTGCTATGTTATGAAGTCTTTGTTGATCACTGATTGTGGACGGTTGTGGCGGAATGTCACCTTGAGAGGATTTTAGGAGGAAAGGTGTATAATTGTGAAATGAAGTATATTTTATAAAGGTATATATTTATAGTTTAAGAAAATATTTTTTTTTTTAATTTAATATGAGCTCAACGGATCTTTTCTGTAAACCTATATAGAATATATATATTTGTTTATTTTTTTCAGCTCCCAACGGTCCAAAATACCTCAAAAGGTGTGCTCCTCTCTCTCTTCTCCCGCTAACCAGCTCACGCCTGCATTGTTTTTCGCGTTAGCGCCCCCGTTAGCGCCCCGGTGGTGTGGTGTTAGCGCCTGGGGGCGCGAGCGGATGGGCGCTAGCGCCCCCTTGAAGCCCCACACCCCTCAGCCTTATAATTATGTATATTATGGATTTAATCCTTTTTCATATAGTTATATACAATATATTTAGTTAAGTCTACATGTCATTTGTTTTGCTTACACTATATTATATAAGCAAACTGATTCCTACACAACATTAGTTTTAGTTATGACTACACAATATTTGAAAGTGTGCCTACACTACATTAGTTTTGTCTACACCACATTAGATATGTCACATTATTTATGACTACACAATATTTGAAAGTGTGTCTAAACTACATTAATTTTACCTACACTATATTATATATGTCTACACTACATTAGTTATGACTATACAACATTTAAAAATGTTCCTACACTAAATTAGATATGTATACCCTATATTAGTTTTGACTACACAACATTACGTAGCTACGTTACTAAGATAATACCACATTAATTGATTAAAAGAAAAAAAACATTGTGTAGGACGTTAAAAAGTTATATAGATATATGTTGGTTGTGTAGTGATTTTTCATTTAATCGTTTTCCAAGCATGTTGGTTGTGTAAGGATTTGCTGGCTGTATAGGGACGTGCAATTTAATAATCGTGTACATTATATTTGTTATGACTACACAACATTTGAAAGTATGCTTACACTATATTTGTTATGTCTACACAATATCTGAAAGCGTACATAAACTATATTAATTTCGCCTACATTACATTAGATATGTCTACACAACATTAGTTATGCCTACACAACATTTGAAAGTGTACCTAAACTACATTAGTTATGACTACACAGATACACAACATTCGAAAATATGCTTACACTACATTACGTAGCTATATCAACATTACATAACACCTACACTACATTAGTTGATTGTAAGGCCAAAAAGTTGTGACTTACGATATCAAATTACGAAACTCATTATATATTTACGGTCAATTTAATAATTTATGTCGGCGAGAAATCCAGACATGAGACGAGAGCTTCGGGCACGCGTTTAGCTTCAACTGGAGAATGCTTCTAGAATGTTAGTTGTTTGGCTATAAATAGAGCCTTATGTTGTTCGTTTTAGTGTGTGTTTTGATGGTGTAAACAACCACCCAAGGGGAGCTCACATTGGGTGGGATCGGTCCGTTTAATATAATGAATCTTTTGTACCGGTTACGAGATCGTTCATTTATTTTATCGTTATATTATTTATGTTCGGTCGTTTGTTTCACCGCACCCGTCTCGAGCATTTATCAAGAACAAAGCCGTTCGTTTGTCGGATCCGGTTCGGGACCTACAATTGGTATCAGAGCTGGTCGAATCTTATGATTCAACTTTGTTCTTGATATTCGGGTTCTATTTACTATTACCCGAACCGAGACGTTAAATTTCTTGAAGATTTGGAAATAAAGTTGATGTTTGAAAATAAAGTGTGAAGATTTGGGGAAATAAAGGTGCTTGATGTTCGTCTCTTTGTGGATCTGGATTCACTGCTGGTTAAAGGTTCGATTTAGAGTTTTATGAAGTTATTTTTATGAATCTTTGATTTTTTTTTAAAAAAAAAGAACAGT
This sequence comes from Bidens hawaiensis, assembly GCF_021521415.1. Lineage (NCBI taxonomy): Eukaryota > Viridiplantae > Streptophyta > Magnoliopsida > Asterales > Asteraceae > Bidens > Bidens hawaiensis. Next base: position 872,055 of record NW_027491668.1, read on the forward strand.
GGGGGTTAAAGAATGTCGGCTCCACCCGTAATAATCAAATCAATGATTCATTCTTGCTTCATCGTGATGTTAAGAGCTTTTATGTCACAAATTGATGGTCAGGAAGGAGATAAGGCCGGCATCACCTCCGTGGCGGCGGTCTAACCGCCGGTGATCCTTGGTGGCGTAATTTTGTAAGAGATGGTTGTTGGATTCATAGTGGACGGTGGCTGCAGATCTTGAACAATTTTTGGTAGGGGCTAGTCGCCGGATTACGATTTTCTGACAAGGGGTGACGGCGTTTGATGGTGACGGTTTTCTGGTGGTCATCGTGACGGAAAGAGAGGGGTGGCCAGAGGTGGTGTGAGAATGGTGGACGGCCGGAGCTTATTTTTTCAGTGAAGAGACCCGGTACCGGAATTCGATTTCCGGTGAGTTGGCTGTGGATGGTGGCTGCTCCCATTGATGTCAACAAATGTTCTGATTTTTGTGCCCTAACATGAATTTTAAAGAGATATGGGCTTGGGCTGGTTTTTTTTTTTAAATGGCATGGGCTGAGAACATAGGCCCAATGCATGGGCTGTTTAAGCTAATCAGTGGACCAGCAATTGCTTGTCATGTTTTGGGCCAGCAGGATTATTTTATGGTGGATAAATTCATGTGGAGCCTGTTCCTGCCGAGTAAGTCGTTTATTTTTCGTGTTGACCAAACTGGAGAAAGTCAAACTTGTTCGGGTTTTCGTCTTGCTTAACCGTGTTCAAAGCTCGTTATTTCTAAGGCGTTCGAGAAGTTGGATCCGAAAGGTGAACTGTAACATCCAACTTTTTGTTAAATAATAAATGACGAAAAATTTTGTTATTAACTGTGTGTCGTTAAGTTAGTCGTGTGTTAAATATTTGGATAAGGATTTGAAATGGGAATAGAGAGTAGGTGGTGGGACCCATAGCCCACTATATAAACCCAACCCACCCACCATTTCACCATTTTGTCTCCCTCCCCACACACTAAAAACACACACACACTTCTTCTCTCAAACACCCGGATCCAAATCCGAGCAAAAGAAAGGTGAATCTCGTATTCAACGTCATCGAGCAACAAGAAACGTTTGGAAGATCCTGCGTGTTGTCCCGATCTGAACTCGAACCCGAAGCAAAGGTAGGTTTCGGTTTAAATGGTTAAGTTTTATGGTTAGAATCGGCATGCAAACAGATATAATGATAGATCGGGTTGTGAAATGTAAGAAAAATATAAACTTGGTAAGTTATAACCTCTCGGGTGCACTTTGTGATAAAAATGTGGTGTTTAGACTTTGAGAGATGGGTTCAGGATCAGGTGCATGGGGTCAGAATGTGTCGAAAGGTGGGAAAGAGTAAAAATCAGGTCCTGAGGAAGAGCAATGAAGTAAAATGGCCATTAAATGGTAAAAACGAAGAAAAAGAAGAATTTCGCATCACATAAGCCATACGAAGCGAAAAAGGCTATTTCGCATAGCAAAAAAGGTAATTTCGCATCGCACAGTCATGCGAAGCGAAACAATTTCATGCGAAGCGAAACAGCTCAACCCCAGCCAGGGGCGCTGCCCCTTGGACCCTACTAGGGGCTGCCGCCCCTAGACCCCGCTACCAGGGGCGCTACCCCCGGACCCTCGTTAGTTGAGGGTGTCATTGACTTAGATATAAGAAGTAGTAGTAATGGATATTTGACACTCGTAATGCGTTATACAGTTAGCCGTGCACAGCTAAAGAAGGGCATTACCATTAACGGCGAGAGAAACCGACTTCAGGTGAGTTTCTAGCCCCTTTATCCATTATGTTTTTGGGGCTGTGTGCATACTCCTTTGTGATAGTTGTTAATACACTTAACTGGTAAGTGTATGATATGTGTATGTCATATGTATGACTAAGTATTGAATGTTATTATGGAATGTTTATACGAATGAATATATACATATACGTATATACATGACCAGAAGATATGTATAGTATGCATGAATGAAAATGAATGTATGATCGAGTGACGTGACATGTATGGTTATTGGAGACAAAGGAACCAGACCCTAAAAAAATATCTGAGACAGAAGGGACTAGACCCTGAATATCTGAGACAGAAGGGACCAGATCCTAATAATATCTTAGACAGAAGGGACCAGACCCTAATAATATCTGTGATAGCGGAGATAGAATAGCCTATGGTAAATTACAACGCCTTATGAAAGAAAGTATGTAAGCGCGTGTGCATGTATATAAAGTTTGTATGAAAGAAGTAAGAGTAAATAAGGTATGAATATGTATATTCGGATGCGTATGAGTAAGGATATGATTGTATTGTATGTTAAATGATTAACTAGAACTCACTCAGCGTAGCTGACTTTTAGTATGCACGCAGGCAAATAGATTGAGGCAGCTGGCTTGAGGAGGGACACATGGCATGGACAGAAGAGATTGACATATACGAAGAAGTGTCAAGATTGTTTTAATTAATCACGATTTGTATGTTAAGACAAGAATGAATGTTTTGTAATGTGATGTATGAAGTTTTAAATTATTCCGCGAAAGTTTTAATTAACTCTGATTTTAGAACTGTGTTTATGAGTAAATCCAACACCAAAGTAGGGTTACCGGGAACGGGGCCTTACATGAACTTCGAACGAAATAATAAGTTTTGTTCATTTGAACGATGAAGCCGGTAATTCGAGATTAATTTGTGGAAATTCGAGCTCATCTCATGCCTATATACAAGCGAGAACTACTTCAACATTAAATATAGGTACGTCATACCTTGAGGGGGTGAATTGAAACGAAGAGGCCTCGATTTATCGGGTGATTTGTGAAGATGCGAGACACGGTTCGACAAAGTTTTGATATCATAAGTCAAGGGGGTGATTGTAAGGCCAAAAAGTTGTGACTTGCGATATCAAATTACGAAACCCATTATATATTTACGATCAAGTTAATAATTTATGTCGGCGAGAAATCCGGACACGAGACGAGAGCTTCGGGCACGCGTTTAGCTTCAACGGGAGAATGCTTCTAGAATGTTAGTTGTTTGGCTATAAATAGAGCCTTATGTTGTTAGTTTTAGTGTGTGTTTTGATGGTGTAAACAACCACCCAATGGGAGCTCATATTGGGTGGGATCGGTCCGTTTAATATTATGAATCTTTTGTACCGGTTACGAGATCGTTCCTTTATTTTATCGTTATATTATTTATGTTCAGCCGTTCGTTTGTCGGATCCGGTTTCGGGACCTACAATGAATATCAAGGAAAAAAAAACTTTACATTGAGATCAAATAGAATAATAATAATTAACCATGTTTTAGAATAAAATGATTTTAGATCAATGCATAATAATAGCAAGGTTTTCTCTTTTTTTTTCCTTTCCTTTTTACATTACAAAATAAAGTGCATGTGAATACAATATTCACAAAAACTTAAAGTTGTATGTGCTATGGATTATTACACCTAAAAACGTAAGGTATGAATTATGTAAAAATATTAATCTAGTTGTTGCCTTCCTATTATTATTATTATTATTATTATTATTCTCATATAAATTAGCTTTTTGTTTGATTAAATACACACGCACACATGTGTTGATTTCTATGTAATAATAATAATAATAATAATAATAATAATAATAATAATTTGTAACTACTATTAGCTAGTAATTTATCATTAACTAAACCATTAATGAGTATGAGTTACAAAATAAAACACTTTATATTTTACTAGTGTATCCTTGTATTTAAATAATCAGAAATTAAAAAGAAATTATGTGATTGGTTAGAATCACTTCTCGTTATAAGAAACACTTCTGAAATGAACCTAATCATATATATATATATATATATATATAATTATTGATTTTACAAAGTGACCAGTGGATTGACTAAAACATCTACCACTTATAAACACAATTATATTTATACCATATTATGGTACATATGATATGAGGATAACAAAAAATATTTTTTCAAAATTTTAGAAGTTTAATTAACCATAGCTTTTAAATTAAAGCATATGGTTACAATGTTTCAAAAACATATTGTTGACTTTATTTTAAACCAACTTCTTAACATGATTTTTAATGGCAGTAACTTTTCAATAAATTAATATTCTATTAAATTTTAAGTCATAAAAACAAGTATTTTAATTTTTTTAAATTGAGTATGATACTGCTATATGTTTTTTCTTTCTTTTTTTAAATTAACTTATTACGTGATTATCGTGTCCATGTTTCTCATTGTATTACGCGGACACCACTTTAGTGTGTGTGTTTATGTATTAAAATATAATATTTTGCCTAGCTTGTTTGGTTTGTAAACATGTAGAGTAGAGCTGGCATGGTTTATAAACAATTCGACCCGAGCTGCGGGGGCGTACGTACCCACATACAAAGAAAGGGCAGCTACCTTCCATAAAAGAAAATTTGCCCCTTATAAAATTTTAGTTAAGCCCCAATCACCTTCTATAAAAAGGAATCATGGGTTCACCTCTGCTGAGCTAGCTCAATAGGTAAACAAGCTGATTTCAAACACTTTTTTCTTTTTCAGTTTGTGACGAGCAAGTTCCAAGCCATGCCTATTTGAATAGCATTAATTCTTACCCATTTGAGAAAGAGGGAACATGATGTGGATGTGATGTGATCCATCAAGGAACATGGAGCGTGGAATGCCTGGTCAACACACATTTGTCGATATTTGACGACTTAAAATGGATGCTTTAAAGGTTGGAAAAGAGTGGCGTAAACAAGTTGGTGTTGTCAACATTAATAATGCCTTGCGACCCCAAACACCATGCCACCTCAATATTTTAAGCCATTTCCAAACACATATTCTACAAACTACATAATTGCAAAGAATATTCCAACCCTTTGGGACCGTTATATGGTAATAATAATTTTCAGTCATCACGAAAATACAACCCGAATCCGGAACGAAAGAAACATGTTTTGGGTTAAAAGGTTACGTGTCTGGTTGAATTTATATACATGTTAATCATGATAATCTAAAACTCTTGTGGGGGTTAATGATATGATATGAAATTGAAACTTCAAGTTGATCATTTGAAAATAGGAAAGTTTTCAATTATTTGGATGATTGTATGTATTAGAAAATTGATAATTAATTAGAAAATATGAAGAGTACGATAGCCTAAATACAAGAAAGTCGACGTTCTAATAAAGAAAAAAGAAAATTGATTTGAACTTGAATATGCTTTTAATCTACCTATATTATTAAAGCAACACAATTATCCACGTGTCATTCAATTAGACCCTTCACATAGGCGTCAAGTGTACACGTTTCTTTTTTTACAATTTCCTCTTCATGAATAATAAAATAAAAAATATATTGTGGATGAGAATCAAAGTCACTACATTGCTTTTAAAATATTTGTGGCTTACCAACTCAACTAGAATAAATTGATGTTAGTCTTCTATTTTTCATTATTTTTTCTTAATTGATATAGATTCATAACCTTCCATTTTGTTCTATCACCTATGTATCACACAACCTCTATTCTAGTTATGTAATATTTATTTACTATTTTCAGATGTTAGTTTCAAAATAGATCAACTTGTTTACACGTAATTTGTTACCTCATTAGCAGATTAAATTTGTGGTAGAGGTATGAGCTATTCGTGTTAGAGTGTATCAAAATTAGAGTTTAACATTGTGACATATGCGGTTAATTACGTCATATTCAGATTAGGTTGTGTGGTCACATTTTCATCAACGGATTTTTTATGGACACCGCCCTGATTGCTAAAACATCGCTCAATACGTCACGTATAGGGCTATACGCGGGGTATTAGGCGGTGTTTCTGGAAAACACTACCAATTTTGTCTTATTATGTTTTTTTTATTTATTTTTGGTTTTTTATTTTGTTATTATTGTTATTGTTATTTATCATTATTATCATTATATATTAATTATTTATTTAATATTTAATATTATTTGGTGAAAACACTTAACACGTATATATATACCAAAAATCATTGTTATATTGATAAACAGTACAAATAAAAGAAAATACGACAACTAGAACATAAAAATCTACGGCAGGAAGCCGTTCATGCCCAAGCCATCATCGTGGCCCCCAAACGCCGCGCCAACGTCGGCGTCGTCCTCTCCCCTGCGCCTAGGCCCTAAACCGTCCGCGGCATCCACGTCGTCGCCCCGTCCACGTCTCACGCCAAACGTGCTCGCCTCGTGGTCAAAATTGGGGGGGGGGGTGGCGGTGGCATGATGTACTGCTGTCCAGACAGCTCCGCTACCCGACTGCTAACAAGTCAGTCGATCTGGTGCCACATCTGGCTCATCCACCAGTCTATCTGGCGCGACATCTGCCTCATGTGTGGGTGTAGGCGAGTATATCGTGTGTGGGCGTCTGAACCCTCAGCGAACTACACATAAGGGTAGGTGACCAACACGTCGTCACCCGCTGGGGGTCCCCGGCCCCGGCCCAGCCCCATCTGCTGCTCGTACTCCTGCTCGATCTCGTCCTCAATCTCATCGTCCCCAAACTATAATAATAACAAATAATAATTATTATAACAATTACAATAATAATAATAATAATAATACCTATAATATTAATAATAATAAATAATAACAACAACAATAATAATAATATTAATATTAATAAATACTAATAATAAATATTAATAATAATATTTATAATAAAATAGATAATGTTAATAAATTAAAAAAAATTATATATCAGAGGCGACGTATAAAGCTATACGCTGCCGCTGATAGTCACTGAAAATCGACGGCCGGACTCCGGCCGACGGTTTTATCCATCCACACAACAGCATCATCATCATCACATCATCATCACATCATCATCATCATCTAAACATAATCATCATCAACAACATAATATTAAAAAATTACCTCCATGTCGTGTCGGTGTCGGGTCAAATCTCATCGGCTTGTGTCGTAATCCGGTCGGTGTCGGTCCAACGTAGACTCGTGTTTGGATGCTCGGATGCTCGGGAGGGAGTTTGAAATTTGAAATATAATGTGGCAGTTGAGCAGTCGGCGTTCATTATAAGGGGGCATAAATACGCGATGTATAGGTCTATACACGGCGTATTCTGCCTATTTTTAATATTTATTATTATTATTTGTTTGTTATTTATTTATTAGTATTTATTATTTATTATTTATTAGTATTTACTATTATTATTAGTTATTATTATTATTATTTATTTATTATTATTATTTGTTTGTTATTTATTTATTAGTATTTACTATTACTATTATTAGTTATTTATATTATTTATTATTATTATTATTATTATTATTATTATTATTATTTGTTTGTTATTTATTTATTAGTATTTATTATTTATTAGTATTTACTATTATTATTAGTTATTAATATTATTATTCATTATTTATTATTATTATTATTTATTAATATTAGTTATTAATAATATTATTATTTTTTTATTTTTCTTTATTTATGTATATGTGTGTGTATGTCTAAATACATCCATTGATACATTTTTTTCTATAAGCTGTCTAGATCTACGTTAAGGGTTCCCTTCTGTGGCATTTGTCAATTTCGGGTTATTTTATACTTGTGTTCTTAATGTAAACCCGACCCGTTTTGTATCCCGAACCTTTTGATATTATCAAAATGATGAATTTTATGTTACATATTTGTTTTATAGTTGTCGGATCTAAAAAAAACATCCTTTTCGGTTCTTAAAAGGCCCTGAAAACGCTCAAAACGAACTAAAGGGACAAAAACTACCAAAATGGAGACTTGAAGGACCCATTTGTAGTTTGTGCTTTCTTGGGTCTATAACCAACCCATTTTCATGCAACACCCTTTATGAAAGACCCATTCAACTTACCAAGTATATACACACCCATCTTTTTCATTTGTGCTTGCTCATTTCCTCATTTCTCTCTCAAATTCTTGAATTCTAAGGTTGTTCTTCATAGTTTGACTCTCAAGGTCAAACTAAGCTAATATTTCATTTTAACTAACTTCTCGATACTTAAAGCTTGATGTTACAACATATACAACATATATATAATATACACTTCTTGTTTACCTTCAGTCTTTCATTTCTCCGGTCTCGGCCGGTTGAAATGTCGGGCTAGTAAGGCAAGGTTACATGGAGGACTTTCTAGTCCTTGTTTATATATTTAACAAATCTAACCATATAACTTGTTATACTTGCTTAAGTTCTGCATATTTTAGTTTATTTTTCATATTTGTCAAGTTCCATGGTATTGGGTATGTGGTGACTAGCCTCGGTTTCATCCCGAGTTGAGAACCGAACCAAAAACAAACTTTCGTTTAAAAGCTTTATTGTTAACTTTTTGAATGTAAAACTTGAGTATTATTATTTATAAGTTATTTTACAAGTTCCATGGTAATTGGGTATGTGGTAACCATCCTCGGTCTTATTCCGAGTCAAGGACCGAACCAAAAACTGAACTAAACCGAGTTCACTCGCTTAAGACACACAAGTGTGTTTTTAGCCACCAAAACTCATATTTTTCTTCAAGATTATATTTTAAATCAATTTTAGTTAATTTCTAAACATACTTGGCATGTCGGTAACCAACTTGATCTTATAACAAGTTCGGACCGATAAAGTCGTATACTCGCTTAACGAACGTTAAGGTTCTTCACAATAGAACTACATGCTTGGTTAAGTCTATTTTGATTTTATTGAGTTATCTCATAACATTTATTATTTTGGGAAGTTAACTTTGAGCTTGGTCAATTATCAAGTCTCGAACCGACAAACCCGAACACTCGTTTAAACCTCGTTTTGGTATTCTTATAACCAAGGGCTTTGCAATATTACATTTTAACCCACATTATTACTTAACATAGGTTGAGTAAAAAGAAAAAAAAAACTAATAAATAGAATACTGAGACCCGATTTCGAGTAAACTTATTTTACAAAACTTGTTTATTTAATTTCTCAAATATTTACAATTTAAATCCTAATCTTTATTTATTTACTTTATTTGTCATGTATTTTATTTTAAACCCTTCCAAGACTACCTACTAACACAAGACCCGTTTAATATAGGTCTTGCTCGTTAAACCGATCTCTCCGATTATTCACGACACTATCTTTCAAGTTACTTGTTAATGTGAGTACTTTTTCATCCCCCGTTTTCCATCTTTCGTTTTGGGGGTGGCATTGCATACTTATTCAAATTCAAATGATTTATACTTGAGTCTTAAACCACAACACTTATTGTATATGTTTACTTAATAAATGCTCGATTTGGTGTTATATGCTTTACATGATTATGTGCAAATTCTTGAATGCTAAGGCGGGTAGTCTCATCAAAGTATGATCATATGTTAATTCCGAGTATATATGGTATCCCCATATAGAAAGGTGTCGTCAATGTATTCTTATTGACGATTTCATTATTGTCGTCAATGTATTCTTATTGACGGTTCGTCAATGTATTCTTATTGATTGTTTTATTATCTAAAATGTTGCTATTATTTATTATTTTCATATACTAGTTGTGAATTTCATACTATATACTTATTGTCCAAAACTATGAAAATTGCTCACCAACCTTTGTGTTGACAAACTATATTTTATGCAATGTTACAGGTTTGATGTTAGCTTGATTGGATTACTTGAAGAAACTTATCATCTTGGCTTTAGGATATTAGAAAATGAAAGAACAAGTTATTTGTTTATCTATCTATTTGACATTTTTGTATGAACAATTGTTGTGTTATTGATGATGATATGGATTTCAATGAGTTGTTTAAATATTGTAACTTTATAGTGTCATTGTGCAATGAGCAATCATGTCGCGCCTCAACGTTTCCACCTTCATTGGTCGGGGTGTGACACCTTCGCCATCCCGTGCGTATCTGTTCGTACTCCTCTATACGTTGTCCGTACAGTGTTTTCCATTCTAGTGCCGCCGGTACGGCGCTTCTTTCCCAATTAAGGTTCGGTGTAGGCATTGGGAAATCTCCTACCAGTTTGATATATATCTAGTGATCACCTCCCTAGTTAGCGATGCCTATAACCACTGGATCCAGAATCAAATCAGGACCGATTCTCAATGGGAAGTAAGATTCGGTATGATTGCCAGCCAGGTTGACTAACACACACCCGTATGTCTGAATAGCCACGTGCCCGTGACCGGGGACGCTGAACCAACGACTCGGCGGCGCTGGTTTGACCGTGTTGGAGTACGGAATGCTGGAATGAACCCAGCCGTACAATCTTTCATCCTCTTTGCTGAACATCGCCCTCCACCACCCTTCGTTGGTTTCCAGCTCGTTCTGCATTGCCCGCCTAATATCCGGCCAGAGTTTCTCATGTATCCCCAAACCCATGGCGATTGATCGGAAACCGCAGTTACCGTCTGGGCGTACGTTTTTTATGTCTGCGACAAATGGCTGAGCCCAGCTAGGAATGACACTCCTAAACATTTTCATCGCCGGTACTTGCGCTGGCGAAATCATCAAAGGAAACCCGAGGTGAGCTCCCGTAGGTTTCGATGTCTTAGGTCGTCCTCGAGAAATTTTAAACCGCGAAGCTGACTAGGACAACGAATGAGACAGCGAGGATGGGGTGGGGGTTTCTTGGCTGGGCCCCTGTGACAAGAATGGGTTGTAGGAGCTGTGTCTGGGGAGATCTGGAGCGGGGTGTATGAGCTGTGTCTGGGGAGATCTGGAGCGGGGGTGTATGAGCTGTGCCTTGGGGGATCTGCTTTTTTTGGGACGCCCCCGAGGATCCTCTCTTTTTTCGGGCTCCTTCTTTTTAGATCTACCTGGCATAGCAGATATGAGCTTGGTGAACAAACTTTTCTTTTGATTAGGGTCATCTATGGACGATAGCGTATGTGTGATGTCCCGAAGACCCGCTTCGTAGTCTGGCTCTTCGTTCGGCGGATAGGCTGGATCAAAATTAAGCCTCCTCCAGAACGGGTCAACATCCTTTATTGGGATACACGTGTCGTTAACTATGTATCCCTCAATCCGACAAGCAAATGGCAGCCCCGAAGACGAATACAAATGGTGGTCGCATGAAGCCCCGCCGTCACACATTTTGTGTATCAACTCATACTCGTTCACAAGTAGACCTAGAGCGTGAGTCGACACACTGTTTATTAGCTTCTTCAACCAGACGTGCTGTCGATGCCCTTCCATGACATTGGAACGAGAGTCGTGAAAAGATTTACCGATCTCTTTCATCTGCGAGTTGACCTTTTTAAGGATGTGCCTGGCAATTGTGTCGAGCCAGTTGTTGCTTCCATTGAGGTACCTTTTCAGATTTACGTGCCGGCTCTCAACTCCGTTCGTCGTAGTTTCGGCGTTCGTCGATCCAGCATGCTACAAACTTGTGTCTGTATGGATCCAGCCAGCTGTTGTGAATGTATTGCCAGACCTCTGAAAAATAAAGGGAAACGTTATTAAGACGTATGTTATCGCTGCCGTTAGTCGATACCGCGGATCCGAGAGATTCAAACTCATCAAACCAATATCTCGATCTGGTGCTGGTTATGTCGGAGCAATGAATTCTTATATCGCACGTTTACTATATATATATGTGTATTTATAAGCCAATAATTCTTTTAGCATACGCGACATGATCAACTTACAATACCCACAACTAAACATTAAAGCAATAAAAAGCCTAAGCTTAAGCTTAGTGACGACTGATATATGTTTGAGTGAACACAACTACGGCTGCCAGTGGTGACCGACGGTCAAGACAGTTGGAGTTCGAAGAAATCGAAGAACCAGATTTGAGATGTCGATAATGAAAGCAGGCAAGAAGTTGAAAGTTCGTTTGGAAATGCTAGTTTTCCCAAGTAAACCCCTACAGCTAATTTCAAGATGTTGATAACAAAAACAGCCAATAAATAGAAAATTTGTTTCGCACAGTCAATTTCCCCAAATAAGCCATGCAACTGAACACCCGTTGTCGAATTTCGAATAATAATATATTATTGGTAAGTAAATAATATTAATAATAATAATAATAAACATAAATAACATTAATAATAGCAATAGAAAATAAAAGAAAGAAGAAAAAAAAGAAAAAAAACCATATAAGACAAAACTGATTGACTTTTCTTGAAAACCCAACACCCACCCAACATAACCTAAATAATATAATATAACATAACATAATATAATATGATATAATATAACATAATAAAATATAATATAATAATAACATGTTTATATTATATTATATTATATTATAAGAACGTATCTCTGAACGTCTTGCGCCGGCACCTGACACCCACATCTGAATCTCTAGCGTACATCAGGTACCTAATAATAATAATATTTTAATACTAATAATAATATAAAAATATTATTTTAATAATAATAATTATATGTCTAGAATAATACTATTTTAATAATCATAATAATAATATTTTAATAAATAAAATAATAATATTTTATTTTATTAACAATAAAATTTTAATACCAACAACATTTTAATATTTTAATAGAATAATATAATAAAAATTTAAACAATAACGATAACAGAACGAGAAACCTAGTTTAAGCGGCCCGACGAACTAGTGTTACCGTAAAACATATACGTGGTGTCTATATAGTAAGTAGGCATTATGTAATATAACGGTCGGTGCCTAAAAATATAGTTTACTTTTTCAAAAGTCACATAACAAAACTAAGCCAGTCACCAAATATCTGTCCTAACATGTACAACTACGTCCTAACATGTACTAAATAAAGATAAAACGAAACCTGGTTTAAGTCCGAATGACCGTTAGCGGCGTACCCCGGCTCCTCCTCGTCTGACTCCGGAAATAAATGGTTGTTGTTGTTGGTTGAATGGTGAGGGTGAGGGTGAGATAGAAAAAAAAAAGAAAAGAAAAAAAAAAGGATGGACAGGGAGGGGAGGGAGCCGGGCTCCAATAATATACAAACCCAATACGCCGCGTATAGACCTATACGCGGCGTATAGGGTACGATACGACAAGCCTATGACTGTCGTTCATGCTAGATGTCAGATCGTACATTATACGCCACGTATAGACTTATACGCGGTGTATTAAGGGGTGTGAAGGTGTCCCTAGTAGGACCCTTCATCAAAGGCATTATGGCATTATGAAAATTTAAATAAAGTCAAAAACATTTTTAAATAATATCAGTTTAAAATAATAACTCAAAGACGTTGTGCAGCGCAACCTTGTGTCTAAGAACTGTCGGCCCGCCGGTTTATGAACAAGTGAGTGTCTCCGGCCTTTTAAGAAATTCATCTTCGGCGACGTGGACAATACTACAAGAGTTGCAGTTCGCCGTTGCTGATGTAAACAACAGTCGCTCAAATCCGCCTCGTCACCTAAATTATACAACAGGTGGCGCTCACTAGCTGGGCATAGAAACATGTCGAAGTGCCTGAAAAGGACGTCGATGAAAAAGTGTTTAGAGGAGACATTTATGTAGTTTTGTTGATTTGGAAACATTTTGTTGACTTCCCTTCAAAAGAGACTTGGAAGAATTTTCTCATTTTCACTTCCTCAACCAGAAAGCAAAGACTCTTATATCAAAGCAAAGACTTTTATATCTTCTTTAATAAGAAGTTTCCAAATTATAATATCAAGTTTCATGTTCTTATCAAATAACAACTTGAAATGTTTTTCTTTTTCTTAAAAGAAATAAAATCAAGTGGCACATAAATGTTTTGACAACTTCAAACAATTTGATCACATTTTCCATTCGATTGTGCTTCGTTCTAACCCTCTCAAAACTTTAGAAACTTTCTATTTGTTTATATGTAAATAAAACGATGTGTTAAACTTTATACAGAAAGTACGGAATAATAAACATTGCTAAAGGTAAAATTATAAAGACAAGGTAGTCATTCTTTATAAGTTTTTACCGAGCTCAAATTTGTCACGCCGAACGACACATTACGACATAGTTCCTCATCAATATTTTCAAGTTCACCGAGTTCTTTAATCAACTTTGACCGTGTGGTAACAAAGACGACTTTGATCCATCAAATTAAGCTTGAGTAGTTCGTTTAATCCTTACACAAAACCCAAATCACACACCTCATCACACCCGCTTATGATTAATAAAAGAATTATGAAAAACAAAGTTAGAGACGAACAACAATATATAACAATTCACACGTTAACCTTTAAAAGATTTGAACTACAACCTCTATAACTCTAAAGGTGACAATTAGACAATGACAACATGGGATGTAGTCTAATCATCAACACTAAAACCCAATTTCGCTCCATAATTAAGGTATTAATAAGAAAACTCATCTTAATTTCAAACATCAAAGCCTTAATTAATTGTTGTACACTAAAGCAACCCCAAATAAACCACAACACACCACTTCTCTCACATGTCTCAAGCCACACTAATGCCCGACTCATTGGTTCGATCCAATTTATGTGCCTCAGTTGATGCATGCAACGCAAGAAGACGCCCTCGTTGAGCACTAGGCGGTAAATGCTTGGCGGGTTTTTTAGACCCGCCATTCCATGGCAAGAAAACACCAGTCCCACCACGTAGCCTTCTAGGGCTCATAACCATGGGCCAAACTGGTGCTAGCATTAGCAGTTGTGGGGCCCGGATTGCACCCCACTTGGGAAGAACATGGATCGAGTCAAACCCGTCTAGTGGCCCGGTTGCAACAGGTGTCATTAATGGAGTTGTAAGACCGGGTTGCCAAACGGTCATGGTCCCGCTCATTGGATCTTTTGGGGCTAACTTTTTGTCATAAGTGTCTATTCGGACTTTGAAAAACGATACACTTATTCGTTTAGTCGGAGATTGACACATGACGTGGCGGGCCATGTCAGCACTGTTTCCTCTCATCACTAAGAGTGACTTGTGAAGATTAAAGATATAAAGTTGTTTATCTTTTTTAGTTTCATAAACATTTAAAACAGTATTATTCACTTACCCTTCCTTCAGAGAAAGCATGAGTGGTCCTTTGTAGTTTCCATCACTATCACATACTAAAGTCCGCCCAAAAGCCATTGTTGAATCAGATAGAACAAGTGTAGCTATAGGTTGTTCTAAATGAGGTGGTTTCAAGAAAGGTTGTGAAAACTCCCCCTAAGTAAAAAATTATTGATGTTAGATGTCACATTTATAATTGTAAAATAATCATAATGCGTGTAAAGCTAAATTATACCTCATCGAAAAAGTTTATAATGCAACTGTTTGGTCGCCTGTTTTCCGAAATCAAGTGAAACTGAATTAGATGATTGATGACGCCTTCAAGAGGAGCAGGAATCGGCTCTATGTTGCCTGTAGACATTTATGACACAATCATAATGTTACATTTTGTTATCAAATATTTGAATCTTGAATTATATTGTAAAAGAATTGTGTGCTTACTATCTTGGGATTTATTATTTGTAGCATCATCTTTTATTTGTCCAAAAATTGGAGCTCCAAATTGTATGAGCTCTCTTTTGATTGCCTTTGACTGCTGGTTGTACATAATAAAAGTCTCACCTACTCACCGACAATCAATAACATGATTATAAACTTGTATATATAAAATTGCATTTCCAAAAATGTATGCTACTTTTTAAATACTAATAAAAATGAATAACAAGAAATATTAAAAGTTAAAGCAAGACTCATGAATTCCTATGGTAATATTGAGAGACATGTTCTTTTATCAGAGTTAAAGCAAAAGCGCAAAAGATATAAGTGCACTTTGTAGTTTTTACGGTGTTCTACTTAAAACGATTCTATGTTAAATGTCCTTCTAACATATACTAGCAAAGTTATAATTAACTGGAAATAAAATCAATTAATTTCCAAACCTGAGCAATCCCTTACTATCTCAAAACTTCGTCCCGAAAGGTAAAAACAAGGTTAACTACAAAAGCATCACGAATCACAGGATCCACCTGAGAGTTCACCATTTTGGCCAGCAACTCGAAGTTCAGTTACATACTCGGTCAACTTAGCTAGCTCTGCCGTGTTAAGTATGTCTTCATACAACTTCAAACCTCTCACAACATTCACCTATGTCACATACTTATTTCAAATCGCAATTCCAATTTATTTAACAAATTCAGATGTTAAAGTTAAACATGCTACTTACCATATGCCCTTTTACAGACTCCTTGGCTATGAACCCTTTTGTCATCTTGATCTCTGCACGCCGCGCCTCCCAGTCTTCTTCGTTTGAGCATATTTCAACGCTTTCGACAGGTGTATCCACGTCTTGTAATCCTGTAGTTTAAAGATAATTAATTAACTAACCCGAGTTATATTATCTTTCTAATATTAATATGACGTTAGTAATGATATCATGCTAAAAAAGAGAAATTTACCAACCCTCCAAAATTCTAATGGGACCACACCATGGTCCATTTGAAGCACTACATCACTATTAAGCTGAGGGGTGTGGGGCTTCAACGGGGGCGCTAGAGCCCCTACACTCGCGCCCCCAGGCGCTAACACCACACCATCGGGGCGCTAACCGGGGCGCTAACGGGGCGCTAGCGCGAAAAAACATGCAGGCGTGAGCCTGTTAGCGGGAGAAGAGAGAGATAAAGTTGCATAGGAAGTCGGAAAAGAGCCGTTGATGGTTTTGATTAAATTAAAAAAAAAATATTTTCTTAAACTATAAATATATACCTTTATAAAATATACTTCATTTCACAATTATACACCTTTCCTCCTAAAATCCTCTCAAAACTAACACAAAAAAAATGTCGTGGTACTCGTCTGATTCCGACTCCTCCGAAGAGGATGATTTGCTTCTTCATGTAGGGGGAGTTTTGACCGCAACCGTGGTGGATCTCTTGCAAAATCAAGCCCATCAACCTCGAGTCCCGAGAGTTAGAGCACCACCTCGTGATCGTGATCGATCGGGTGCTAACGATACTTTGATTAGGCATTATTTTAGCCCTCAACCAGTATACGAGGAGTCGGATTTTCGAACTCGTTTCCGAATGAGCAGACAATTGTTCATGCGTATAGCAAGTGATTTAGAGGCACGGTATCCCTTTTTTCAACAAAGGGAGGATGCTAGGGGTCTCCCCGGTTTTACCCCTCTTCAAAAATGCACGGCTGCTATCCGTCAATTAGCGTACGGCATCTCGTCGGACGCTTTGGATGAGTATTTACAGATGTCGAAAAGGGTTGCACGTGAATCCCTTCATTTTTTCTGCCAAGGTAAAAAACATTAATTTTAGTTTTTATTAAATATTTATTACATTTTGTAATATATATTATATGTTTATAGATTATTTTATATACGTAGGAGTCATATCGATTTACTCTCGGAGATATCTGCGTAAACCTACAATGTATGACATCCAACGCATATATGAGGTGCACGCAGAAAAACATGGTTTTCCTAGGATGTTAGGTAGCATCGATTGTACGCATGTTGGATGGGCTATGTGTCCAACGGCCTGGCGAGGTCAGTTCCACCGTGGTGATCATGAAGGGCCGACCCTTATACTTGAGGCGGCGGTGTCACAGGATCTTTGGTTTTGGCATGCTTTTTTTGGTGTTGCTGGGTCAAATAACGACCTTAATGTTATCGATCAGTCACATTTGATCAACGACCTTATCGACGGGGTTGAACCACCTCAATCTTTTGTTGCAAATGGAGAACTCTTCAAGTACGGGTACTATCTGGTCGATGGTATTTACAACGAATGGGCTTTGTTAGTTCAAGCTTTTACAGATCCAATCGCCGACAAACGGAAGTATTTTACGAAGAAGCAAGAGTCTGCTAGAAAAGATATTGAAAGAGCTTTTGGAGCTCTGAAAAAACAATATTATGTACTGGCGAACCCGATACGTTATTGGACTCGGGAGAGGATAACGGACGTCGTCTACACGTGTCTGATCCTACACAACATGACGTTAGAAGACGAGGGCAAAGCTATCTGCCAAAACTACCAAGGTGACATTCCGCCACAACCGTCCACAATCAGTGATCAACAAAGACTTCATAACATAGCAAATATCAAGAGCCGTGAGATACACGGGAATCTTCGACATGAGTTGGTTGAACATTTGTGGGCGAGGCGACCCGATGATCTTGTATTAGATTAGTGTTATTATTAAGTATTATTATTTGTTTAATTTTTAGTATGTTTTTTTTTGTAATTTGAATTTTAGATATTAATGTGTTTTTTTATTAATGTGTGTTTTTTAATAATTTATGAGTTTTTTTAATAATACGTTGTTTGAATATATTTATAAAAAAATAAAAAAAAAAATTTGCTGGAGCCCTTGTTGGAGCCCCTCCACACCAGGGGCCAGGGCTCCAACGGGGGCTCCAACAACCCCCTTATCCAGTTTCTCTCTCTGCCACACGTCATAATATTATTGGTTGGAGCCCCCACTAAAGCCCCCATTAGAGCCCCCCACACCCCTCAGCTTTACCCATTAACCACCGAGCACTAGCACCGTTGTTCCATGAACATAATACGACAAGAATTAAAGGCAATAACAGTATGGCACTAACTTACTAGGACACCTAGTCCCATATTCTCAGTACTCCTAGTGGGCATCATCAGTTCTAGACTTTTGGTCTGTCATTTTATCATTTTTGTTCTTACTTTGTTCTCAGTCGATATTTATGGAAATTTCTTATTTATTTCAGTTATGTATAGAAATAAAACTAATGAGTGGAAATCATAATATGAATACAATAAACTTATCTCACTTTAACTCCTTACTATGTATAATAATATTGGTTTACAAGCATTTATCCATATATATTAAATCTTTCTGTTTTTGAAATTGAACACAAATCTTTTGTGTTTGAACTTTTGCCATAAATGTTTTTTTATTTGAATAGTATGGTTTTATTCTTTATAACTCACCATAAACTTTTTGTACTTTAAAGTCTAGCAACAAAAATTTATTTTTTTATATATTTATTATTTTTGCTTGAAAGCTAAACACACAGTTGCGTTTACTTTTTTTTCTCGACGTTTTGGTACAAATTTTGTGACCAACCTAACCAATACAAACGTCAGTAGCACTATTTATTTTCATGTTTTTCGATTGACTTAAAATATGTGTGGTTTTCGATCAATATAAAATATATGTTAATACCTTCTTGGTATCATAACTATATTTCTTTGGTTTTTTCTTTCAGTTTGTTATACTTTGTTTCAATACCACAATGAACTGATACTGACCGAAACTGAATCCACATTGCATCAAGTATTGAGGTGTGCGAATTCCTATGGTTTTTATTCAAGTTACAAATAGAATTCTAACGCTATAGTTGTGGCATCAAGACAGACTATGATTGACAAAAAAAATAAGAAATGATGTATCTATGACAACTTAACGGATCTGGAATGCAGAAATCAGGGAGAACGCACACATCTCGATGAAGTTGGATCAAAATAAAGAGGTGAGAACGCAGGTATTCCTGCGCTAAAGAAGCTTGTTGCCTCTATTGACTCAACGTTAAAAAGTCACTTTACATAAAATTCATACCTCGAAATTCTACCCAAAATCCTCGGGAAATTACAAAAAGTAATTAAAAGTTCACTTTTATTGATTCCCATATTCATTCAGTCATAAAATTATTTGTATTTAGGCTGAGGGGTGTGGGGGGCGCGAGAGGGGGCGAGAGTGGGGGCTCCAGCCAATAATATTGTGACGTGTGGCAGAGAGAGAAACTTGATAAGATGGGTGTTGGTTGTGGTGCTCGCGCCCCTGGCCCTGGTGTGGAGGGGCGCGAGAGGGGGCGCGAGCGGTTTTTTTTTTTATTTTTTTATAAATGTATTAAAAAAACGTATTATTAAAAAAACTCATAAATTATTTATAAAAACACACATTAATTAAAAAAACACATTAATATCTAAAAAAAACACCTTGTGTGCAATACAATATACAAAAGAAATAATTAAACAAAACACAAATACACAGCAGAAAGACTATAAACTCACAATATACAAAAGAAATATTTAAGCAAGACAGACAAAAAAAAAAGAGTATGAACTCACAGAGGCATTTCAACAAACACTTGGTGTGCAAATAAAAAACATGTAATAATAATAATAATAAACATCATCAATATTCGTAATCTGTTACTGACCCAGAAGAGAAAAAGTAAAGTAGAAACTTCAGTTCTTAATGGAAATAGGCTCTTCACGCATTTCCAAAATCCTTCACGCGAATTTCCAGCCGCGATCACCCTTGCGCCCGCCTCTTTTTCCGTGCTCGCGCCCCTCTCGCGCCCCTCTCGCGCCTCGGTGGTGTGGTGCTCGCGCCCCGGGGCGCGAGCGGATGGGCTCACGCGCCCCCTGTCGCGCTCCACACCCCTCAGCCTTATAAAACAGAGACGTGACAGGGAAAGTTGGTGAGAAACTTCAAAGTCAAATATGTTGTGTATCATTACTCTATTCAATAAAAGTTTAGAAAAAAAAACCTGTAAAGCGTTCTATAATTAGTTTAATATTTATTTATGAAAATAATAATTATAACGAGATTTGAACGGAATTGTAACAAACTATAACAGAATCAAACTAACGAGCAATAACTGTCGAAGCACGAAATGAATCTGACCTGATCCATGACGATGTTTTCACGGATTTTCGAGATGAACGAACCACGTCTTGATCTTCTTCTCCGGTTGCTTGAGACCTGCAATGGTTTTTCGGGGGCGTGGAGGTGACTGCTAAGAAATCTCAAAGATCTCTTGTTTACAGACACAAAAAAGTGGTGGTGGCTCTTATTGAGCATGACCCCTTAATAAGGAGGTGGAGACCTCCTTATATAGAGAGCCTTATGGCCACCATCATGGTACCCTAATGGGCCTAGCCCAGTTAGGGTTACCTCCACAAAACCCCCTCAGCCCAATAACATTGTATTAGTCCATATAATAAAATAAGCCGAACATAATAAATTTAGGGTCGTAAAACCGGGTTTAGTACCATACCCCTACAAGCCCCCCAAGTCGAGCGTTGCTCCTGGGCGCGCAAGCGTCTAGGTGGAGCGCTGGACTTTATGAGGTGTGTTAGGCCATGAGGCGGTTTTTTCCCCTTTTCTTCGGCCTTGTCTTTATTGTCTTTGAGTTTTGGGAGGTTTTCCTCATGATGGTGACATGTTGCGGTCCTTATGATAATGATGGTGCCCTGGCATAAATAAGATATAGCACGCATCATAGTGGCGCGAGGCCTGATAAAAGATGGAGCGCGCATCTTGATAATAATGTAACATAACTTGCGCGCGAGGCAGCTTATGAGTTATGAGAATAATAAAGCCTGCGCGCGAGGCGACTTACGGATCTATGAGAATAATAAAGCCTGCGCGCGAGGCGACTTACGGATCTATAAGAATAATAAAAACTGCGCGCGAGGCGACTTACGAGCTATAATAATAATGAAGCTTGCGCGAATTGCGGCTTACGAGCTATAATAATAATGAAGCTTGCGCGAGTTGCGGCTTACGAGCTATAATAATAATGAAGCTTGCGCGTGAGGCGACTTACGAGCTATAAGAATAATGAAGCTTGCGCGAGTTGCGGCTTACGAGCTATAATAATAATAAAGCTTGCGCGTGAGGCGACTTACGAGCTATAAGAATAATGAAGCTTGCGCGAGTTGCAGCTTACGAGCTATAATAATAATAAAGCTTGCGCGTGAGGCGACTTACGAGCTATAAGAATAATGAAGCTTGCGCGTGAGGCGACTTACGAGCTATAATAACAATAAAGCCTGCGCGAGTTGCGGCTTACGAGCTATAATAAGAATGAAGCATGTGCGAGTTGCGGCTTACGAGCTATAATAATAATGAAGCTTGCGCGTGAGGCGACTTACGAGCTATAATAATAATGAAGCTTGCGCGAGTTGCGGCTTACGAGCTATAATAATAATGAAGCTTGCGCGAGTTGCGGCTTACGAGCTATAATAATAATGAAGCTTGCGCGTGAGGCGACTTACGAGCTATAAGAATAATGAAGCTTGCGCGTGAGGCGACTTACGAGCTATAAGAATAATAAAGCTTGCGCGTGAGGCGACTTGCAAGCTATAATAATGATGAAGCTTGCGCGAGTTGCGGCTTACGAGCTATGAGAATAATAAAGCTTGCGCGTGAGGCGACTTACGATCTATAATAATAATGAAGCTTGCGCGTGAGGCGACTTACGAGCTATAAGAATAATAAAGCTTGCGCGTGAGGCGACTTACGAGCTATAATAATGATGAAGCTTGCGCGAGTTGCGGCTTACGAGCTATGAGAATAATAAAGCTTGCGCGTGAGGCGACTTACGAGCTATAATAATAATGAAGCTTGCGCGAGTTGCGGCTTACGAGCAATAATAATAATGAAGCTTGTGCGAGTTGCGGCTTACGAGCTATAATAATAATGAAGCTTGCGCGAGTTGCGGCTTACGAGCTATAATAATAATGAAGCTTGCGCGTGAGGCGACTTACGAGCTATAATAATAATGAAGCTTGCGCGAGTTGCGGCTTACGAGCTATAATAATAATGAAGCTTGCGCGAGTTGCGGCTTACGAGCTATAATAATAATGAAGCTTGCGAGAGCGCGTAGACTGTGCGTCATGCGACGCGCGCAGATGTTGCATGCGCGTGCGCATAGGCTCTGGCTTGTGTTATGCGCCACGCGCAGATGTTGCATGCGCGTGCGCGTAGACCTTGTGTCGTGCGCCATGCGCAGATGTTGCGTGCGCGTGCGCGTAGACTTTGTGATATGTGTGAGCATGTAATGCGTAAGCATATGTAATATGCGTGAGCATATGTGATGCGTGAGCATATGTGGTGCATGAGCATGTGATATGCGACTGCGCTCAAGCATCATGGTGGTGTGCATGTTGAACGGAGCGGAGCCGCGTTCGGTCTTGTATTCGGCGCGAAGCCGTATGGGTTTATGAGGATTCCCAACCTTTAAGTATGGCGCGTAGCCATATGGGATATTATGAGGATTCCCAGCCTTAAAGTATGGCGTGTAGCCATATGGGATATTATGAGGATTCCCAACCTTTAAGTATGGCGCGTAGCCATATGGGATATTATGAGGATTCCCAACCTTTAAGTTTGGCGCGTAGCCATATGGGATATTATGAGGATTCCCAACCTTTAAGCTTGGCGCGTAGCCATATGGGATATTATGAGGATTCCCAACCTTTAAGCTTGGCGCGTAGCCATATGGGATATTATGAGGATTCCCAACCTTTAAGCTTGGCGCGTAGCCATATGGGATATTATGAGGATTCCCAACCTTTAAGCTTGGCGCGTAGCCATATGGGATATTATGAGGATTCCCAACCTTTAAGTTTGGCGCGTAGCCATATGGGATATTATGAGGATTCCCAACCTTTAAGTTTGGCGCGTAGCCATATGGGATATTATGAGGATTCCTAACCTTTAAGTTTGGCGTGTTGCCATATGGGATATTATGAGGATTCCCAACCTTTAAGTTTGGCGCGTAGCCATATGGGATATTATGAGGATTCCCAACCTTTAAGTTTGGCGCGTGGCCTGATGTGCGCATGCACGGCGATGGAGTGGTGACTCGCGAGTGCGCGTGCATGGCGGAGGTCTCTTGCGCAAAACCCACATGGTGGTTTCCGCGGTGGTTTCCACGGGCGCTCACGCATGTCGGCGGAATGGTGACCCGCTGGCGAGCATGCGTGGTGGCAGTCTTCTGCGCAAAACCCACATGGTGAAGGTCTTTTGCGCGAAACCCACATGGTGGTTTCCGCGGCGGCACATGCATGGCTGCGGAGTGAGAATCCGCGGGCGCGCGTACATGGCGGCGGAAATCTGGTAATTTTTGGATCTGCAATTTAAGAGTTAGATCTGCAATTTTAAAACTAAAATCCAGGTCTGTAATCTAGATCTAGATCTGTAAATCAGATCTAGATAGATCTGAAGCTCGGAGCAGATTTAAAACCATCACAGATCCGGAGACTTGATCATTCGAGTCAGGCAGTTTCTTTTTGCACAGATCTGGAAGCCTCTTTTAGATCTATTGATCTTTTTGAGCTTTAATAGAACAAGCCTTGAAGCCTTTTTCTGTAAACTTCCAGATCTGGGTTTTTCCTGGGAGAGATCTGACAGCCGAGACGAAGATCGAAGGGTAGTTCGTTGCCGTCCCACGGATGGCGCCAATGTCGAAGCACGAAATGAATCTGACCTGATCCATGACGATGTTTCCACGGATTTTCGAGATGAACGAACCACGTCTTGATCTTCTTCTCCGGTTGCTTGAGACCTGCAATGGTTTTTCGGGGGCGTGGAGGTGACTGCTAAGAAATCTCAAAGATCTCTTGTTTACAGACACAAAAAAGTGGTGGTGGCTCTTATTGAGCATGACCCCTTAATAAGGAGGTGGAGACCTCCTTATATAGAGAGCCTCATGGCCACCATCATGGTACCCTAATGGGCCTAGCCCAGTTAGGGTTACCTCCACAAAACCCCCTCAGCCCAATAACATTGTATTAGTCCATATAATAAAATAAGCCGAACATAATAAATTTAGGGTCGTAAAACCGGGTTTAGTACCATACCCCTACAAGCCCCCCAAGTCGAGCGTTACTCCTGGGCGCGCAAGCGTCTAGGTGGAGCGCTGGACTTTATGAGGTGTGTTAGGCCATGAGGCGGTTTTTTCCCCTTTTCTTCGGCCTTGTCTTTATTGTCTTTGAGTTTTGGGAGGTTTTCCTCATGATGGTGACATGTTGCGGTCCTTATGATAATGATGGTGCCCTGGCATAAATAAGATATAGCACGCATCATAGTGGCGCGAGGCCTGATAAAAGATGGAGCGCGCATCTTGATAATAATGTAACATAACTTGCGCGCGAGGCAGCTTATGAGTTATGAGAATAATAAAGCCTGCGCGCGAGGCGACTTACGGATCTATGAGAATAATAAAGCCTGCGCGCGAGGCGACTTACGGATCTATAAGAATAATAAAAACTGCGCGCGAGGCGACTTACGAGCTATAATAATAATGAAGCTTGCGCGAATTGCGGCTTACGAGCTATAATAATAATGAAGCTTGCGCGAGTTGCGGCTTACGAGCTATAATAATAATGAAGCTTGCGCGTGAGGCGACTTACGAGCTATAAGAATAATGAAGCTTGCGCGAGTTGCGGCTTACGAGCTATAATAATAATAAAGCTTGCGCGTGAGGCGACTTACGAGCTATAAGAATAATGAAGCTTGCGCGAGTTGCAGCTTACGAGCTATAATAATAATAAAGCTTGCGCGTGAGGCGACTTACGAGCTATAAGAATAATGAAGCTTGCGCGTGAGGCGACTTACGAGCTATAATAACAATAAAGCCTGCGCGAGTTGCGGCTTACGAGCTATAATAAGAATGAAGCATGTGCGAGTTGCGGCTTACGAGCTATAATAATAATGAAGCTTGCGCGTGAGGCGACTTACGAGCTATAATAATAATGAAGCTTGCGCGAGTTGCGGCTTACGAGCTATAATAATAATGAAGCTTGCGCGAGTTGCGGCTTACGAGCTATAATAATAATGAAGCTTGCGCGTGAGGCGACTTACGAGCTATAAGAATAATGAAGCTTGCGCGTGAGGCGACTTACGAGCTATAAGAATAATAAAGCTTGCGCGTGAGGCGACTTGCAAGCTATAATAATGATGAAGCTTGCGCGAGTTGCGGCTTACGAGCTATGAGAATAATAAAGCTTGCGCGTGAGGCGACTTACGATCTATAATAATAATGAAGCTTGCGCGTGAGGCGACTTACGAGCTATAAGAATAATAAAGCTTGCGCGTGAGGCGACTTACGAGCTATAATAATGATGAAGCTTGCGCGAGTTGCGGCTTACGAGCTATGAGAATAATAAAGCTTGCGCGTGAGGCGACTTACGAGCTATAATAATAATGAAGCTTGCGCGAGTTGCGGCTTACGAGCAATAATAATAATGAAGCTTGTGCGAGTTGCGGCTTACGAGCTATAATAATAATGAAGCTTGCGCGAGTTGCGGCTTACGAGCTATAATAATAATGAAGCTTGCGCGTGAGGCGACTTACGAGCTATAATAATAATGAAGCTTGCGCGAGTTGCGGCTTACGAGCTATAATAATAATGAAGCTTGCGCGAGTTGCGGCTTACGAGCTATAATAATAATGAAGCTTGCGAGAGCGCGTAGACTGTGCGTCATGCGACGCGCGCAGATGTTGCATGCGCGTGCGCATAGGCTCTGGCTTGTGTTATGCGCCACGCGCAGATGTTGCATGCGCGTGCGCGTAGACCTTGTGTCGTGCGCCAGGCGCAGATGTTGCGTGCGCGTGCGCGTAGACTTTGTGATATGTGTGAGCATGTAATGCGTAAGCATATGTAATATGCGTGAGCATATGTGATGCGTGAGCATATGTGGTGCATGAGCATGTGATATGCGACTGCGCTCAAGCATCATGGTGGTGTGCATGTTGAACGGAGCGGAGCCGCGTTCGGTCTTGTATTCGGCGCGAAGCCGTATGGGTTTATGAGGATTCCCAACCTTTAAGTATGGCGCGTAGCCATATGGGATATTATGAGGATTCCCAGCCTTAAAGTATGGCGTGTAGCCATATGGGATATTATGAGGATTCCCAACCTTTAAGTATGGCGTGTAGCCATATGGGATATTATGAGGATTCCCAACCTTTAAGTTTGGCGCGTAGCCATATGGGATATTATGAGGATTCCCAACCTTTAAGCTTGGCGCGTAGCCATATGGGATATTATGAGGATTCCCAACCTTTAAGCTTGGCGCGTAGCCATATGGGATATTATGAGGATTCCCAACCTTTAAGCTTGGCGCGTAGCCATATGGGATATTATGAGGATTCCCAACCTTTAAGTTTGGCGCGTAGCCATATGGGATATTATGAGGATTCCCAACCTTTAAGTTTGGCGCGTAGCCATATGGGATATTATGAGGATTCCCAACCTTTAAGTTTGGCGTGTTGCCATATGGGATATTATGAGGATTCCCAACCTTTAAGTTTGGCGCGTAGCCATATGGGATATTATGAGGATTCCCAACCTTTAAGTTTGGCGCGTGCCTGATGTGCGCATGCACGGCGATGGAGTGGTGACTCGCGAGTGCGCGTGCATGGCGGAGGTCTCTTGCGCAAAACCCACATGGTGGTTTCCGCGGTGGTTTCCACGGGCGCTCACGCATGTCGGCGGAATGGTGACCCGCTGGCGAGCATGCGTGGTGGCAGTCTTCTGCGCAAAACCCACATGGTGAAGGTCTTTTGCGCGAAACCCACATGGTGGTTTCCGCGGCGGCACATGCATGGCTGCGGAGTGAGAATCCGCGGGCGCGCGTACATGGCGGCGGAAATCTGGTAATTTTTGGATCTGCAATTTAAGAGTTAGATCTGCAATTTTAAAACTAAAATCCAGGTCTGTAATCTAGATCTAGATCTGTAAATCAGATCTAGATAGATCTGAAGCTCGGAGCAGATTTAAAACCATCACAGATCCGGAGACTTGATCATTCGAGTCAGGCAGTTTCTTTTTGCACAGATCTGGAAGCCTCTTTTAGATCTATTGATCTTTTTGAGCTTTAATAGAACAAGCCTTGAAGCCTTTTTCTGTAAACTTCCAGATCTGGGTTTTTCCTGGGAGAGATCTGACAGCCGAGACGAAGATCGAAGGGTAGTTCGTTGCCGTCCCACGGATGGCGCCAATGTCGAAGCACGAAATGAATCTGACCTGATCCATGACGATGTTTCCACGGATTTTCGAGATGAACGAACCACGTCTTGATCTTCTTCTCCGGTTGCTTGAGACCTGCAATGGTTTTTCGGGGGCGTGGAGGTGACTGCTAAGAAATCTCAAAGATCTCTTGTTTACAGACACAAAAAAGTGGTGGTGGCTCTTATTGAGCATGACCCCTTAATAAGGAGGTGGAGACCTCCTTATATAGAGAGCCTCATGGCCACCATCATGGTACCCTAATGGGCCTAGCCCAGTTAGGGTTACCTCCACAAAACCCCCTCAGCCCAATAACATTGTATTAGTCCATATAATAAAATAAGCCGAACATAATAAATTTAGGGTCGTAAAACCGGGTTTAGTACCATACCCCTACATCACACACAGGCATTTCCGCTTTAGCCGAGGTGTTACACTCTCCGAGTGCGATAAAGTAAACACTTAAGCAAGTAACAAATAGAATTTGATTGAATACACACAATTTTTACGTTTGCTAGTTTGTATGTATATAATATGAAAATCAGTATTAGTACGCCTGTGTCCCCAAAACATTTAAAAGCTGTAAAAAAAGGATGGGGAATGACTTCTCACCTTATTTCTTAGGCGAGTGAACAAGAAATAAGAATAAAAGATGAGAAAATAAGCGAATCTTCCTTTAACACATTGCCTGAGATAAACCAAATAGACCTGAAACTTTGAGACAAATAACTATTGTTAAAACCGAGAACATTGCCACTGGAATTGTTCTAAACGGATGACTAGAACTCCGGTTATGAGAAAATTAATGTTTAAGCGAGTTGGTACTGACCAGAATCCGAGCAGTGAGTCGGAAGTCTGGTTTTGGTCAGTAGCCTTAAAATCTCTAAGCAAAATAAAAGTCTTCTAGACCGAAAGTTGGTTCCGACCAGAAGTGTTAGAAAATGATTGGTCAAAGTTGTTGACCAATATGCCCTTAAACGGGTCGGAGTCAAATTGACTAGTCAATTCCCCTCAATATCATAAATTGATTGAGGGTTATTAATCATGGAATTATAAGAGCAACTTATATATACACAACTTACCCAGAAAATGCTCGAATCAATGAGAAACGGAAGTCAAACATCGGAAATATAGTAAAGTCAAACACAAAAACGAAGGTGAAATCGTCGGTTCAGTGAGGGTGACGGCCGGGAGAGTGGTATTTCAGTAACATTCTAGGGTTTGGAGGTATGGTTTGTTTAAATAATCATTGGTTCAACTTGTAGAACAAGAAATCGACTAGTTTAGGTAAACGAATAATATATTGATGACGAAATCAAGTCTTGTGATCTCCAATATATCGATAAAATTACAAGCAATGAACCTAGACACTTTCCCATAGCAGATTAAATAACTTGTAGCTTAATTTTTGTGATTTATGATCGTTTAGGGAAAGATTTAGCATTAAACGAGAATCAAAAACAAACTTAGCTTATCTAGGTCTGCTTCGTGCCACACGAAGGATTCAGACCTCCTCTTTCGCGCATTAGCTTTTATTTTTGGCAGCTTTAGTGTAACGATTCCGGCAAATTCAGGTATACCCTAGCCGGAATATACTATTTACGTGTTATTTAATATTGATTATATGAGTTATAGCACGTTTATACGAATATATATGGTTCACAGTATGAATCATACTCAATTATATAGTGAATCATATTGGAATTACAATTAACCAATGAACGATTATTGAAACCCGAACGAATCGGGAATTACATTATAGTCGAAGTATATAATGTTTAGTGATATTTACGAGGTATTAATGCTTCGGGATAAGTGAATTATAGCACAGAAAAAGGATTTCGATTTATTTGTACGTCGGTACGATAAACGAAACCTTTAACACCAAACCAAGCAAGAGACGATCAATCAAGCCGAAAAAGATGCGTAATTATTAATGACATGATGTTTTAATGTCATGGGTTAAGTTTTGAAAGTTTTTAAATCAGTTTTATGAAAATTTTACTTTAACCCGAAAAATGACCATTTTAATTTCGTTTCAAGCCGAATTACGAGTTTAAACGAGAAACGAACTGAACCAGATTATCCACAACATTATCCGGATTGTGTAATCCAAATGTGTGGACAATATTTGAGATGTGGGCCCCCCCCACACCCCCTCTTTGGCCGGCCCCTATACACACACTCATACACATTATACTTTTCTTTTTTTTAACACAAAAACACTCTCAAACTCTCTCAACTTTCAAGCATTCATCCAATCCCTTGATCTCCAACAAAAAACTTGAAGGTATAAGCATGTTTTGATACTTGAATCTTGTTTTTAATTGCATAATTCTTGAGAAAAGGAAGTTTCATGTGAAAAAACGGGTGAAAACCCGAGATGAAACCGATTCTCGTGTGATCAAAGGATGTATACAAGTTATACAAAGGATCTTGATCCAAGTAATTAGTTAAAAGTGTTTAGAATGAATTTTTACGGTTGAAATCTTGTCAAATGAATTTTCCATGTGAAAGACGGGTGAAAATCCGAGATGAAACCGACTCTTGCATGACCAAGAGATGTATACAAGTTATACAAGGGATCTTGGTCCAAGAAATGAGTAAAAAGAGTCGAGAATGGATTTTTACGGTCAAAATCGTTGTTTTGATGTTTTAACCGACACTAGGAAAGAAATGGCTTGATTGTGGGTATAACTTGCTTGGTGTGGTGTTGATGTGCTTGTAAGTGTTGTATCTAGCGGCTAGCAAAGGCTAGAAACCGAGATCCTTGCGATCTAAAGCTAGAAAACACAAAATAGTTCGGTTTTCGTGTGTTTATGAAAAATGGACAGATTTACGTGTGCTTAGAGTCGGGTCACGAAATTTCACAGAGATGATCTACACATGAAAATATGAGATCTGTGAATTTTTGGTAATTTTTGGATAAAAGATGAATATTTGGTGAATTTAATGCTCGGTTTTGGCCAAAAATAGTGAAAAATAGCAAAACATGATGAAAAATTCCGTAAAATTTAAGATAAGCTTTTTATATCATATAAAAGTCACCCACAAAATTTGAGCTCAGTTGGAAAAGTCTAAGTAGGCTTTTCGGTGAAACGAGTTCTAGGGCTTTCTAGCTCGGTTTTGGGT
This sequence comes from Bidens hawaiensis, assembly GCF_021521415.1. NCBI lineage: Eukaryota > Viridiplantae > Streptophyta > Magnoliopsida > Asterales > Asteraceae > Bidens > Bidens hawaiensis. Next base: position 902,831 of record NW_027491668.1, read on the forward strand.
GAAAATGGCTTGAAAAATAAGTTTTAAATTCTGGAAAAATTCCAGGAAGTTATGAGGATGATAGAGATCATCCCAGAAAAATTTGGGATTTTTCTAAAGTGTTTTGGTATTTTTGATATATTTAGTATTTTAATGAGATTCAAAAATAGATAAATAAATGTAAATATAGGAAAATAAATCTGGAAAATTTCCAGAAAGTTATGAGGATGATAGAGATCATCCCAGAAAAATTTGGGATTTTTCTAAAGTGTTTTGGTATTTTTGATATATTTAGTATTTTAATAAGATTTAAAAATAGATAAATAAATGTAAATATAGGAAAATAAATCTGGGAAAATTTTACAAAATTCCTTACTGTCAAATTAAGTTTTGTGCAAAATTTCAAGACCCGAGACTAATCGGGTAATTATTTGTGCTAAAAAGAACATAAAAACAAGTTTTTAAAGCTTAAAACGTGAAAACCGGCAAAGTTCGCATAAGCGAGCTGACTGGTACATGAAAACTCTAAAAATGGACTATTTCATAAATCTAAGTAAATTAAGTAAAAATAAATCATCCGAAAATAATTCGGATGATTTGGGTAATTTTACCCGATTTTACCGTTTCCGGCACCGAAATATCGGGAACGGGCCCCACGGCCAAACGGGGTGTCAAACCGAGCTATAATTTCATCACCTTAACTAAATTGACTGTCAAACTCTAAGCAATGTCACAATCTGAGTCCTTAGAAGTGTCACGGGGTTAACATTGTCCCCGAATCGAGTACAGTACTGGGTTAACAATGTTCCCAGATGTACCGATTGATACGTATTTAAGTTATGGGAATTATATAGTAACGACTAGATATTATATTACAGATCCAGGCACGTAGCTGTTCCTTATATTACTCACCGACTCACAAAAAGGTGAGTTTTCACGAGCCCCTTTTAATGAATTGTTTTAATTATATTTTCCCGGGGCGGAAAACATGTCTTATTTAAGTATTTAAGTACATACCGATCGTATGGAAATACTTGTACATTTATATATATATGGTCTGATGCACAGAATATACAAAATGTTTATCATGTGTTATTGTTCTGGGGTAACATAGTTCCCAGGGGTTATTATTGTTCTGGGGTAACATAGTTCCCATGGGTTATTATTGTTCTGGGGTAACATAGTTCCCAGGGGTTATTATTGTTCTGGGGTAACATAGTTCCCAGGGGTTATTATTGTTCTGGGGTAACATAGTTCCCAGGGGTTATTATCGTTCTGGGTAACATAGTTCCCAGGGGTTATTATCGTTCTGGGGTAACATAGTTCCCAGGGGTTATTATCGTTCTGGGGTAACATAGTTCCCAGGGGTTATTATTGTTCTGGGGTAACATAGTTCTCAGGAAGTTAATGGAAATGTTTTGGGGTAACATAGTTCCCAGCATGATTATATTGTTAATAAATGATTATTAAAATGATTTGTCAGTGTTTATTTAAATTAGTGAAACTCACCAACTATTCGTAGTTGACCCGTTTTCTTTACATGTTTTCTAGGTATGCCCAAGTTGGAATGATTGATATGTGCTTAACTATCTGTGCTACCTGTTGGAAGCTTGCTGCTCTATGTTTTGTAATGAATATATATTAATGTCTTATTGGTAATATATGTGTGTGACACCTAGACAGTAACGCAACTCGCAACAATGTAATATGTTATAAATTAATGTAGTGGTATTTTCTTTATAAGCAATGCTGTTGATATCAGATGTGTCTGTTGCACCCCGTGTACGTTTCCGCTGCGGTTACGGGGTGTTACAGAACTTGGTATCAGAGCCATTGGTTATAAAGAATTAGGATGTCTGAAAAAGATACCTAAAATATAACCAGTAGCTCAAGTATTATAGGATCTGAATATCAACTAATAATATATTGTGACGAGATCGGGATGAACTTGGATGGACAAGTGGGTTATTATGGTCCGGAACATAATAACAGACTTGTCTGCACGAGGGAATTCAGGGGAAGTCACGGGGGACTTAAATAGGTAAAATTGGCAACATATGTGTAAATGTATAATAATATTATTATGTGGCAAAATTGTATAAGTAAGTGCATGTTAATTTGATTTTGAATTACACTATGAAAAGGGACTATATGTTTGTTAACTTGTGTGCAGGTAAAAATGGCAAGAACACCTAGTGTGTCGACGGAAGAGGACCCGGAAGAGGTCAGTTCCGGGGCCTCTGGAAGCCCAAGTGTAGCACCCAGCTCCGAGCCTTCAGAGGCTAGTCATAGTGCCTCTAGACAGACCACCCCAGCTAGGAGTGCTAGTTTACCCTCCCCTGCTAGGGTTACCAGGTCTCCTACCCCGCCCGCACCACAGACCGCCCCGATTCCCCCCAGACACGGTCCCCGCCTCACGGCGCGGATCAGTGCCCCGTATGTTCCGCCCACTGTTACCCCACCCAGATCCACATACCACCGGGGCGAGTCTTCCCGCCCCCAACCCGAGCCTGCAACCCTACCTGTGTGGGGTCTTCCAAGGCAGGAGCGGGACTTGGCGGCTTGGCTACGTGTTCTCACCGAGCAGGTGAACGAGCACTCTGCCGCCCTGGTCGTGGGGGTACAGAGGCGGGCGTACCTCGGGGACAGCATACTGGACCACCAGTATGCTATTAACCAGTTAAAAAGGGAGTGCTCATACTCCCACTGGTTGATCGACCAGATGGAAACCCGAATGCGGGTTATGATGGCGGTGTTGGTGGTGCTGGTGGCGGTGTTGGTGGGGTTGGTTTACCACCATGTGTAGATGTGTTAGATGGTAGAATCTTGAACCGCTTTTTGATACTCCGTGTAAGTAGTTAGTGGTGATACTAACACGGAGTGAATCTTGTTTAGTTATAGTACTACCACTGGCCCCTAGGGTGGGTCTCTTGTAGGGCATATCACTATAGATACTTTTGGGTATCATTCAAGCACTGACCCCTTTACGGGTTATGTCGAGATGATACCGACATAGGGCCCTTGTAATGAAACTAGTTATGTAATGTTGACTGAAAGTATGTAAATTGATGTTTGTGTAATATGAATCAATGTTTACTAATGAATGAAGTATGTATTGTGTTTTATATTTTGAGATGGTATTGAATATATATATTTCTTTGATGATTGTGTAGAATGGCACCGAAACGATCAACGAAAGTATCGGAAGTAGATGTGAGCCGTTTGATTGCTCAACAGTTGGAGGCGGCGATACCGGATATAGTATCGCGCATCGCCGCCAGTATTAATAATTCATCTAATCCAACCCCTCCGAGCAATCAAACGCCCATAAATAATGGCGGGGAACATAATGCTAATCCTCCACCTACCGATAACACGATTCCGAGTAATGACGCACCGCCTACGGTGGTCGCTACCGACAGTAATGGTCCTATCCCTACTGTAGAGACCAACCGCACTGGACCATCCAGGGGTTGTTCAATCAAGGACTTTATGTTATGCAAGCTTTTAGAATTTAACGGGTCGGAAGGACCGAATGGGTTAGTGAAATGGTTAGAGAAAATAGAATCAGTGGTAAATATCAGCAACTGTCCCGAGGATTGTGTCGTTAAGTACGCCACCTGTACGTTCACAGACCATGCCTTGACATGGTGGAACACCATAGTACAGACTCGAGGTCAGGCGGCGACAAACCGCATGACCTGGGCAGAGCTTAAGGACCTTGTTTTGAAACATTTCTGCCCAAAGAATGAATTGCAGAAACTGGAACATGAATTGTGGAACCTAGAGATGCATGGGGCGGACCACTTGGGATATACCAACCGGTTTAATGAACTGTCACGATTAGTGCCGTGGTTGGTCACCCCAGAGTCGAAGAGGGTGGAACGTTATATTTGGGGACTTACTCCAGTAGTGAGGAGCATAGTTAACGCGGGAGGGCACCAGACGTATGAGGGTGCAGTGACACAGGCTGGTATTGTCACGTATGATTTCTTAAGGAGCGGATCGATAAAGACGACGGGAGAGTCGGCCGGGGGAAAGCGAGGTACGTATGACAATAGGATCCGAGAGAAACAGCAAGGTAAACGAGCTAGGCCCGCTGCCCAGAGCTATGCCATGACTAGTTCGGGCGGAAGGCAAGAACCGCAGAGGGGAACGTTTCCTAAATGTGGGAAATGTGGTTACCACCATAGTGGCGTGTGCAAGGAGGTGGTGTGCCACCGGTGTGGCAGGGTTGGACACTACGCACCAAATTGTAAGACAAATCTGAACAACCTGAACCGTCAACCGCAACCTATTCGGGCGCAACCATTTAGAACTCAACCAGCCCGACAGCAGAACCCGCAAGGAAACCAGATGGTGACCACTAGCCGTGCTTGCTACGAATGCGGCAGCACGGATCACTTCAAAAGGAACTGCCCGAAACTGAATCAGGGAGGAAACGGGAGACAACTCGCGGGTCAGCCATCGGCGTCCAATCCGGCGCGAGGCCGGGCATTTGTGATGGGAGCGAACGAGGCGCGCCAGGACCCCAGCGTAGTGACAGGTACCTTCCTCGTCTCTGATCATTACGCTTCTGTATTATTTGATACAGGCGCCGATAGAAGTTTTGTCTCCGTTAGGTTCCTTTCGATAGCAAACCTTCCTATTGGTGAAACCATAGAACCCTACACCGTAGAGGTCGCTAACGGTAAAACCATGATAGTTAATCGGATTGTTCGGAATTGCCCTTTTATTCTGAGCGAACAATCCTTCCTGATTGACTTGTTACCGGTAGAATTGGGTAGTTTTGACGTGATAGTGGGAATGGATTGGTTGGCTCGTAATAGGGTAGAAATAAACTGTGAAAAGAAAACCGTCAAGATCCGGGTGTCGGATGACGAGGAGGTATTAGTGCAGGGAGAAAAATCCGGCACCATGATACCATTTATATCCCACCTCAAGGTGTTGAAATATATACGTCAGGGATGTGTGGCGTATCTAGCGAGCCTGACGGCCGCTGATTCTGAGGAAAAACGGGTGGACGATATTCCCGTGGTACGCGAATTTCCACAAGTTTTTCCAGAGGAACTTCCTGGATTACCGCCAACCCGACAGGTCGAATTCAGAATCGATCTGTTACCTCAAGCCGGCCCTGTTGCTAAGGCCCCTTACAGACTTGCACCGTCCGAGATGCAAGAACTATCCAACCAGTTGCAGGAATTGTTGGATAAGGGGTTTATACGTCCCAGTTATTCCCCGTGGGGTGCACCTGTACTATTTGTGAAAAAGAAGGACGGAAGCCTTCGAATGTGCATTGACTACAGGGAATTGAACAAATTAACCATCAAAAATAGGTATCCTCTTCCCCGAATCGATGATTTGTTCGACCAACTACAAGGTGCGAGCTATTTCTCAAAAATTGATCTTAGATCGGGATACCACCAAGTTAGAATTCAAGAGGAGGATATCCCAAAAACCGCGTTTCGGACTCGCTACGGCCACTACGAATTTCTAGTTATGCCTTTTGGGCTAACAAATGCGCCAGCGGTGTTCATGGATCTCATGAACCGAGTCTGTAAACCCTATCTCGACAAATTCGTCATTGTATTTATTGACGATATTTTGATATATTCAAAAAGTAAAGAAGAACATGAGCGACATTTGAGGTTAGTTTTGGAGCTTTTGGATCAGGAGAAGTTGTATGCAAAATTCTCCAAGTGTAACTTCTGGTTACAAGAGGTGCAATTCCTCGGTCACGTTATAAACCACCAAGGAATACACGTTGATCCGAGTAAAGTTGAAGCAATTAAGGATTGGCAAGCGCCTAAATCTCCAAAGGAAATCCGCCAATTCTTGGGCTTAGCTGGATACTATCGTCGATTTATAGAGAACTTTTCCAGCATCGCCCAACCTTTAACCCTCCTGACTCAAAAGGATCGGAAATATGAATGGGGTGAAGAGCAGGAAACGGCATTTCAAACGCTAAAGCAAAGATTGTGCCAAGCGCCAATCTTAAGTCTCCCCGACGGAGACGATGGATTTGTTGTATATTGTGACGCATCCCGTAAAGGGTTAGGATGTGTGTTGATGCAAAATAAAAAGGTCATAGCCTATGCGTCTCGACAGTTGAAAGTTCATGAGAAAAACTACACTACTCATGACTTGGAACTGGGAGCAGTCATCTTTGCACTTAAAATCTGGAGACACTATCTCTACGGTACAAAGTGCACCATATTCACTGATCATAAAAGTTTGCAACACATATTCGATCAGAAAGAACTGAATATGAGGCAACGAAGATGGGTCGAGTTGCTGAGTGACTATGACTGTGACATACGATATCACCCTGGCAAGGCTAACGTTGTAGCCGATGCCTTGAGTAGAAAGGATCGAGTCAAGCCACTACGTGTGCGAGCGTTGGGGATGATAGTCCAGTCGAACCTTTCAGATTTGATTCGAGTCGCTCAACGCGAGGCGTTGAAAGAGGGCCAATTGGATAAAGAAGGACTTTACGGGAATGAGAAGAATTTCGAACAGCGTGTGGACGAAATTCTTTATTTCAAAAATCGGATTTGGATCCCGACCCTCCATGACCTTCGTGATTTGATCATGGATGAAGCACATAAATCGAAATATTCCATACATCCGGGATCAGATAAAATGTACAAGGATGTGAAAGAATTTTACTGGTGGCCAGGTTTGAAAAAGGATATAGCCACATACGTCGGCAAGTGTACGACGTGTGCGAGGGTTAAGGCGGAGCACCAGAAACCTTCGGGAATGTTGCAACAGCCAGAAATTCCCGAATGGAAGTGGGAGCAGATCACAATGGATTTTGTGACACACCTCCCCAAGACACCCCGAGGTCATGATGCGATTTGGGTAATCGTGGATCGATTAACCAAATCGGCACATTTTATTCCAATTAGGAATACTTTTAACACTGAGAGACTTGCGCAAATTTATATAAATGAAATAGTGTCTCGTCATGGCATCCCCATCTCGATCATCTCCGATAGGGATAGCCATTTCACCTCCAAACTTTGGCAAGCTGTCCAAGAAGCGTTGGGAACACGTATTGACCTAAGCACAGCTTACCACCCTCAGACCGATGGTCAGTCTGAGAGGACCATTCAAACTTTGGAGGATTTGCTTCGTGCTTGCGTACTGGACTTTAAGGGAAATTGGGATCAACATCTCCCACTCGTTGAATTTTCCTATAATAACAGTTATCACAGCAGTATAAAGGCAGCACCTTATGAAGCATTGTATGGGCGGAAGTGCCGATCACCACTTTGCTGGTCTGAAGTGGGTGACCCGCAGATCATTAGATCGGATCTGGTCCAGGAGACGACCAGCAAGATTCTTGAAATTAAGAACAACCTAAAAGCCGCGCGGGATCGGCAGAAGAGTTATGCTGATACCCGTCGAAAACCGTTGTCATTTGAGAAGGGTGAAAAGGTATATTTGAAAGTATCACCCTGGAAAGGAGTGGTCAGGTTTGGAAAGGCGGGGAAGTTGGCCCCTAGATATATTGGACCATTCATTATTACTGCAAAGATCGGTCCGGTAGCTTACCGACTAGAACTGCCTGAGGAACTAAGTGCAGTTCATAACGTGTTTCATGTGTCGAATTTGAAAAGATGTCTGGCGGATGAGACATCGGTGTTACCCTTAGAGGGTGTTCAAATAAGTGATAAGCTCAACTTCGTAGAGGAGCCCATTGAAATAGTGGACGGTAAGATCAAGCAACTTAGACACAATAAGATCTCGTTGGTCAAAGTTAGATGGAATTCGCAACGAGGCCCAGAATTTACTTGGGAACGAAAGGATGAATTTCGGAAGAAATACCCCCACCTATTTCCTCAAAAGGAAGTAGTTGACGCATAAAATTTCGAGGACGAAATTTTTATAACGGGGGGAGAATGTAACGATTCCGGCAAATTCAGGTATACCCTAGCCGGAATATACTATTTACGTGTTATTTAATATTGATTATATGAGTTATAGCACGTTTATACGAATATATATGGTTCACAGTATGAATCATACTCAATTATATAGTGAATCATATTGGAATTACAATTAACCAATGAACGATTATTGAAACCCGAACGAATCGGGAATTACATTATAGTCGAAGTATATAATGTTTAGTGATATTTACGAGGTATTAATGCTTCGGGATAAGTGAATTATAGCACAGAAAAAGGATTTCGATTTATTTGTACGTCGGTACGATAAACGAAACCTTTAACACCAAACCAAGCAAGAGACGATCAATCAAGCCGAAAAAGATGCGTAATTATTAATGACATGATGTTTTAATGTCATGGGTTAAGTTTTGAAAGTTTTTAAATCAGTTTTATGAAAATTTTACTTTAACCCGAAAAACGACCATTTTAATTTCGTTTCAAGCCGAATTACGAGTTTAAACGAGAAACGAACTGAACCAGATTATCCACAACATTATCCGGATTGTGTAATCCAAATGTGTGGACAATATTTGAGATGTGGGCCCCCCCCACACCCCCTCTTTGGCCGGCCCCTATACACACACTCATACACATTATACTTTTCTTTTTTTTAACACAAAAACACTCTCAAACTCTCTCAACTTTCAAGCATTCATCCAATCCCTTGATCTCCAACAAAAAACTTGAAGGTATAAGCATGTTTTGATACTTGAATCTTGTTTTTAATTGCATAATTCTTGAGAAAAGGAAGTTTCATGTGAAAAAACGGGTGAAAACCCGAGATGAAACCGATTCTCGTGTGATCAAAGGATGTATACAAGTTATACAAAGGATCTTGATCCAAGTAATTAGTTAAAAGTGTTTAGAATGAATTTTTACGGTTGAAATCTTGTCAAATGAATTTTCCATGTGAAAGACGGGTGAAAATCCGAGATGAAACCGACTCTTGCATGACCAAGAGATGTATACAAGTTATACAAGGGATCTTGGTCCAAGAAATGAGTAAAAAGAGTCGAGAATGGATTTTTACGGTCAAAATCGTTGTTTTGATGTTTTAACCGACACTAGGAAAGAAATGGCTTGATTGTGGGTATAACTTGCTTGGTGTGGTGTTGATGTGCTTGTAAGTGTTGTATCTAGCGGCTAGCAAAGGCTAGAAACCGAGATCCTTGCGATCTAAAGCTAGAAAACACAAAATAGTTCGGTTTTCGTGTGTTTATGAAAAATGGACAGATTTACGTGTGCTTAGAGTCGGGTCACGAAATTTCACAGAGATGATCTACACATGAAAATATGAGATCTGTGAATTTTTGGTAATTTTTGGATAAAAGATGAATATTTGGTGAATTTAATGCTCGGTTTTGGCCAAAAATAGTGAAAAATAGCAAAACATGATGAAAAATTCCGGAAAATTTAAGATAAGCTTTTTATATCATATAAAAGTCACCCACAAAATTTGAGCTCAGTTGGAAAAGTCTAAGTAGGCTTTTCGGTGAAACGAGTTCTAGGGCTTTCTAGCTCGGTTTTGGGTGAAAATGGCTTGAAAAATAAGTTTTAAATTCTGGAAAAATTCCAGGAAGTTATGAGGATGATAGAGATCATCCCAGAAAAATTTGGGATTTTTCTAAAGTGTTTTGGTATTTTTGATATATTTAGTATTTTAATGAGATTCAAAAATAGATAAATAAATGTAAATATAGGAAAATAAATCTGGAAAATTTCCAGAAAGTTATGAGGATGATAGAGATCATCCCAGAAAAATTTGGGATTTTTCTAAAGTGTTTTGGTATTTTTGATATATTTAGTATTTTAATAAGATTTAAAAATAGATAAATAAATGTAAATATAGGAAAATAAATCTGGGAAAATTTTACAAAATTCCTTACTGTCAAATTAAGTTTTGTGCAAAATTTCAAGACCCGAGACTAATCGGGTAATTATTTGTGCTAAAAAGAACATAAAAACAAGTTTTTAAAGCTTAAAACGTGAAAACCGGCAAAGTTCGCATAAGCGAGCTGACTGGTACATGAAAACTCTAAAAATGGACTATTTCATAAATCTAAGTAAATTAAGTAAAAATAAATCATCCGAAAATAATTCGGATGATTTGGGTAATTTTACCCGATTTTACCGTTTCCGGCACCGAAATATCGGGAACGGGCCCCACGGCCAAACGGGGTGTCAAACCGAGCTATAATTTCATCACCTTAACTAAATTGACTGTCAAACTCTAAGCAATGTCACAATCTGAGTCCTTAGAAGTGTCACGGGGTTAACATTGTCCCCGAATCGAGTACAGTACTGGGTTAACAATGTTCCCAGATGTACCGATTGATACGTATTTAAGTTATGGGAATTATATAGTAACGACTAGATATTATATTACAGATCCAGGCACGTAGCTGTTCCTTATATTACTCACCGACTCACAAAAAGGTGAGTTTTCACGAGCCCCTTTTAATGAATTGTTTTAATTATATTTTCCCGGGGCGGAAAACATGTCTTATTTAAGTATTTAAGTACATACCGATCGTATGGAAATACTTGTACATTTATATATATATGGTCTGATGCACAGAATATACAAAATGTTTATCATGTGTTATTGTTCTGGGGTAACATAGTTCCCAGGGGTTATTATTGTTCTGGGGTAACATAGTTCCCAGGGGTTATTATTGTTCTGGGGTAACATAGTTCCCAGGGGTTATTATTGTTCTGGGGTAACATAGTTCCCAGGGGTTATTATTGTTCTGGGGTAACATAGTTCCCAGGGGTTATTATTGTTCTGGGGTAACATAGTTCCCAGGGGTTATTATCGTTCTGGGGTAACATAGTTCCCAGGGGTTATTATCGTTCTGGGGTAACATAGTTCCCAGGGGTTATTATCGTTCTGGGGTAACATAGTTCCCAGGGGTTATTATTGTTCTGGGGTAACATAGTTCCCAGGAAGTTAATGGAAATGTTTTGGGGTAACATAGTTCCCAGCATGATTATATTGTTAATAAATGATTATTAAAATGATTTGTCAGTGTTTATTTAAAGTTGTGAAACTCACCAACTATTCGTAGTTGACCCGTTTTCTTTACATGTTTTCTAGGTATGCCCAAGTTGGAATGATTGATATGTGCTTAACTATCTGTGCTACCTGTTGGAAGCTTGCTGCTCTATGTTTTGTAATGAATATATATTAATGTCTTATTGGTAATATATGTGTGTGACACCTAGACAGTAACGCAACTCGCAACAATGTAATATGTTATAAATTAATGTAGTGGTATTTTCTTTATAAGCAATGCTGTTGATATCAGATGTGTCTGTTGCACCCCGTGTACGTTTCCGCTGCGGTTACGGGGTGTTACATTTAGTCCCTGAAGTTCCAGAAATGCATTTTTAAGCCATTTTAAGAGTTTCTAAGTGCTATTTGGCAAGATTGAAAGTTATGGAATCATAAACTAAGTTAAACAAAATTAATCACTAATAAATGCATGATTTATTGATATGAAAAAGATCAAAATTACATTTCCGAATCGGGTAAACAAACACGAATATGAATACTGAAAAACCGAAATGTTACAAGTGTAGTGCGGTGTGCCCACCATCTACCCACATATGTAAGGATCCAAACAAACGTATACGATAGTCAAAAGCCAACGATTACCTTTGATTATAAAGTTTTATGGATACATAATCCCACGTAAACATTTGTAAGACTCTATTTATAAATTTGTAAAGAGTTTGGACGTATTCACCTTTGTTCTGATCAGTGTGTCTCACTGATTGATGTTTTGATGATTACCTCGGACCTATAGTGCGAGAATAACATTTTATAAATAACTAGATCAACGATCTAGCTTCAGATCTTTAGTCTGTTCCCATAACATTTACCTTGATAATCATTTCTTTATAAAATATAAGGACCTCTTGTCCCTTCTTTATTTATCATTTATACACTACGTTTCTTCTTCATGAAGAAACATATATACCAAGTTTCTTCTTTCATAATAAACTTTACAAAATGTTTATATAAAATAAAGAAATAATATTTCATCTATAACCTCGTCTTATGAAATCTATATTTCACTAATATCCCCGACTAGGGTCTAAGCCATATGTTAATAAAATAATTGGGCAGAACCCCTACCTTGTATAGCTTGCTTAGAAATGCCTAGGCTTCACGCGGGCAACACTTCTACTTATCGTTGGATAATCAAGAGAATAAACCGACAGAGGTTCTACTATTTGCACGTACTTCAATACATGAACATGTCAGAACGTCGGGATTGTGGTACGTACTTCGAGGTTATATGTGTGATTGGAGTGTGGATGAATGAATGAGACTTCACCCTATGGCCACCTATTTATAGGCTGAAATGTGTTCCTACACGTAGCTCGAAGCACTAACATTTTGTTCGTTCATGTAGCGCGAACGACTCATTAACCGCCTTAGATTATTCTTGTCATTCGCGTATTGCGAAGCATTCTTTCTAGTCGCGTGAAGTAGACCTATAGGCCTGATGTGTCGACAACTAGACTGCCACGTGGTGACACGTGTCCTATGACGTGTTGCCACGTGTCAGCCAATGGCACAATTACTTCGTGGCTACTTCGCGTAGTGCGAAGTGTTATGTCCAATTCCTTCACGTCGTACGAAGTAACAGAAAATTCAGAATTTTCATTTTAGTCCTTCAACTTCTAAACTTGACATTATTGGTCCAAACTTTTAGAGATGTTACACCAACCTTGATAATTCAGAGAGTCATGTGTTAACTTTCAGATTAACAGTTATTTTGGTGGTTCTTCAAAACACTTTAATCGGATAAAACTTTGAAATCAGACAAGAATTTAGTATAGAATTTTTTAAGAAGATGAACCAGTATGTCAATCAATTGGAAAGAGCGTCGTATATATCAGCAGAAGCAGTTTGGGTTTGGATAACTGCCTTAGGCAGTTATAATTAAAATTTTAAATTATATTAATATGCTTCCAAAATAAATCTTACGATTTATGTCACACATAATCATAAATTAATTTTTCTAATGAAATTTTAATAAAGCAATATTAATGAAAATAATATTGCTAAGGCCTCTGCCCCTTGGACCTTGCTAGGTGCTGCCGCCTCTAGGGCCCTGCAACCCGGGGCGCCCCTGGACCCATGTTCGTTAGGGGCTTCGCCCTAACATCATAATAGACTAAAGCAAGTGTGCACTCCGCTCATCTCGAATTTACTTAATGTTTACTCTCTCCGTCCTATTATAAGTGTCCATATTTCTTTTTTTATTTGTCCCATTACAAATGTTCACTTTCAAAATTTATTAGCCAATTTCCAAAGTTACCCTTAAAAATACACAACTAGCATTAATAAACAATAGTGGTGGACCCAGTTTCCAAGGACATTATTGTCATTTGGTAAGTAAAAAAAGTAATTATTCAATCCACCTTAAACTTTGTATTTTTCAAACCATGACACTTTTAATAGGACAGAGGGAGTATTATGATTACATTGATTGATCAGTTAATTCAATTACACTAAAATACTAACAAAGCATACTTGATTGGGATCTCATTAGACATTGGCTACGTGTAGGAAATCCGATCTCTAGATGACCTTGAAGGATCCCTGCAACGAAACCTACCAAATGTAGCTTTACGAATCTTTTCACAAGGTCGGTTTTGGCTGGTTTTGTTTTTCGTTGTATGATAGACGTTTTTCGATGTGTTTAGACTTGACAGGTAACATGGCCATTTTAAAGGGAATGGCACATGAAATATTTCATAAAATACTTCTCTTTGCAAGCAAAAAGAGATCAAAATGTCAAAAAGGTTTGGAAATTTTTCATAAAAGCGTCCTTGAAAGATTCTAATCACACTTCTAACTCGTTTTTCTATTGCGTTTGGCTTGTACAAGAGTAGTTTTAGGAATATTGATGAATGTGTTTCTTGTTGTTGAAGGCATCTTTTGGCCTAATTATAATTGGTACGTACGTAGTAATTATTGGCGTGCAACTAAATAAAGGCCGGGAATAAGAAACCAACAAAAGTTTGAAGTTTGACTCCGATTCTTTGTATATTGACCCGACCAAAAGCTAGGCTAGCGTGTTCATGTTTACTAGTTCAATGTTTTAGCGGACCATGACAGTTTGGTTAGCTTGATCTTCATGTACCCGTGACACATTCAGTATAGAATAAGTTGGGTTAAAAGTAACTAATAAAATGGTTTACAATCAGTTATTCTAATTTTTCCTCTTCTTTTGTAAGTGTGCCGCCAAAACATATTTTTATGCCTTTAATAAGGTGATGCCAAATATTTTTGAAAAATTATATGGTTAAGGTAATTGATTTTTTATAATATAATAAACATAATAAGCTCATAATAAGCTTTAAAATAAATGTCATGTGGTAGAAGTGATGAGATATGCAGCATCAAATGTCTAACTAAGTTTACAGAACATAGCCGATTCACCAACGGCCACGTCCGGCATCATTTTGTCGATAAAGGTGGTTACTTATAGAAATTCATCGGTGCCAGAACATCGAAAATAAAGCCATGTCGGCTCTGTCAAACTGAAGTAGTGCAACATAGGGGCGGTCCATGGACCAGCGAAATAAAGATAGAGCTTTAGACCCATACTTAGTTAAGGCCTTCAAATTTAAAAATAAAAAATAAAAACATTATATATAAATATAATTTTAATTGACAGTTTAGAAATCAATATGTATATTGTTTTGGTGGTAAGCATTAGGGTTGCTAACTTGCAGCTCATGAGTTCAAGACTCATAATTAGCATCTTTTTTTTTGGGTTTTTTTGAAACAATTATCATAAAAGAGCGACTAAATCTCATTTCGATGAGGCCTCCAAAATCGTTAAGCCGGACTGTAACAACCATGTGAGTTTAACCAATTTACATAGTCATGTCATGTGGTAACAATCTACACATAAGTCACCAAACCATGTCAATGTGTTTTACATAGTCGTACGTGTTGAGAGATTTACACAACTATGTAACGAAATTTCACATAGCTATGAGTATTGTTTAAATAGATTTTTGTTCTCAAAATGGTTTTGGTTTGCTTTGGTTTGGAGTTTTAACTCTTTGTATACACTTATGACTTATGCTAATGTATTATGGTGTATACTTTTAAAAGCATTACAATCAAGAAGGTGAATAATATATCATCTTTTGAACCAGGTTTTTGGGAAGTAACGGCCTTGTACCGTTGTTTTGGCGAGCAGCGAGAAGGGGTAAAGAGCGAGCGGCAAGGAGGGTCAGCGGGGTGTACATTCATGAACTAGTTGGATTGTCGTAAAAGTAATTCCTTTATGAAGTCTTCCGTTATATATTAGTTTTCCATTTTTTGGGACCATTTGTAAATATTCATGTACAAACTAATATTTCATATATTTTTTTTATAAGTATGGGTGTTAAACAATCACTAAACTAACAACGACTCGAGTATCAACAAAGTTCATTATTAACAATAAAAATTAACTTTTATTTGTTTAAACACATAAAGATAACATGATACAAATCAAACGAATTGCATAAGCAACTTTAGTTTCAATTTCAAACCAACGTAATAATGTCACTTGAATGACCCATATTTCTCATCAGCACCCATACTAGATGTAGCTCTGAACTTAAGTTTTGTCCGATCGATAAAACCCGACACCATATCACTGAAAGCTGTATCATGCCTACTGACCGTCTTTGCAACACCAACATCCGAAGGAGCACTCATTTTCATCCTCACACGATTAATAAAACTATCGAATCTAGATTCACCAAAAGTCTTCTGATCAACCAATTCTTTGCGCCCACCACCAAAATTTTCGTTCTTTGGGACATCCTCTGAAGTAAAACGAACATTTTTAACAGGCTTGACATCCGAGGGAGGAACATACTCGATTGGGATCTCGTTAGACATTGGTTGCGTGTAGGAAACCCGAGCTTTAGATGATATTGAAGGATCACCGCGATGAAACCTACCAAATGTAGCTTTACGTATCTTTTCACAAGGACGGTTTTGGCTAGTTTTGTTTTTTGCCATATGATGGTTTTTCGAAGTGTTTTAGACTTGAGATGCAACATGGCCATTTAAAGGGAGTGACACATGAAATGTTCCAGGAAATTCTTCTCTTGCAAGCAAAAAATTAAGAAATCAAAATGTCAAAAAGGTTTGGAAATTTTCATAAAAGCGTCCATAAACGATTCTGATCACACTTGTAACTCGTTTGTCTGTTGTGTTTGGCTTGTGTTCGACTCTCTGTCCCGCGTTAAAAGTATAGAAAACTATTTCTTTATGAAGTTGCTGGTGGAATCAGATTCTTGAATTGGAAAAATTGGTCTGAAGATGCAACTGTAGTTCTAGGAATATGGATGAATGTGTTTCTTGTCATTGAAGGCATCTTTTGGCCTAATTATGAAAATAATTAGGATTTTTATTTGGTAGTAATTATTTGGGTGTAACTAAATAAAGAGAATAAGAAACAAACAAAAGCGAGTCCTGGTTTTGAAGTTTGATTCAGATTCTTTGTATATTAATTACTAGGTTTTATCCCTCGTATTACCGGGTTGTTTTACATTTGTTGTATTTTAATATTTATTTTTTTGGATTTTAATTTTCTTTATAGTAAGAAAATTAATAATATACTTAGGGTTTGATGATGAAAGAGTTCCACAAATAAATGATATATTATAACTCGTTAAAAAGCTATCTGGATTTGGTGATCCATGGCCCGCTTATTTTTTTACTATAAAATTGTTTTTAATTTAAATAATATATTTTTTAAAAGAATCGGATATTACTTTTTCGTATATCTTTAATTTATAGGATTTTCATATCAAATATTTGGTAAGTTTAATTTTTAATTTAATGAGATGTTATAACCTGTTTAAGAACTATCTGGTTTGGTGAGACCCATGACCATATATTCGGGTCAAATGCATGATAAGTTTTCATTTACAAATAAAGTAATCTGATGGCTTGAGAAAATTTAAGGAGCAACCAGAGAACTTTTAAAGGTTTTGTTTATATTACTAGGTTTTATCCCCCCGTATTATGGGGGTGCTTTCATTTTTCGCTTATAATATTTATATATTTTTTGGATTATAATTTTATTTATATTAAGAAAGTTAATAATACTTAGAGTTTGATGATGAAAGAGTTTCACAAATAAATTAGATGTTATAACCCGTTTAAAAACTATCTGGGTTTGGTGAGACCCATGACCCGCTTTTTTCCACTATAAAATTGTTTTCTAATATAAATAATATCTTTTTAAAAAAATAGATATTAATTTTTAGTATATCCCTATTTTATATGATTTCCATATCAAATATTTTGTGAAATTAATTTTTAATATATGAGATGTTATAACCCGTTTAAGGGTTATCTGGGTTTTGTGAGACCCAAACACCGTGAATTCGGGTCAAATGCATGAGAAGCCTCTATTTACAAATAAAGAAATCTGATGGTTTGAGAAAATGTAGGAAGCAACCAGAGAGCTTTTAAAGGTTTCATTTATATATATTTAATATCCGTTACGTTTTTTACCACGAGGGCTAGGGTGTTCATGTTTACTAGTTTGATGTTTTCGTGGACCTTAAAAGTTTGGCTAGTTTGACCATGATCGGAGCAAACACTACAAATCTAAACTTGTATATTTTTCAAATAACAACTACTTGGATTGCCGTAAATGTAATTCCATTTGTAAATACTCAGGCTATTTGTTGTGGGGCTTCAATAGGGGCAGCAAAAGTAATGTTACATGGTAACGGGCTTTAACACTGAGTTGGGGCGTTAAAGACTCGAGCGATAAACAAGGAAATGGTAACGTGGTAGCTAGGCTTTAACAAGGAAATTGTGGGGCCCCAATGTTTTAACAAGAAAATGATGGAGCTTCAACCTGGTAATGGGGCTTTAAACCATAACGTGATGTTAAAAGGCTATGTTAGTTAAAGTCGCACTGCCTACATGACATTAACGTGGCGCTTTAACTTGACGTTTAAAGCTAAACAAACTAATATTTGTTGTTTTAAGCATGGGTGCTAAATAACCATTCAACTAACAATGATTCGAGTATCAACAAAGTTCACTATTAATTAATAAATATAAAAAACTACCCTTTTAACACAATATATAGTTCTTTGAATAATAATGGAGGGTCATTTCATAGAGAGTAACTTACATGGATAGTTTTATTGAAATTTCATCTTTTGTCATTAGGTTCAAGAATTTAGGGTATGGTCTTGTTGTTCACTCGACCTTCACGCTTTTAGTCTGTTTGGAAAATCTGTTAAGAGATAACCACCAAATTACCCTCATACTAAAATATAAAATTAAAATTTTATAACAAATAATAAATAATAATATGTATTAACTATATAATTTTAAAGACTACAATTCATGCAATATACTTTTAGTATATCTTTGAATTCTTTGTATATGTTCAATAATATTTTATATTTTTATACTTTAGTAACCTAATAATAACTTTTTAACCGAGGACTTATAACCACTTCCTCCGTCCTCTATCTTAGTAATTACCCTTCTACATGACCTCCATCTCCCAATTTTCATAAATTTGAATAGATTCGTGCCCTCCTCGCCCGCACACCTTGTCCCTAAGGGGGTGTTTGTTTTTTTTTTTTACAAAAGCTCTTCCTAACCTCTTTTGTCTGCGCTTTGCAGACATTACCCTCTGCAGACTGTTTGTTCTTAGAAGACGTTTCATTAAAGAATGTCTGCGCGTCCTCTTCTTGTTGCAGACTTTGACGTTACCCTTCTCACTTCCTAACATCTTCTCGTCTTTCTTTCAAGCTTTTTTTCATTATTGTGTAATTTTCATATTTCAGATTGATAATTTTTTTAACTTACATCCAACCTTACTATTAGTTTAGGTATAATGATTAGTTTAACATTCACCATTCTTGTAATTGTTCAATTATTATCAATTTTTTGTTGAAGAAAGTTTGCAGAAAAGTTTAGGTATAAGTGAAAGTTTGTAGAAAGGATTGATATAATGATAAAAAACAAACGGTATTCTTCTTGCATACTACAGATGCTCGGTCCACCTCTTCTTCCACAAAAGTCTGCAGATGTGATCCGCAAACTGCAGACATTTTACCTCTTAAAAAACAAATAACACCTAAATGTGCACTTCCCCTTCATTGACGTCCCCCAAACCATTCACCTCAGCACAAAATCACCGGTCTTATAAGTTGCAAAGCCTTTAAAATATATTGAATAAATAATAAAATAGTTCACACATTTATAAATTTTTTATATATACTCTTAGTAGATATATTTAGAGGTGGGCAAAAGACCGGTCAAACACCCGACCAAACCGATTCCTACCTGACCGGTTATTGACGTTTTTACCCATGATCTCGATTATTGAAAAATACCCAATTTATGAATTGTGGTGTCTCAACCTCAAGGTTTAAACTTAAATAAAGCCCACAACATACTCCTCCAGCTCATTTCCAAACCCTCAGCACTGACTGATCCGATCCGATCCGATCCCAACAATCCGTAAAACCCACCAAAACCCCATTCACCTCTGCAAACAAAACACTCTTGGTTCATTCAATGGCGTCTGTTGCGTTCAGAAACCCTAACTCCCGGCGGTTAATTCAAGTATCCTCTCAGTTACGCTCTTCTTGTCGAGGATCCCTCGTCCTCGCCTCTGGTCTCCCCACCACTGATTCGCTTTCCGGAAATGACACCTCACTCGCTGGTGGAGATCCATGGCCACTTTTACACGAACCTAAGTTTTTCTTATTATTAATATTTGTATAATTAATTACGCAAATACATTATTTGTATGTGAATATAAGCAGCTAGGTTGAACTGTGATCTAATGGTGCAAATTAGCAACCGCTCTAGGAGAACCTGTTTGCTAACCGATTCACATAGGATAATATTACTATTACAATAAGGTTCATTTCAATAGGTTATTATCGGTTAATTACCGAACCTAACCGGTTATATCTTAGGATTTTTTTCACTCAACAACCGGTTTCTGGCGGTTTTGACCGTTTGACCAACAACCGGGTTACAGTTGGTAACTGATATTCCAAATATTCTTTAACCGGTATTTGCACCTCTAATTGTTCAAATGATGCTTTATTATTTGTTTGCTTTCATCTAATTCTAGTTATTTGTTTGCCGTCTATAACAATTGTCATCAGCTGATTTCACTTATTTTTTTGGTCAATGGGACTGAACTTTAGTGCCGTACTATTAATTGAAACAAATTTGGAACTTGATTTGTGTGGCATGTTATGCGCTTTGTATTTCTGAATGATCATACTTTTGGTATACGTCACTTGTGTGTTTGCATGTTTTCTGTGGTGTGAAATGTGTGATTTTATTCTGTCAGGAAACCTCATGTTAATGTTGGAACAATTGGACATGTTGATCATGGAAAGACAACATTGACAGCTGCAATTACAAAGGTTGGAAGTTTTACATTCTCGCACTTAAAGCTTGTTCTTTCTGCTACTGAATCTTATTTATATTTGAGAAATTGATATTAATTGGCTAACTTATTTGTTCTTATTAGGTGCTGGCAGATGAAGGGAAGGCTAAAGCCATTGCCTTTGATGAAATTGATAAGGCTCCTGAAGAGAAAAGAGAGGAATCACAATAGCAACGGTTATATACTGCACCATTCTTCCCTATTTGATTCAGTTTTAGCAATGTGTGTTTCAGATACTTAATCCATCTTGTACGGTTATGCAGGCTCATGTGGAATACGAAACTGCTAAAAGGCACTATGCTCATGTTGATTGTCCAGGACATGCTGATTATGTTAAAGTAAGCCAAGTTTTATTCTTTTTTTATTTCAATGGGAAAATAATCAAGAGATCACTGATATTATTAAGTCCGCATATATTGGTGTATGTATTTTCTTGAACTTAAATTCTGTTTCATGGGTCAGTGTGTAATTTTTTTTACAATTTGAAGATGGATAGCGCCACAATGTGTTACAATCATGAATCACTTATATCTTTAGAAAAAGGTTCGTTTGTTGAAGGATTGCCACCTGCTAATTTTATTTTGTGTTTTACTTCATTTCATGCGTTGTATTTTCACCCCCATGAAGGTGTATTATACTATCATCACAGTAATAGTTTATATATAAGATTTGCTTGTTTTATCAAGAACTATAAAGTATCTGAAAGCTTTAGTTGATAGCATCAGCATAATTTTTCCTCGTTTCATTGGCATGTAAGAAATGTATTATATGCTTTATGTGGAATTTGTTTTCAAGTGGAACATAGTAAGGGTAATTAGTTTACATCTTTTCACTTCAGCGTGTTTTATATATTTCCCTGCTAACATGTGGTCCACATGATTTTCTTTTATTTAAAACCATCACGGTCAATGACTTAAGTGAGCACATGAGTGATTCTTTATAGTAACTAAAACTGTATATATTTTTTTATTATATAATAGTATTATAATGATTTGCATAAAGTGGAGCTAGGTGAGTAGGGGTTAGTGTGCATTATTTTGAGTGGGAATTATGCATTCCCGAAAGCTGTTTATATCAGTTTGTAAACTGAAATTTTCTATTGAACCGTATAAAATACAAAATTATAGAGTCAAATACTTAATGCGACAATATTTTGATAAAATTCATTTCTAAGTGAATAATTTCTTGAATGAATACAAACAGTTAGAGACAAATGTAGCTTCAAGATTAAAGAGAAAAGATAGTGATTACAAATTGACATAAAGCACCTAATCATGCTTAATTTTTTTTAGCGCTTAAGCCTTAATTCAGTAGTCATTTGCTAACAGAAGATGCAATTAAATGGACCTTTTTGTAGTTAATTTCATACCTAAGTATTTTGTTGGTTTAATTGTGTGAAATCTTTCACATTATAGCTATGTATACTCCTTGCAGTACTTAATGGATCTGTTTATTTGTAGAATATGATCACTGGAGCTGCTCAAATGGATGGTGGAATCCTTGTTGTTTCAGCACCTGATGGAGCCATGCCACAAACAAAGGAACACATCCTTCTTGCACGTCAGGTTTGTTACTTTTTATAATTTTATATTTATGTTTTACGCCAATCGTGGTTCTTACTGAAACTATAATTATTGTCAATGTCAATGCAGGTCGGAGTGCCATCACTTGTGTGCTTTTTGAATAAAGTTGATGCAGTTGATGATCCTGAATTACTGGAACTTGTTGAACTAGAACTCCGAGGTAAAAACTAGTCAGTTTCGCGTTCACTTAAACTATATGATGTATTTGATTAAATTTGTGATTATGGCAGAGCTTCTTAGTTTCTACAAGTTTCCAGGGGATGAAATCCCCATTGTGCGAGGTTCAGCCTTGTCAGCTTTACAAGGCACCAACGATGAAATTGGAAAGAATGCAATTTTGAAATTGATGGAAGCTGTTGATGATTACATTCCTACCCCTGAACGCCAAAAGGAGAAGGCATTCTTAATGCCCATAGAAGATGTTTTCTCAATTGCGGTATTTACTTTGATACTAAACCTATAAATTTTTCATATTATAAAACCTTTTTACTTTAGAAAAAGTAATATTCTGACATGCTGAATTGCTAATATATTATTTATCAAGGGACGTGGCACTGTTGCTACCGGACGTGTTGAACAAGGGACAATTAAAGTTGGTGAGGAAGTTGAGATCATGGGGCTGATGCAGGTTCACACATGGCATTTATTGGCTCTGTTTGTTTGAATATTTACTCTGTGCTAGTGCCTGCTTAATATTATTCTTTTACTTTTAGGGTCCGAAAAAAACTACTGTTACTGGTGTTGAGATGTTTAAGAAGAGTTTAGATCATGGAGAAGTAAGTGATTTGTCTTTCATAATACCTTAGATATCAAGCTTCATTGTTTTGCTGACTGCATTTTGTCTTTTTGTTCCAGGCTGGAGATAATGTGGGCCTTCTTTTACGTGGCATAAGTAGGACTGATATCCAGCGAGGACAGGTAATTGAATCGTTCGAGCCAAACTAAATTCTGGATCTTTTATTGAGCTTACTTAATGAAAGTGACCCGAAGTTCATACTAATGCTCACAAACTTTTAAATTTTTACAATTACTGAAACCAAGATCATCGTTTTAATAATATAGTTTTTGCACAGGTGATTGCGAAGCCCAATAGTGTAAAAACATACACAAAATTCGAGGCAGAAATCTACGTTCTTACAAAAGACGAAGGTGGGCGTCACACCGCCTTTTTCTCAAACTACAGACCGCAGTTTTATTTGAGGACAGCTGATGTAACGGGCAAAGTGGAGTTACCCGAAGATGTAAAAATGGTTATGCCTGGCGACAACGTGACTGCTGCTTTTGAACTTATTACCCCTGTTGTTCTTGAACCAGGTGTGTTTTTATTAAATAAATCTAAATTATTTAAAGGAAGTTTTGGAGGGTCAACCTTGGCCCGTTTGACCACTATAATGAGCTTTTCACACAATTCACTTATATGAATTTACAGGGCAAAGATTTGCGTTGAGAGAGGGGGGACGAACGGTGGGTGCAGGCGTGGTTTCGAAGGTGATAAGTTAATGAAAGGAAAAGTTGGTTTTTTATATTTTGTTCAATTGGAAGAGGTGAGATAATTTTGCAACATTTGTTTGTTGAAGATTATATTCAAGTGTTTTGCAAATTTGCATTTAAGTTTTAGTAGAATAATATTGGAAAACTCGATACGTAGCGAGGTAACAAAAGCTGAGCCTGTGACTGTTTGCTTGTAATTAAGATTTTGTGTTTTAAGGTTTTTCTGCATTGTAACAACATAATGTGAAAGGTGGTGGTGAATGTTGTATCCACTGCTTGTTAACACTTTATTTCACTCATGTAGTTCCTTTGACTAATTTATTTTTACCAAACTTATATATTAAATTAACCTCCAATGAACAATGAAATATATAATAAGCTCATTTAGACTTGCGAATCTAGTCAAGCTTGAAGACTTGATATGTGAAGTCCGAACTTGAGCTCATTTAACGAGCTCCAAATGGAAGGTTATGTAAAACTCAACTTGATTCAAGCTTTTATTAAGCCAATATTGAATAAATCATTAGCAGGTATACACAAGCGACTGTACCCATGGCAAAGTCACTTCTATACTTTACTATACTATAATCGGGAAAACAAGAATCATTGTCGTGATTTGTGACAAAACTTTGATCAACTTCATATCGAACGACACAGTTGTCTGAAGCATCAATTTCCCTATTTTACCCCCAACATTTACACCATGCCACATTTATATATTTTACATTAACTATTTTTATCTTGTTCAAGCAAGCCTCAAAACCATCACTGCCATCAATGCTGCAGCCCTGAAATATATTTCCTTAACACTTCTATCCAAACTCTTCATCATTTCCTCATCTTTCAAACCCGTTTTCTTATTCGAGTTCTTGCTAATCATCACAACCGTATCCCTCAAGCTGTTCACGGCCCACGAAAGCCACAACAGCCCGAGCCCAAGGCCCGTGTTGAAGATCTTTGAAGAACAAAATGCAACTCTGCCACTAGCTACTTTACACATAACCGAAAACAGAACCGCGATTCCTGTTCCCGCAATGCTGGCTGAGAATTGAGTTAGGAGGTTTGGTAGCACTGGGCCCGTTTTCTTTAGTAAGGGAATGGCAGATTTTCCGCTCCGGTTTTTGTCCACTATTATCGATAAGAGGCTTTCGCAGGCCTGACTGTAGTTACTTCTGTGTCTGATTGTTGTCTTGTTACGGGCCCCTTTCTTCTTTGGTGAAGGCTTCAGTTTGACTTTCTCCGGGCTGGGTTGAACAATATTATTATGTTTAGAAAACAAGAATCGTGTCGTAAACTTACAAAATGATGGGCACGTTCAGCTCGGTTTTTATGGTTTTGTTAATGTTGTTTTTTTCCTTTTACCCATTTGCCCATTAGCAATAAAATATACAACCCAACACATAGATGTGTTAAAATTGCAATTTTGACTTTCCGCATAGCCCGTTTGACCTCATAAGTCAAACTATTTAGAATTGGGCTGTTAAAAGTTATGATTTAAAATAAATAAGCGTACCTCTTTGGAGGAGCAACGATCACAGTTTCAAGCTCCACAGCAGAACCATAATCCAGCCTGTTAATGATAACATAATTTTAATTTAGTGAATATTTACGAGAATGTTGAAAGGGCAATCACGGCCCATTTACCCAAAACGGGCCAATTCAAGTTGTATTAACATTCCAATGGCAGCCAGATGAGCGAAATTTTAAACATGGCTAAAAAGAAAACCAAGTCAAACGGGTCATAAGTCACCCCGACCCGGCCCGACCCAAACGGACATGTTTTGACCGGTCACCAAATTACCCATTTTGACCAGAACCCTTCCTGACCCGTTATCCAACCTGCCCATTTTGCCATCTCTACAAATTACTGTGTTTGTGTTGATATACATGCATACTTGCCCATTTGACTCAAATTAAATCAAACATTTTCTCAGTCAACCCATTTTGACCGGAACCAAATCGAACCCTTTTTCAATCAACCCATTTTGACCCGAACCGGGTATGACCTGTTAGCTTACCCGCCCTGACCCAAAATGAACCTTTTTTTCAATGAGTCCGTTTTGACCCAAATCCAGTATAACCCGTTAGCTTACCCGACCCACACATTTTTCTATTGCATATGTACCTATTGAACTGCGGGTACCAATGACTTCCGCCAGCTAGTTGAACTCTTTGATAAATAAAACTCAGCAAGAACCGAAAGTATATCCTTCATCTCGGTTCGCATGCCCATTAACGAAACCCGTCCATCCTCGTGAATTGTAATTTCAGAAGGACGAACCAAATCACCAACAAAATCGATTAAACGTTCCCGGGAGTCAAAATCTGGGTCCTGATAGATAAGTTGAGAATTCATTTGACCCATATCAAGAACACTCGAGTTGTAAACGGCTGTCACGGGTTGAAGGCCCGTTAAGCCCGAAAGGGAAAACAGATCAGGCCCGTCTGTTCCTACTTCTGTTAATCCAGACTGTGAAAACTTGAAGCTCAAAAGTGTTGAGTTTGGACAACAATCTGTAGAAAACAGCCATGAAATTAACAAAAAAAAGATCTGTTAATAGCTAAATAATAAAAAATTGATTTTAACTAACAAAAGAGAGATTAGTGAACCTTGGATGTTGATGAGTGCAGGCTTTGTAATAGTCGGGTCAACCAGGTCAAGGTGATGGTTGGCATATAACCCGCTTAACAGCTTCGATGGGCCCGGATTCTGTTGCGGGCCCGTATATATACGACTTGATCGTGTCACATCATCACGTAATTCATAATTAGGCAAAAGATGTTGCAAGTCCTGCAGTAACGAAAGCTTTAAAACTAACGGGCAAAATTACAGTGACAAATTTACATGACATGAAAATAGTCAGATTTTGGGTTGTTAGTCATAACTCAAAATGGCATGTTTAACTAAACGGGTTATGTTTTGGTTGACTTGTTTAACCTGTTTCATTATAACGGTCGACCCACTAACCAGTTTAGCCCATGTTTTTACAACACAACAACCAGATTAACATCTTTACTATTTGATTATTACCCATCAATCTGTCAACCTGTTTAACACGTTTAGATAAATAGGTTAAATGGGTCATGTTCAGCTTACACAACTTTAAGTTTATGGACTAGGGTTCATGCTTTTTACACAAATAAAAAATGGGTAGCATCCAGTAAGGGCGTAAACAAACCAAGTCACTTGTGAGCTACTAAAGATCGGCTCGCTAAAAACTCGGATCGAGATGGGCTTAAACGAGCTCCGAATCTAAAAAAAGCTTGTTTAGTAAACAAACCCAAGCTTCACTTATCAAGCTCAGGCTCAGAAGCCTAAATGATCCCATTACTTATACAGTTTATTCAGTGTATTAAATATACATTTACATAATAATAATTATTATACATAAAATTATGATAAAAATAATTAAAAAACACAATAATATTATGTTATATGTAAAAAATTGCTTCATGTAAACTGACTAAACACGCGTAAGCGTGCTTTAACAACCAACATGTGTTTATACCTTTTCCGTTTGATACTTTTGTTTTCCTTGCGCATGAGGCCGTGTAGCTACTTAGTCGTGTTCAGCAGGTCATTAATTATGACCCCGAAGATCTATGAATGCAACTTTAAGACAACTTAGTTTTGTTATTCAAAAATGGCTAGCGGTGCAGCTTGTTGCCCGTTTGCCTTCCATTTCGATGCAAACGCTACTCTTCAATGAATGAAACGTGCATTTGAAACTAAAAAAAAAATTGAAAAAAAAAATGTAAACGGGCCGAGCTTGAAAAACTACTTACCAACTGAGCTCGAGCTCCCGTAAGTTGTAAGTTAAACAAGCTTGGGCTCAGCTCGTTTACGGTTTACATTCCAAGTATCCAAACAATTCATCAAAACAGACCTACTATGAAACAATAGAACATGAAAACTAAAATTCACCTTTGGTATTCCATTAAATCCTTGTTCTGGACCAAAGACTAGAGTTGGAAGATAGCCATTAGTGGCCATTACATATAGCTTCAACATGAGTTATTATTAAACTCAAAAATCCAATTTCTGATGTGTGAAATTAATTCACAAATTGTTACATTTTTGTACTAACACATAGGATGAAGATTTTCTTGGGGTTTTGATTGGTGAGGAAAAAAAGATTGGTAATTTATAATTGGGAATTATGTGATCCAATTAAAATAATATTAGTTATGTTAGAATTTAAATCTTGTGGCTTGGGGGTGTCCAAATGGAATCTAAATAATGGTGCCAAGTAGTTGTTTGTGGACTATGAATGGGTAAGAGATATTAGGCTGAGGGGTGTGGGGGGCGCGAGAGGGGGCGTGAGTGGGGGCGCCATCCAATAATATTGTGACGTGTGGCAGAGAGAGAAACTTGATAAGATGGGTATTGGTAGTGGTGATAGCGCCCCGGGGCATGGTGTGGAGGGGCGCGAGAGGGGGCGCGAGCGGTTTATTTTTTTATTTTTTTATAAATGTATTAAAAAAACGTATTATTAAAAAAACAAGTAATTATTTAAACAAACACACATTAATTAAAAAAACACATTAATATATAAAAAAAATTAAAGTACTAAAAAATTAAAAAAACACATTAATTAAAAAAAATTAAAAAAACACATTAACATTATTCTTATTCTTCGGCTTCGTCTTCTTCGATCAACCTCTTCCGGATACGTTCCTTTTGTTTTTCCATCAGCATTTGGTCGACCGGATTTAGGTGGCTGAAGTCTCTTGCAAGGAAGTCCAAATCTCTCATTCTTTTTTTTTCCTTTTTGTCAACAGAGACCACCTCCAGGGTTTTGTTGAATTTATTGAGGGATTCAACAAGATCGTTGATGTTTACGGCTTCCCCCTCAGCCGGTTTTTTCCCCCTGGCGTCCCTTCCCAATGGCCGCCTCCTCGGCGGTGAAGACGTTTCCTCCCCCGCAACGTTTAGGTCGAATCCAACCCGGCAATCCGACCCGTCCGTTGTGCTGTACGCTCCAGACGAACTAGTTTTAGTCCGTTTCGGCCCTACTTCCGCATCAAGGTCCGGCGCCACCAGCTCAACCCACTTGGCACACCTTCTCAACCTCTCCCACAACTTTACACCGTCCCACGTCTTCACCGCCCCATACCTCCGCAGGCACTCCTGCTTCCACTCTTCGACAGTGAAATTATAGACCGCCAAATCGTCACTGCCACTTGGTCTCATACGACCGGCGTTCCTGTTGAACAGATTAGTAAACAAGCCGACAAATTTTCTAATTTCGGTCCACCGACCCGAAATCATATCGGGATTCCGCTCTGTACTCCCAACGAGCGAATA
Source organism: Bidens hawaiensis (assembly GCF_021521415.1). Lineage (NCBI taxonomy): Eukaryota > Viridiplantae > Streptophyta > Magnoliopsida > Asterales > Asteraceae > Bidens > Bidens hawaiensis. The sequence goes on from NW_027491668.1 coordinate 931,632, forward strand.
GAACGTCTCCCTAACCTTTGTCCAAAAGACCTTGCTCTTTTGGTAGTCGGCTGCAAAATTATGTAAATAAATTTGTAAGTCATTTAACTTTTTTATTTAACTTTTTATTTACAATCATTTTTAAAAACGTTAAAACAATTACCGCAACGCCGATCCTCAGAAATGGCTATCCAAGCCCGACACAGGGCTTCCTTCTCATCCGATGACCACGGAGTGATTTTCCGTTTCGCCCTTCCGGTCGAAGCCGAACCCGACCCGTCCGTTGCAAGTTGTTTTTTCCGGTGGACGCGTCTTCTTTGTCCCGCAGCTTCACCTTCTGGTTCCGGTTCTTGTGTCTCCGGAACTACAAAGTTAGGAGACGGTTGCATGTTGGATGGTTGAAAGCCGGATGATTGTTGCGACCCCGAATAAAACATCGGTTGTTCCGGTGCCGACCATAAATCGTCGTAAGGGTAATCTGAATCTAGGTTTGGGTACCAATTTCCAGACATGTTTTTAAAAAAAGGTTTCGAAGATAGGGTGATTTTGGGTTTTGGGTGTGGTGTGTGATATTCGTTTTGGTTGTAGTATGTGAGAATGGTTGTGTTTGATATGTATTGTGATATATGTATTGTGATATATATAGATGATTTTGTTAAAAAAAAAAAAATATTTTTATTCATTATTAAAGCCTTCCAACGGCTCTTTCCCATTTCCCACAGCCACTCACGCGCGCGAGCCTCCTGGCGCCTGCCTCGTTTTCCGCTCTCGCGCCCCTCTCGCGCCCCTCTCGCGCCCCGGTGGTGTGGCTCTCGCGCCCCGGGGCGCTATCGAAGTCCCTCACGCGCCCTGACTAGCGCTCCGCACCCCTCAGCCTTAGGGTTGATAATATTGTACTTGTGGTAGGAATGTAGATTAGGCATGGGAATTTGTCTATGTGGTATAAAGATGTGACAAATATATGAAATTAAATTTGTGGGTTCTAGGTTAGTCTATAAGTTTGTGTGGGTGAGTTTTAGGTCGAGTCCGTAAACATGTTTAGCTAAATCAGTTATTACGGTTAATGATATTGCTAGTAGATTAGGGTCGAAAGCTTTTCACGCGATACAAATATTGACAAGAATTTAAAATTAAATTTGTGGGTTTTAGATTAGTGGTTTCGGTCACATACTTGACCATATCTGTATTTAGAATCTGTATCATATGTTTATATTTTTATCATCACAAACTAAAGAGTAAATTTCACATTATGTACGCACTAACAATACAAATTAATGGCCAGGTCCCACACTTTGTAACTAACCCCTGTAAAGCAATGTTGTTGAGACTGGACTGAACCGGACCGGACCAGACTGGCCGGTCGAACCAGTCCGACCGGGATTCTGTCCATGATGCCCTCTCTTTAATTATTCAGGACCATGACATCCTTTTATTAATCATTATCACGGCATCCTTTCTATAGTATGCTAGTTAGACTAATGTTTTACATAGCTAAACGTAGCTTTGGAAAGTGCGTAACTACTATTTTACTGTGACATCCCACATCGCTTGGGGAGGAGAATTAAGCCTTCTTTATAAGGAGGTGGATACCTTCCCCATCATAACGCATTCTGGGCGCTTAATGGTAGTGGATGAGAGGAGAACTCCACAGTTAAGTGTGCACAGGTGGAAGTAGTATCAGGATGGGTGACCTCCTAGGAAGTCTTCACCTGGGCAACCAAAAGCAAATCCGTGATGCGATGGTGGTACCTCCCGGCCAAAGCGGACAATATTATGGTGCGGCGGTAGCTTAACTGTTACAAATGGTATCAGAGCCAGGGCCGGACCGGTGGTGTCAGGTCTCGCGAGAACGCTGGACCCCTAGGGGGGGTGATTGTCACACCCCAACCTAAGACAGAAATGCCGGGGCATGATCCGATTGCTCACAGCTCGAAGATACTATCATATATATAAATGACAATATTTAATTAATTATTTTATTCAAATAATACACACAATATCCAAATATAACAAAACAATTCAAATACACAAATATAAGCTCAAATAACGATTATCCTGTCTACGTGTCCAAACTTCAATCTTCAATCAAGCAACCTGCATATGCGTAGAAAATGGAGTTTGTCAACAACACATGTTAGGTGAGATGATCATCAATTTTGACACAACAAATAATATATATATATATATATAAATAGATAATTGATAAATGATAAGTGATAAATGCACAAACCAACCATGTGATAATAATCAATCAAATCATAACAAAACATGTATATAACCAAATCGCGCTAGTGTGCCAATGAATCGTTGCCAAGCAAATCGGGCATTGATTACAATGACTAAAATTGTCGGTTTACCTTTGTTTAAATATTAAAGGTTAAGACTTGTTTATTATGAAATAGCTATTTTAGGAAACCAAATAATCAATTAATGACAAAATCGGGTATAATAACTTAAAGATTTCGATTTTGACAACATTAAAACGAAATTTAAATGTTTTATAACATTTTACATATCTTGGAGCTTAAATTTTGTTAATTTAATCAAAAACAGGGAAGAATTGACAAAACTAGTCCTTGTAGTTCCTGAAAATGCGATTTTTAGCCGTTTTAAGCGATTTTAAAGGTTTCTAAGGGCTATTTGGCATAATTGAAAGTTATGAAATTATAAAATAAATTAAACCAAGTTAAATACCAATAAATACAAGTTTTAAATAGTTCGAAAGATCCGAATTACGTTCTCGAATCGGTTTAAACAAATACAAAAAAATCCGAGATGTTACATGGATTGTGACATCCCACATCAGTTGGGGAGGAGAATTAAGCCTTCTTTATAAGGAGGCGGATACCTTCCCCATCATAACGCGTTTTGGACGCTTAATGGTAATGGACGAGAGGAGAACTCCACAGTTAAGCGTGCACAAGTGGAAGTAGTATCAGGATGACTTCCCTCCTGGGAAGTCTTCACCTGGACAACCAAAAGCAAATCCGTGAGGCGATGGTGTTACGTCCTGACCAAAGCGGACAATATTATGGTGCGGCGGTAGCTGGGCTGTTACATTTACGCACTATGTTACTAAGCATTGGATTTACGTTGATTATACAACTTGGTTCTTTTCTAACACTATTATTTATTTTTTCTTTTGTCTTCTTTTTGTTTATATATTTAGATCACCTTACAAGTCCCATATATTAAATGCCTACATCAGGTCCCTTACTAGTCGTGTTTTATTGTTAGACCTTTACTAGTCTAGTCTTATAATTCATATTTCCATCTTTTTATTATCATATGTTTTATACATTTTGCAAACGTGGCTCACGGTTCGTGAATGCATAAGAATACGTATGCCTGAAGACACGGACCGTAAAGATGACCACATGATCCATGTGATCGCCTGTGCAAAGTGCAAACACACTTTTGTTCATTGTTTATCCACAACTTGGTTTTCTCGATGACCATTTTAACACTTCAAAAACAGCTATAATTATACTTGGGTATCCCTTTTTACTGCCTTTTGAGGTTCAATAACATAAACATGACACTAAACTTATAAAACTAACAAGTAAACATCAATGCTTACCTCAAACTAGCTTAATACTAGGTTATGATGGCTCCAAAGACTTTTAGATGTTTTGGACAAAATCTCAACTTGCTTGTTGATCACTTGGATGAAGAACAAAACTTACTTCTACAAAAAGAACAAGAATAATACTTCAAGAGCATCAAGAATACTTGATTTTTGAGTGATATCAAATATAAAAATGATTTAGGACGAGCGAGTGCATGAAATGATCGTCCTAGGATCACTTTTATAGGGCAAAACTACTTGGATATCGATTAACAGGTTGCTGCCACGTTAACATCGTGCTATAAGAAAATGGTACCATAAGAATTTCACTAACAATGTATTTAACTATAAAAGTAATTAGTGAAATATGGGTACTGTAATTTAACAAGTGTTTTACCCGGTAAGCGGTGGTAAAACACAGGCGTTGAGGCGGTAAGTCGACGTGAATTCGGTCGGTTTCGGTTACGCTCGTTACTGTAACGAAACGAAACTAAAACAAAAAAAATTATAAAATTTGAGGTGGACCAATGGGGTGGTTTCGGTTGGTAAAACTCGGGCATTGGTAAAACACGAACGTTAAGGCGGTGGCCGGTGAGTCTGCGCAAATCTGGTCGGTGAATTAAAACAAAAACAAAAACGACATTCGGTCAGTTTTCGTTACGATACCAGAACAAGAACAAAATGTAACGAGTTTACGCGAATGCTATCGGTTTCTGTCATGTTGGTTACAGCACCTCAACCTAAAAATCACAAAAACAAAATTGCATTCGGTCGGTTTTTGTTCCATACGTTCAACCCCCCGTCTATTTAATATAACCCCCCATCCCGCAATAATAACAATAACTCATCTATTACCATCTGCGTTGAATTGAATATTTCATTTCAACCCAAACCCTAGCCCCAAATTCGACCAAATTGCGGTTAAATTATGGGCCAGCCGTCTACCGAACCATCCACATCGACATCGGTCACCGAAACGGTGAACGGCGAGCACGATTTCCGGATCTCGGGTTACTCATTTTTAAAGGGTTTAGGGATCGGTAAATACGTGGCGTCTGATACATTTAACGTTGGTGGGTATTCATGGGCGGTGTATTTTTACCCGGATGGCAAGAGTACCGAGGATAACGCCAGTTATGTGTCCTTGTTTATTGCCTTGGCGAGTGACGGCTCGGATGTTCGGGCTCTGTTTGAGTTGACTTTGATTGACCAGAGTGGGAATGAGAGGCATAAGGTTCATAGTCATTTCGGTAGAGCCTTGGAGAGCGGCCCGTATACGCTTAAGTATCGGGGGAGTATGTGGTAAGATGAATGATTTATTGGTTGATTGTGTTTGAATGGTTTGATTAGAATGATGTAATTATAGTTGTTAACAAAAGTTGCACTTTTTACGGCTACGATAACTTTACTGAAGTTGACTGATGTGACAGGGCGGTCATATGGCCGGTATGAGGCGTGTATGATATGTTATATATGGCTATATGGCTCATATGACAATATACAGCCTATTTGATATGTGGAAAGATGACTGCTTTATTGGTTGATTGTATTTGAATTTTGGGTGGTTTGATTAGATTGATGCATTTAAAGTACATGCAGGGTTTCAATCCTGCAGTAGGCGGATTTAATAGTAGAATATTAGATCAACTGAGACACACCACTTGCAAATCATACGGCCCATATAAGGTTATACGGGCCCTTTTGTATAGCCTTATACGACCCATATGGTGTGAGGAAATGGTTACACAGGCTCTTATGAAACTAAAATATGGATTTATTTGAGCCCGTATGATAGTGAAAAAAGGCTATACGAGACCGTTTTAGGAGGTCTGCAAAAGTTACACCGCCTGTTTAACCTTATACAACCCATTTTACTCGGCTGGAGTTGACTGATGTGACAGTATACTACCCGTATAAAGTTATAGTCCGTGTGATAAGTGGGCTTTGGCGTATAGCATCACCCTTATCAACCTGTTAGGATTGAATTTTGTGTTTTTGTTCAAGTTTTATTTTAAATCCGTTCTCTGTGATTTATCTGTTTTGTTTGCTTAGTTGGGAAGATGAATGGTGACTTAGTTGCATAATCTGTTTGTTTGTTCAGTTTTTTAGTCATGATGTGTTTATAAACAAATGATTATTATTTGATAATGACAGTAAACATGTTTTGAGTGTTTCATGTAATACAATAAACCCATATTGACGCATTTATTTGTGAAATATCACAGGGGATACAAGCGTTTTTTCAAAAGATCTACTTTAGAATCATCAGACTATCTAAAAGACAACTGCCTTCAAGTTCATTGCTGTGTTGGCGTTGTCTGGTCCCACACAGAGGGTCCTAAATCCTACTCTATTCATGTGCCCCCTTCTGATATCGGGCAGCACTTCGGGCAGCTTCTTGAGTGTGGAAAGGGCAACGATGTTTCCTTTGAAGTAAATGGAGAAACCTTTGCTGCCCATAAACTGGTTCTTGCAGCCCGCTCACCAGTTTTCCGGGCCCAACTTTTTGGCCCAATGAAAGTCCCAAATGCTGATTGCATCAAAGTTGAAGACATTGAAGCCCCTGTATTTAAGGTTTTTTTTTTCAAATATTTTAATGGTATTTATGGGTTAATGGGCTGGACTTGGTTCAATCCACCCAAAGCATTTGTTTCCAAAGTTTTTATTTTTTATAAATACCTATGATATCTCAATAATAATCTACTTTTTTTTATAAATAAAGTGATATAAGAGGGTTTATGTGTTGAAAAAAAATAGTTATGTTAGATTTGTAACCTATTTAATTAGGCCTATAAAGAACCAAATGTTTAGTGAACCGTTAGACAGGAAGTTCATTTAATATGCGAAGAACATGAACACGAAGACATGTTCCTTTCATTCATTTGTGTTCACTTATGTACGCTCACTTATGTCTGTTCCTTAACGTTTGTTTAAAGATTCATTAAGTTTATTTGCCACTACTAATATTAATATTAATTTAAAATCAATTTGATTTTCATAATTTAAAACTTTTAAGTTCAATTTTAAATCAATTGGATATCTTTGCTTGTATTTTAAAACGATGTATGTAACGTAAAGATGATGGTGTTTTAGGCTTTAATTTGGATACTCACCTTTGCTTTTAGTTGGTGTTCATATATGTTCAGTTATGTGTTCGTGAATTGTCAATCTAGTATATTAACGAATGAACACAAACAAACATGAACACATCCATTTTCTTATTGAACGAGCGCGAATAAGCTGTGTTTGTTCAGTTTGTTTGCAGGCCTATATCTGACTCATCTGATCTGTTTCTGTAATGTTGGTTTTTGCAGGCATTACTTCATTTTATGTACTGGGATAAACTGCCTGACATGGAAGAGTTAACGGGCCTGAATACAAAATGGGCTTCAACATTGATGTATCAGCATTTGCTTGCAGCTGCTGACCGATACGGGTTAGAGAGGCTTTGTATGTTATGTGAATCTAATCTTTGTGAAGATGTTGCGATTAATACAGTTGCCACAACATTAGCATTGGCTGAACAACATCATTGTCTTCAGTTGAAATCCGTGTGTCTTAAGTTTGTTGCTTTGCCTGAGAATCTCAGAGGTAAAATAAATGCATCTGTTAATATGATTAACTAAGTAGTCTAGTTTTTTTTTTTTTTTGAAGAAAAAGAAACTAGGAGGTTATATGGATCAAAAATAGATGTTGGGCTACTTTTTCGCCCGTTTGCTCTTTTGACCCATTTTCATTTTGAATCTGGAGGTCACGGGTTCGAGTCGTGGAAACACCCTCTTGCATAAATGCAGGGTGAGGATGCATGCATCGGGTCTGAGTCGGCCCGACACTCTCTGGATTTTGCGCATGTGGGAGCCTTGTGCACCTGGTTTGCCCGTTTCTTTTCTACTTTACCAATTTGATCCTTTGGTGAAAATAACCAGCTCATAAGCATGTGGTTGGATTGATGACCGAAACTTGTTTACAATGCTTAAGGGTAATCGTGTAGAGGATTTGCGGCCCATATTTTTATTTGTGAAAAAATATCAACCCTAACTCCCGCACACTTAAATACTCATTTATTTAAATGGGCCAAACGGGTAGTAATCAAATTGTAAGCGTGTTAATCGGGTTGGTGGGCTGTAACAAGTGGGTTAAATGGGTTGGTGAGTTGACCTGTTTAATTATTAAAATGGTTAAACATGTGAATCTAAACACGGCCCATTTTGCTATGCAGGTCAACACAAACATGACCGTTTGACCATTTTATTAAAAATGCCGTGTTGATGGGTAGTAATCAAGTTGTAAGCGTGTTGGGTGGTTAAAAATGGATTAAACGGGCCATAATTGGGCTGACCTGTTTAAATCACCAAGTGGGTGGGTTGACCTGTTAAATTAATAAGGTTAAACAAGTCAACCTGAACAAGACCCGTTATTAAACATGTCAACTCAAACACGACCCGTTTTAATTAAGGTCAACTCTTACACGACCTGTTTAATTAAACAGGTCAACTCAAGCCTCAAACACAACCCGTTCTTTAAACGGGTTAGGTACATTAACCCAAAATTCGTTTATTTCTTGTCGAGTTGTGTTGGATATTGCCACCCTCGATATAAGTGATGCATTCTATTTGTACGGGGCAAAAAGGGTGGGCAACTTTTGGCGGACCAAAAAACGGGTCGAATCAACTCTTTTTTTTTTAAACTATAGCTAGTAAAGTGAGCATATGTTATACGCAGTTACATAAACTTTCATTTCTTGTCTTTTTTAATCAGCATATGACTAAATTATAAATCTAAAACTTCTGTTGTTCAGCTGTGATGCAGACAGACGGTTTTGACTACTTAAAAGAAAGCTGCCCGCATGTGTTGACTGAGCTACTGGAACACGTGGCCAGAAACAACGAGCATTCTCTAGCGGTTTGCAGTCACCCAAATGCGATCATACTGGATGGAAGTGACGTTCATGGTAGACGGGTTAAACCAAGACTGTAACTGTACACCTTGTTCTAGCCTTAGAAACAAATGTAAACCTGTGTCTGTTACTTAGTGTTGATTGTGAGAAAGGTTTGACTCGTTTGTTTGTGTTTTTGGACATTTTAAGGTTGTTATACATATGTTGTGTCTGAACTGCTCATGGAATGCCAGGGGTTTTCTCATCCATTAAACCATCTGTTGTTTTTTGCCTGTTAACCGTGTTAGAGATCACAATCTCGACTTCAAAAAATTGCTCTCTATTTGGTTATGTTTGATCTCAGACAAAGTCTAATGAGTTAAGCTATTTAAAGAATTGAAATGTAAATGTATATAAGATTTTGGTTATTGGTGTAGTAGTGTAGTTATGCCTGACCAAGTTAGAAGTACTTGGAATAGTTTTTAAGCATATAGAAAATATCATTAGCTTTCAACTATATAGACTACTAAATTTCAATGATTTTCAACCTTTAAGCAATTCTTCTATAAATATTAAAATTAAGAGAATTAAATAGAACATGAAGCTTGATTACTGTTGTTGATCCCATTGGGTATTTTATTGGAGAAATAATTTATTATTTGTGAGGTAAATAGGGCATTGTCATGTTTTTTAGCTGTTGAAATTATCCTATTTTTTTTTTTTATCATGGTTATTTACAACATTTGATGCCTATCTTTATGTTGTAAGCTAAGTTTAGGTTGTAATCGTGTATTAGGCATGGGACACATATGTGTTAGATAGTAGGCTAAAAACGGTTTGACTCAAAAACAAATTAACTTATATGAGTTAACCTGTTGCGGTGAATACAATAGCTAGTGGATGATATTTATAAATGTTTGAACAACTAGCTTTTGAACTCGTGTATTAAATGAGATTTGCTAAATAATAAAAATAAATAAAGTACCTTTTTTTAAAGAAATAAACAAATTAAAGGTAAGAAGAAAATAAAATATATACTACAAATAGTAAGAAGTCTATAATCTCAAATTTAGAAATTAGAATGAGATGAACCATTACAAGTTTACAACAATATGCAACATTTATGAAAGTTGTTTTGGCTCATTACTCATGGTTCATCTCATTCTAATTTCTAAATTTGAGATTATAGACTTCTTACTATTTGTAGTATATATTTTATTTTCTTCTTACCTTTAATTTGTACAATATACAACATTTATGAAAGTTGTTTTGGCTCATTACTCATGGATAACTATAATGAATGAGATGAGAGATTAGAAAATTAGAAAGGAAATTATAACTCATTTGTCAAAATTGTATTGACCCATTACCCATGGATATGTAGGATAAATAAGATGAGGAATTAGAAAATTATAAAGGAAATTATAACCCATTTATCAAAATTATTTTGACCCGTGACCAATGGATAAATATGAATGAGATGAAAGATTAGAAAGGAAGTTATAACCCATTTAACAAAAAGGTTTTGCCCATAACCCATGGATAGATAGAATGAATGAGAAGTGAGATTAGACCAAGAATGAATGTGGGATTGTCATATCATCCTCATTATCTTCTTTTATTAGTAAATTTAGATTTAGATTAGATAATACCATATATTGTAATTAGGGTTATTAATTTGGATCTTACAAGAGTGTCTCCTCTTGTTTGGTTCAGGGATTGTGGGCTTGTTATGGGTCAGGCTACGTTGAAGGCTGAATCGGGCAAAGTTGTTAAACACGAGAAAACTTGTTTAGAGAATCAACATGTGTTTTCCCCATTTGCTTTTGATACATTTGGTATTCTGGCCTCGGAGGCTATGAATTCTTTTAGCAGGGTTCGGCTAGTCGTGCATTGTACTTTTTGGGCTCCTAAGTCCCAAAGCTTCGCTTTTAGTAGGAACAGCTTTGCAATTCAAAAGGGTTTTCTGGGCAGCTTGTTGCCCGTTTGCATGCCACTTTATTGTAATCGTTGTGAGTTTAAAGAGAAATATATATAGATAGGGAAATGCTAAAATACAAAGTGAGACAAAAATGAGAATTGTGAGAATGAATTGTGGTAACAAAAAAAAAAAAATAATATCTCAAAGTATAAATAAAAAATTTTTAAAAAATGTTTCCCTCGTCATTCCATTCCAAAAAAGAAAAAAAAAACGCCGAAACAAAACAATACCGAGACGAAAGACACAATGACGAAAATAAACAACAAACACAATTACAAATAAAAAAGACATAATAGATCGCAAAATATAACATAACTAGATTTTATCCCCCATATTACGGGGGCTGTTTTACATTATTCGTTTTTAATATTTATATATTTATATTTGGATTTTAATTTTATTTATTGTAAGAAAGTTAATAATTAATATACTTGAGGTTTGAGATGAAATGGTTTCACAAATAAATGATATGTTATAATCCGGTTTAAAAACTATCTGGGTTTGGTGATACCCATTACCCATTTATTTTCTTTATTATAAAATTGTTTATTAATTATAAATAATATCTTTTTTTAAAATAAAATAGGATATTAATTTTTAGTATATTCCTATTTTATAGGATTTCCATATTAAATATTTGATAAGATTAGTTTTTAATTTAATAAGATGTTATAACCCGTTTAAGAGCTATCTAGGTTTGGTGAGACACATACCCATGAATTTGGGTTAAATCAATGAAAGGCCTCCATTTAAAAATCAAGAAATCGCTTCCATAAAAAGGGGGAGCAACCACATTGCGACACATAGGATTTTTGGGTTTTCTTTTATATATATTATAGATACCCAACAAAATATAACACAACACAACATGTAATATAACACAATATCAAGACAATAAAACATAATGTTAAGGAAAAAGAACACAATCATTAACGAAAATAAATACAAATTACAATGATAAACAAAAAGACACAATGATATTTTTCCCTCAACATTGTGTCTTTTTTTAAAAACGAAAAAGTGGAAATATTTTTGTGTGTGTTAATTTTATTAAATTTTAAGTTATAATCTTTTTATTATTAGTTTTTATATATTTTTTTAAGCTATAAATCTTTGTCGTTCTTTTTTCCCCTAAACTAAACAGAGATTGAAATAAGAGTCGCTCTTGGACCAAACCCTAGAAAATGGTAATCATCCATCCATTCTTCTCTTTGATTGATGTGTTATATAATAATAATAAACTAAGTTTTGCGATGAATTGATTATTGGTGCAGCTGTTCTTCTCGTACTTCAAGGATTTGGTTGGGAGAGAGGTGACGGTGGAGCTGAAGAATGATTTGGCGATAAGAGGCACTCTGCATTCGGTGGATCAGTATCTCAATATCAAACTCGAGAACACCAGAGTCGTTGATCAGGACAAGTTCCCTCACATGGTATTTTCTTTTTAGCTCTTCCAAATTCATCTTCATTTTATCACTCAACCGACTCGTAGGTGCTTAATTCTTTTGCTTAGGAAATTGGCAATCACTTCTTGTTCTTAAGATTTACTTTTCAAATACAGAAGTGCTAGTACACAGTGTTCTAAAAATCATTAGTTGGTATATAACCAAGCCTCAATGGTGGTAGTCGCTCAAAGTCAGTCCTTTGGTTTTAACACATTAAACTGAGTTGTAAGCATCGACATCAACCAAAGTTTTGAGTAACAAGAGATGATCAAACGAGGGTTGTTCGATGTGTGTCCGTATATATGTGTGTTTTGAAAAATTACATATAAAAATTCCAATCCGATTAATCCCCTATTTATACCGACTAGTGCCTAGCGAGTTTTACAACACTGCTAGTATGTATGTAAAATAGCTTATAGGTAAAACAGTAATTAGGTGAACTTGAGTGCATTTAGGTTTTAGACATATCCATGGTGAAAATGTTAAAGTGCAAGGCAATCTTATAACTACGACAGTGAAAGCTTATAAATTTCTTCTGATAAATGTACTTCAAAACATTACAAGCCGTTTGGCTCTTTATCATCTCTGACAGGTCTAGCAGTTAAATAAAATATGTGTGAAAATGAAACTGGTCAATAATAGTGTTTGAATTGCATATGTGTTGAGATTAACGGCTTTGTTGTTTTATGTTTGGTGAAATGGCAGCTTTCAGTGAGGAACTGTTTCATCAGGGGATCAGTAGTGAGGTATGTGCAGCTACCACCAGATGGAGTTGATATCGACCTGCTTCATGATGCCACTAGAAGGGAAGCTCGGGGCGGTTAGACTGTCACATATGTAGTGTGTTTTACATGTGTTTGTTAACTAGATTCTTGTTGAACAACTTTGAATTTTGGATATTATTTATAATTTCTTCTTTTGTTGATTCTTTCACTTGGTGAGGGCATTTTTACAAATATGCTCTCTCATTATAAGAAATGCCAAAAGAAGAGGGTGAAATTGTAGGTTTAATGGGTCTTAGCTTTTAACGAAACGGGGAGTCATCTCTAAACCTTTTTAACAAATAGATTGTGTTTGGGTTTAAATTTATCATGTTTTAGGCTGTCATAGCTAACCCATTTAATAAACTGATCATGTGTGTGTTGACTTGTATAGTTAAATTGGTCGTGTTGAAGTTGACATGTTAACCCGTTTAGTTAAAAGGTTGACCTGCTAACCCATTTATTATGACCCACCATTTGATTAGCGCATGTACAAATTGATTACTACTCACCAACCTGTTTGGCTGATTACTACTCCCCAACCTGTTTGGCATATTTAGAGGAGTCTCAATTTAACCATGCCATTGGCTAACCATTCAGCTTTGGTTATTTCGGATCAGTCTCAATATTCCAGACCAATGCCGCTGATTAGTGTAAGTTACAAGGATACTTAATATTAAAAAATATATTTTCTATGTGACACTTATTTTTTTAGTGAGAAGTAGAGTGGTCCATGCGGTTTGAGCCACGGATTTAAGTTCTAAGGCTACAAGGTTCTGAGTTTCTGGTTTTATTATTGTAAAATCTTTTGCACTAACTTTTGTTAACTTTTATGATAAATTTGATTTAGATTATCAAAATACTCTTTTATAAGTGAAGAGTTTGTAGAACTCAACAAGATGTTTATATAGAGTAATCACTATGTTATTGATAATATATGAATTACAAATGGTTCTTAGTTCTTACATCATTCAAATACCGCTTCTCCTCTTATTCCTACCAAAACTAGGGTATTTATGTATTTATACCACAAGGGAATGAATATTTAGTGGGGACCCTCTCTAACGTCTTGATTGTAACTCTTATTTGCGAGATATTTCTTGCATTCTTTCTATCATCTGCCACGCTATCTAAGTGGTCCCTTAATTGTAACATGTTTTATTCTTTTGGTGTGAATTTCATGTTGCACGGTGCATTGTAAGCTTCCTACTACCTTCAAATATTCCTTCCCTTGTAGAATACATACTCTTGGACTTGGTAGGAATAGGAGGAGAAATCGGTACTATGAATAATGTAAAAAACCATTTACAATTAATACATCTTGTTTAAGTTCTACGAACTCTTCAATGACCAAATGGGTTATTTATGTGATAATTAACTCTATTTCTATTACATGGTTTATGTAAATTATTAATTTAATAAAGACATAAATAGCTCGTATAGTTTTAATTTGAAATTCATAGAACTGACATTTTATCCATTCAAACTTACAACTGTCAAAAACTTAACATCAAAAGTAGTAGTAAGAGTATCTTCAATGCCAAACCTCTACAAACCACAACATCAAATTTCAAAACACTAATTTATCATACAACCCATTAAACTACTATGTGTCCGGCTTCTTGTTAGAATTCACAAACCGCGTCTGGAAACTTACCCTCCACAAGGTCTGGCTCCTCCGCTTAGATCCAGACCTCGGTATATGTGGCACGTTGGAGGTGCTCTTAAACAACATTCGTTATGAATATTATTTTGGTGCTCATATGGACCCATTTTCTAATTATGTCTGAAAATCTAATAAAAAAATCAAGAAACATACGGAAAAGTGAGGACTCTTTTTTTTTTTTTCTTAAATACGTAATTTACATAGTTTAGGAAGGAAAAATAACTAAAAATTGATATTATTTTGAAGCTGAGTATATCATCATAATAATATCATTACACATTTGTTGGAGATGAGTGGAAGTTGAAAACCAGCAGGGAAGATAGATAATATTAGAAGATGCAGGCGGCAGTGGCACATGTCTTCCGGTCACTGTTTCTTCCTCTCACTGCCAATTCCATCATCACCACTTCTTCAAATCTTACTTTCCCTAACAAATTCCCATGTCAGAATTCATCATATCCATACAACAACCGTTATGAATATTATTTTGGTGGTTAATTTAATAGGGTTTTGTTTGTTTGCTTGTTTCCAGATGTGTGCAGGTGCAAGAAGCTTGAAGAAGAAGCATTAGAAGGCCTCCCTCAACACTTTCACGATGAAGTAAGTCAGTCAGCCTAAATGAATTTTTTTTTAATAGCTGAAAGGTTTAATTTCTTGAAATTTATTCAAATTTTTAGCTTTATCTTTGATGGGTGCTGTTCTATATATGAACTTCATATCAATTAATTTCATGAATATCTTCAAGTTCTGAGCTTGATGTTTACTTTTAGCTTTATCTCTGCTATATTTTTCATCTCTGTTAATTTCTTGAAAATTTTCAATTTCCAAGCTTGAAATTTATGCAAATCTTAGCTCTATCTCTGATATCATCTGTTCATTTTTTCAAGTTCTAAACTTGTATCAAAAAATTTGTTTTTTACTAAAAGTTTTACACACCTTTGAATTGAAGGTTTGATTGTTTGATCATACCTGCTAGTTCCTCCTTATCCATGGTTGGGTTTGTCTACTCATAAATGGGTCATGCAATATCTTTTAGGTAAATAAAAAAATTTAATCTTTAAAAGGGCTCCAGTCAAATTGGTTAAACACTGTCAAAAGTTCCCGAAAAATCTATTTTTAACGCAAACTCGGCCCATTTAACCCATATAAAAATCACCTGATTCTGATTCGTTATCCAATCCGCCCATTCTCTTCACTTTGCAACATCTATTTTAGTGATCCAGATGGTCTTTTCAGGGAGTTTGATGATTTTTGTTTCTCTATAACGTGTGGTTGTTATGTTATATTATATTATATAATCTGTGTTTTTTAGGAATGGCAAGCCCGTCAAAGAGAAAAGACCAAAGAATTGGAGCGGTTACGCCAAGAAGAAGATGAAGAAGAGGAAAGAATAATCGATGAGTATCGGGAAATCGGCATGATGCTGAAAGGTTATCCACAAGAAGAAGTCTTTAAGGCAAAGAAATTGGTGTCCAGCTTTCTAAAATCTGCTGAAGAAATCGAAGAGGTAATCAATTGCTGCAAATTCAAGATTTTTGTCAGCTAAACTTATTGATGATTTTCCTAAAACGTATTTTTGATGCACACAATTATGTCAGTAAACCAACCGAACCATTCGGCTGGAAGTTCATTTTTGTTCGTTTGTTTAATTAACAAACAAACATGAACAAGCGTTTTTGCTCATTTAGTTACACGGACTAGCATGAGCGCATGCCTCGTTCATTCTTTTATGGTTGTGAATGTTCCTTTATGTGTGTGTTCGTTACTTTACATTTGTTAATATATTCATTTAAATATTTTAGGCCCGTTACATTTAGTCTAGTTTAATAATTTTTAGGCCCAGCACATTGCTGTTGACATCTACTGTTAATCAATTTTTAGCTCAGTTATGCCCGCTCATTTATGTTCGCTCGTTTACATTTGTAAAGTGTTCCGTTATACTGTTAACGAACGAACACAAATGAACACGAACATGTTCATTTTCTTAACGAATGAACATGAACAAGAAACCCATGTTCGTTTAGTTGTTCATGTTCAATCGTTTGTTTGGTTAAAGTTAAACGAACGAACAGGAAAATGCTACCTTTGTTTTCGTTCGATTCATTTACAAGCCTACATGCAATTTCTTATATATATGTATATATCTTCATATTTTTAGATTATTATTCTAGTAATATGGGTTTGGTAATGATTTATAACAAGATTAAAAAGTGGGTGGCGGGTCCGTTATCATTTTACCACATCAACCTGATCCAGACATTTTCCATAATCTTGATTTTCATTTTCATGAAAAATAGTTTGTGAATATTATTAATCCATCTTATTTTCTTGTGTACAGAAAATTGAGGAAGCTGCAGAGAGAGGTGAACTGGATGAACTTGTTCTTATGGTCATCTGGACCCGTCTTGATCTTGCTCGACGTGATGTATGCTTCCACTATTAATATTATTTTTATTTTACCTGTTTGAGCTGTTAGTAATAAAATGTGGCCCGCCGCGTTCATAAGTAAGCGGGTCAAAATTGAGCCCTAATTTTGTTTAAAACTTAATTTGTCAGGAAGAAAAGGATGCTATAAGAAGTCTTGATTTGTTATACAGACGGGTCGAGGTATGTTCGTCACATTGTTAATTTATGTTTTTTTTTGGTCAAATCTGTTACAAATTTTTGCTTTCACTTATCGTTTTGTTTACTGAACGGTTTCCTATAAAAATGACCTTTTTTCAGACTGAAATCTTGAAAAGGCAAGCAAGTCCAGCAATGAGACTGCTTAATGATCTTTTAATAATGCATGATGGATATGATGATGAAGGGTGGCTCAAAGCATGTAAAAAACGCATGATTGAAACGTTCCCTCGAGAAGACCCGTTTAGTCTCTTGGTCCCCGCTGGGTTTGATCTTGATAAGGTATTAATTTGCTTAGGCAGCAAGATCACGGGCTGGGTTGGGTAACGGATCAAAAAAGGTTTGGGTCAAAACAGATATGATTTTTTCGGGCCAAAACGTATGTTTCCAAGAACCAGTTCCCGTTTGACCCAGCTTTGACCTTTGCTGACCCAAACCGGTTTGGGCCCAGAACCTGATTTGTGCACCTCTACTATGAACTTTGACTATGATTTTAACTCAACTTTGACTATGAACTTTTATATGAATTAGCACCATGGGCCTCTAGGAAGATCCGCAATGGAAGCTGACAACCTTCTTCTAAGAATCGATTTTATACGTGAGGTTGATACGTTGCTAAAAGAAGTTAAGCCTCCGGAAACCGTTGGATCGAATACCGAGGCGCTTGATCCTCAGTCGGTTGCAAATAGGTTAAAAGAACAAGAGAAGAAGAAAGTGATTAGCCAAGTTGAAGCTCTTTTGGATCTTGCCATAAAACTTAGTTGGTAGCTTCATGGCAATTTATTATAGGTTATTAAGTTCTTGTTTAAATTTTGTGAGCTTGTTGTAGGACTTGTAGCTATAGATATTAAAAACCAATGGGTTATGTTGTGTTATTTATATTTTGAATTAGTATTGGGATTTCTTCAAGTTGAGACTAAAATCAGATTCTATTTGTTAGAATTTTTTGGTACCATGCAATGATACAGGGCTTGGCTGGCGTCTAGGGCATGATCTCGGTAAGGGCCCAAAGTATTTAGTAAAGGCCAGGCCTAGTAATGAAGTGTTACAATTGTTGTCGATTTTTGGAAAATTTATTTTATATGAGGGCCATTTTCCTTTTACTCGTCTTAGGCACTCGAAATCTTAAATACAACCGTGGCAAGTAGATGTACCATATCAACATATGATATCATTGAGTGGGTTCAAAGGTATTAAAACAGTAGTGCATAGTGGGTTATAGGAATAAGTAAAGTCTTCCAACAAAAGAAAAGGAAATGATGTTGAAAAACAAGCAGGATATGAGTGGGGTTCGAAAGTGTTATGATCAAAGTGGTGATTGTGATTATGAAAGCAGTGTAGCATATTCTGATATCCTGTCCTATCTACAGCGCCCCCCTCCATTGAGTAGACCGCACGAGCAGCTTTTTTCTGAGTACTAGATTTCGAAGAGTAACTGCGCAAATGTGTGGAGAGGTAAAAGAAGAGAAGCGAGTGAGTTGGGGCTAGCACCGCCCCTACTATTTTGAATACTTGTGAGTTGAAATGAGTTAAAATCAGGTGTCAAGGTCTTATTGGATGTTTAAGTGCGTTGTATATCTACTAAACAACAAATCTTCTAAAACTTTATCAACGCCTCTAATAGAGATTCTTCTATGCACATTATAACTTTCTGCAACCACATTCTAGTGGCTTACTTGAGATACATGTTTAAAAGTTAAAACAACACGCCAACAATCGATCATTTGATCGTGAGTTAAATAAGGAAACAATTTAGCAAAATCATATATGAACATTCCTTGAATATATTAGGATTTGTGAAGGCTTTGGGCCGGTTTTGGGCTCATGGATGTCGACGGGTAGGAGCAAAGGGGGCCGATTCTAGTTGTTTCAATTAGGGCACATATTTATGTTTCTTGGTCTGTAAGTTACAACTCTAATTAGTCTCTACATAACCGAAGCTATGTAATTGTAGTTTGTGGTTCTAAGCATAATGAAATAATATAGTTGCAGCCCGTAGATGTAAATCCCCCGTTGGGACCGAACCACATTAAATTCTTGTATAGTTTATATTTCCTATCTGCGTGTTTTACAACCGTTTCAGAGTTGCCGATTCTGAATTGCCGCCTAACAAGTGGCATTAGAGCGTCAGGCTCATTTCTACTATTCGATCAGCACCCGGTTTCTAATGCTCATTTCTACATATACAGGTCTCTACCATAACACATGGGAGACAAGTAAAGCAACTAGTTATAGCTAAATTAGTTATGAGTCATGACAAAGATTTAAATATTAGGAATATAAATTGGTGCCGATGTTTTTTTGAGTGAATTTAAGTTATCGGATGAGGTTTGGTATATTAAGAGTAGAAATCAACAAACCATTACATATACCATTTATTGATTCTATGACCGCAAAGAGGAAAATGTGTGTCGTCTGTATTAATTCTATTACGAAAAAAGAAGCACACTAGTGCATCTTATAGGTTTATCAAATCAAAACATAATAATTATGTAAAAAGGAAGTTACAACTAAGCACATGTGCTATTAACATAATATAATTTAAGACAAATAAACAATCAAACTAACTATAGTGTAATATCTTTATCTAACTATTCCTAATCTTCAAGAAATATTGTTTTTTTAGATAATTTAAATTAAAAATATATATAACTATTCATGCCCCAACAACAGAAACATATTATTACTAATAATTACAATTTTGATATGTATTGTTGCTTGAGCTTTTTTTAACGAACAGCGAATAAAACCGGGCTTCCAGGGTAACCAATATCAAAGGACAATCCCATACGCTTGTGATCGTAGACAACGCTGAGTAGCTCAAACCCACCATCTTCTGTTTTGAGAAAAACCCGTCGCCCGAAGGCCCACTACCGTTTTAAGGTGTTGCTTTATCATAACCAACATTGTTTGAACTATCTAAAATATGGAAATTCCATGATGATATAAAACTCAAAAGATAAGTCCATATTTCATGACATACAAAATATTAAAAATATAAATAAAATTATAAAGACGTTGAAAAGTTTATTTTCACGTAAAAAAAACTTTTAGAATGAAGCATCTGTATCACGTAAGAGAAAATTAAAAATTAAATATTTTGAATATATGGTATCTCGGATACAGGTTTCTAGCATTTAAGGTACCCAGGGTGCTCCTCAAACTAATTACTAACTGTTTTACTCAAATGCAACCATCAATCAGTAGATTACACCTTATACTTACCTACAAGTACGCACTAGCCGAAACCTTTACCCGGATGATTGGTACCAGTGTTACCGAAAAGCCGATGAAGCGAAACCTCAACAGTCAACACATACCCTTCGGAAAAAAATTTCAATCTCAAGTAACCTTTTTGTGAGAAGTTTGTTACGTATTCTGGTAAAGTGGATCATTATTTTTTTATATAATAAAACAAACTTTTAGAAAAAGTTGAAAAAAAAAGGTACGGAGTAAATCAATCAATTTCCATATGACATTTGCTGGCAAACTTCAACCACCTCACCTTTGCCGTCTTATTTAATCCAATCCAATCCAATCCAATCCAATCCAAAAGCTTACCTTAATACCCGGTGACAAATATCTATGGGTGCTGCTCCATCTGTTCCTGAAAACTCTCTTCACGAATTCACTGTCAAAGTATTATTATTATTATTATTATTATTAATACTTTAAAACATCTATCTAGATCTGCTAATAATTGATTATTTTATTTATTTGAAGGATGCCAAAGGGAGAGATGTGGATCTGAGCATCTACAAGGGGAAAGTGCTGCTGATTGTTAATGTTGCTTCCAAATGGTTGCTTGTTTCTATCTCTTATCTTAAATCTTTTTAACTGTTTGGAATTTATGATTAGCTTCTTGTTATTATTATCGATTGATTGTTTGTAATTTGGGTTGAATCAGTGGCTTTACAAACTCGAATTACCCTCAACTGGCTGACCTTCATGACAAGTACAGAGAAAAAGGTATCCCAATTTATTACATAATATTATTGATGCTAATAATTTTAATTTTATTTTTAATGGAAGCCTTCTGTTTTTGGATTGGGGGTCTACACAGTTCGGTTTGGGTCACTTTTGGGCTAAAACCAAACCAACTTCGGTTTTTGGATTTTTGAAACTGTTAGGCTTCTTGATTTTTTCGGTTTTTGTCATTTGTGCTTGAAAATTTTAGGTTGGCCGAAAATAACAAATTTACGCATAAATAGCCAAAAATATTTGAGTTACATATTTTTTTAATTCTTATAGATTACTTCAAATAAAAACCTAGAAATTCGGTTGGTTTTTACTGTTTTGTTTCGGATTGGTTTTTTTGGTTTCTAGCACATCCCTAATTATTACTTTAAGCATGAGCCCAAACACCCCTGATTCTATCTACACTAAAGTTTGTAGACAATTAAGGGTGTTTTGAATTTGTATCTATGACAAAAATGATGAAGATAGCATTTAAGAAAATAGGTAGTGACATATTCTAGTAATGATTATCAGGTCTTGAGATCTTGGCATTTCCATGCAATCAATTCTTGTCCCAAGAACCCGAATCAAGTGAGAAAGTGGAAGAATTTGCGTGCTCGAGGTTTAACGCTCAGTATCCCATCTTCCATAAGGTTCTCTTTAAAAACGCATGTTCAGGGTTTAACACAAAAATTTATTAACTGAATACCGATCGTTTAAGAAACTATGATAATTGAAAATATGTTAACAGAAATTATATTTTTCAACTAAACAATTTAACAAAGAATGGTTTGAGAGATTTGTTTGCATTAAAAATACAATTTGGGTGGCTTTCAACTAGGGGTGTAAACGAGCTCAAGCTTGGCTCATTTCAAGCTCTGCTTCTAAAGCTCGAGCTCGGCTAGTTTATTATGTATTAATTAATTTTGTATTATTTATAATTAGGTATTCATAGCTTTTAATTATAATATTTATATATAACATAGCATATACTATTTAGTTAAATTTTTAGTAATTTATATATAATAATAACTCTTATATAAATATATTTGATGAATTAATTAAAATTACATAAATAATAGGCTTGATAAGTCAAACTTGGGCTCGAGCTCTATAAGTGAAACTCAGGCGCGAACTCATTTTTTAAACAAGCTTATTTTAACGCTCGAGCTCGTTTAAGCACGACTCGATTCAAGCTTTTAGTGAGTTGATCTCGAGTAGCGCACGAGCAACTTGGCTCGTATACACCCCTGCTTTCTAGGGGCGAGTAGAAAACCGAATTAATCAAATTGAAACCGAATTAACCGAAAAAACGCACCGAAAAAACCAAACCGAAGCCTTAACCGACAGTTAATTTTTTGTTTTTTTTGAAAATCCGAAATTTCGGTTTCGATTCGGTTATCCATTTTTAAAAAACCGAAAAAAACCGAACCGATTGATGATGATAAAGATTATCAAGATGATGAGGAATGTACTAAACTTTTAAGATAAATAATTAAGATGATGAATGAAGATCGGGACTAAACTTTTAATGATTTTTAATTTTTAAACTCTATTAGCAGCTTTGTATTCGTATAGTTCCACGTAACACGTGCCTATTTTTGTTTTTTGAATTCAATATATATGTGGATTGTGGTACTCTAACACGTTCTTATACAAGCTTAAAATATGCATTTTCATTTTTTAATTTTTTTTCCAATGTCAACACATAATTGAAAAAAAAAACCGAAATTAACCGAAAACCGAACGGTTTGCATATTCAAATAATCGATTACTTCGGTTTCGGTTTGGGTTTCGCCTAATAACCGAACCGAACCGAACCGTGCTCAGCCCTACTGCTTTCAGTCGGTTCCCTTTTAAGCTATCCATTTTATTTTACTCATTTAACCTTTAAACATAACTCATAAACGGGTGTTATGTTCACGCACCTAAAACTTAATTATATGTTCTCTTGTGCGGACACATGACTTTCAAAATGGTCAAATTGACTCAAATCATGCGTTTTCGTTATAGATTCGTGTCAACGGGCCCAAAGCAGCACCTTTGTACAAGTTTCTTAAAGCCAAGAAAGGAGGGTTTTGTGGTTCCAGAATCAAATGGAACTTCACAAAGTTTCTTGTGGATAAAGAAGGCCGAGTCATAGGCCGTTATGGACCAACAACTTCGCCTTTATCCATCCAGGTAACTTGTTGCGGTTACTTATTAATGTGACTATTCGGGTTTAATGTTTTAACTAATGTTGGATATTCTAAAAATATCAAAAACAGGTTTGGTCAAATAAACTATTTTTTGGGTCGAGTGAACTTGTGCAAAAGGTTATTTGTTAACGGTTTTAATGTCTTTAATTTCATTCATCATCATCATCATCATCATCATCATCATCATCATCATCGTACTCAGTGTATCCTACCAATAGCAAAGCTATGGTAGGGTTTGAGGAGGGTAAGATGTAGACAGCCTTACCTCTACTCCATAGGAATAGAGAGGCTGCTTCCAGTAAGACCCCTAGCTCGATAGTGGTTTTGCATCAAGCCTTGGACATAAGGCACATAACACTCAACCATCAGACCCCAGCCGATTGGTGCATGTACCCTTGTCTTTCAGTTATCAACGCCACCACATGATGTCTTTAATTTCATTGCAGGGTGATATTCAAAAGGCGTTGAACGCGCAGTGAGATCTGTGAACTAATCAAATAGTGAAAGCAAGCAAGATTTATACAATCATATGGGTACGAGACCTGTCTATATAAACGGGCCTATTAGGGCGTATCACATAGTCATCAAATGATGAACCTTGATGCTTGAGAGTTGAAGGATGTTGGTTTAATATGTATGGTATCTAAGTATTATTTTGTTTTTTTTTTGTTTTCTGTTCCGCCTTTCGTTAGCACTGTGTTGAACAATGTGAATGCAGAAAATGAAGTTTGTGTAAAATCACTCTTTTTACGATCTCACCCGACAGGTGGTCAGTGCGAGAACTGCTTATACAACCGGTCCAATTGAGTGCTTTTGTACCTCTTTATACAGGTTACTCGGTTGATATCAAACCGGTTGAATAAGCAAACCGTAACCAGCTTTTCAAATTTTTGATTTTTTATTATAATTTTGTTGTTAAAATCTTGTTTACTTTTTCATTTACTACTTTATCCTTCATATGCTAATATTACTATCCATTTACTTACAGAAAATGTAGTATATTACTTTGTATTAGCAGTACATTTATAGAGGGAGGCTTTCATATCATAATATGTTATGATATATCCAGTATGGATATCCATCCAATAACCAATGATATGTTATATATTGGGAAAATGAATATGGGACTGTTACACATCCAACTTAGATGTGAAACCCTCTCAAAACTACGTAGTTTTGATTAGTATTTAATTAAAACCTTTATTTCCTTTAATCCTCTCCATATCAATCTTCTCCATAGTCGATCCCTTTATTAACCTAAAAAGAACTAGCGACAAGGGACTAGTAGCTTTTCAATTCCGTGTGTATTAAAATTTCAATTCCTATTGCATTATAATTCTGATCACTATTTTCTTATTTTCAAATCTTTGCTGATCACAATTTTTGGAATACATTTATCAATAATTAGTGTTATGTGTTCAGAATTTTTTATGTATTTTATTCATATTTGAACTTGAATTGTGTTGCATATGAATTGAATATCCCATATCCATGTTCATATTTTTTACGCTCGTTGAAAAAAAAAGCAATGAATTGTAAATACAAAAACTTGGTGCAGATTGTGGCCTTGGTAAGGTAGGATGTAGGGATTAGGTTGTTAGCTAATCGATGGATTGAATAATAGGATCTAATTAGGTTGTTAGTAGATCATCGCTTTGGTCGCAAGTTCTTTGTTTTTTTGGTTAATAGAGGGATTTTGATGGAGAAGATTTAAGGGAAATAAGGGATTAAGGGTTTTAATTAAATATTAACCAAAACTATGTAGTTTTGAGAGGATTTCACATCTAAGTTGGATGTGTACTAGAACTGTGAAAACCATTCTATAAAATTTACTTTGTTAACTTAAAGTATGGTATTTATACTTCTTTATTTTTCTTTTATTTATAAAGACTAACAAATTTCATTCGCAAACTAGCTAGAGGCTCGCACACCAATGTACATCCGCCTATGTAACAGAAAAAGACACCATAAACAAGTTTCCATTCCTCCCAAGTAACATATCTAAGGTTCGATCTATTCTGGAACTAGAGAAAGCTAACCACCTTTATCTATTCTACCAAGTAGACTGCTTGGATCACTGACCCATCGTGAACTACGGCATTCCGGGCCTTCCACAAACTCCTAAGTGTGATTAGAGACCACATGAAAGATTTTAGTAGTGGATGAGTATCAATACAGAACTCTTAAATTATTTAAAAACTTGAAGGAACTTTTAATAACTAACGTTTTTTTATAAAAATAAATTTGTATGTTAATATTATTTGATTGTAGTTTTATCACCTTTTATATCTATACTTACGATTACAATTATGAAAATTAGCCTTTTACACATATTTAATTTTTTTTTTACATATGTATTAAGTTTTTTATTACATAAATTTAACACAGATGTAAACTTGTGATTTTTATATGTAATAAAAACTTTATATATAAAATATAGTAAAACTAATCTCAAACAAAGTTAATTTATGAAAAAAAAAATCAAAAAATTGTTTGGTTGTTATAAGTTCCTCCTTTTTAGAGTTATGAAACGATACTAAATTACTAACCTAATATATATATATATATATAGTTCTTGCCATGCATAGAATAATATAGTATAGTACTGCCAATATATTTTATATTTATACATATATCATCCAGTTCAGTTGTAAAACAACGCATTGGTTAAAGGTCGGTTTGAGACACAAAACAGCCACGCAAAAATCAAAGTCACTTGAATAATAAAATTCTACCCCTCCGTATTTCTTAGTAGCTTCATAAACAAAAAAAAGAGGCGATTCATCTCCCATTAGCCAGCCAAACAGCTCCCACAGATCAATGATCAAACAAATCCCATCCGTCTTCCAGAAGAGTCTTCCGGTCACCAGCAAAATTCCCAGTTTCTTCAAGTGATTCAGGAGCCACATCTGGCATTGAACTATCATCAACAAATCCATACGAATCTCCCATTTCTTTACTGCTCTTTACACCCTCATCAAGCTCGGGCTCAAAAGGCGTAACAACACTCCTAAAAGATGAGCCCGAAGAGGCTAAGATTGATGAAGTTTGGCTGGAAGAAAGTGATCGAGATAGCGGGATTCCTTTGTCAAACTTCTCCTTTAGCAGCAACACATCCTGGCATTTAACGGATATCTCTCCTCTGCAAACATTCATGTCAAACTAAATGTTAAATGATATATTTGCAATCATGTTTATAATTACAAGACTTACTGTAAGATGTCAATCGTGCGGCCACGAACCATGAGAAACTCTTGCAACTAAAAATCAAATAAGAAATGTTATGACATGGAGCAAAAGCGGTATTTTAAATGGTATTTTGAATAATATAAAAGCTTAAAGACACATACCTTGGTATTTTCCTCTGCTTCCAGCTTTAGCTTTTTAGACTCTTCAACAACTTTTTCCATTTGGCGTTCTTGGTACAAAAGTGCTTCTCTAGCAGCCCGCTCATTTTCTATCTTTTGTTCTTCTGCTGTTGCAATTGCTTGTAAAGCAGTAGCCAATCTAATCTCCAAAGCTCTTCGCATCTATAAGTTAAAAAATATATATCAATTGCTGTGAAACTGATTACGCAGAACAACATAAAACTGAAAAGTAAATAAAACCTCTACCTCATCAAGAATTGTAAGTGATTTATTTCTCTCGTCTGATAAAGTGAATAAACGAAGCTGAAGCTCTTTCAACTCGGTTGCTAAAATAGCCTTCTCTGCATTAACTTCTCCAGCATGCTGGAACAAAAAACATAAGTGTACATATAAATAATACTGATAATTAAGACTAATTTATTAAAGAAAATACCATGTCATTTGCTTCTTTTGCCCTTAAAAGTGCATGTTTAACCTCCTCTGCCTTTGCAAGTATATCAGAGCAATCCTGGGTAGCATATTCTTTTGCTTGGTCAGCAGCCTTTTCTTTGTTTTCTACTTCTCGCATTAGATCAATAACCGAACTCATGGCCGAAACAAGGGTTTTCTGCACCGAAACCAATTTCAAAAAATAATAATATATATTCAAAGAAAAGAGAACTGTAGTTTTTTAACAGTTTTGTATCTAATAAAATTTTAACATGAAAACAACAAAAAAGTTTGCAATATAAGTAATAACTTGTTTGTAGCAAAATGATTAGAACAGCATGCTGCAAACAGCAAAATGGTAGTGTCAATCAAAAAACTTGTATTTACAAACATATAAAATTTTTAAAAAATTGATTTGAGAGACATCTAGCCTTTAAAGAAAAAATTTACACCAATAATTTGATGTGATCTCTTCCGAACCATCTTTTTTATTTTACCCATGTGAGATAATAGATAATGGGAATGAAATAATTCATTAACATATGGGTCAAAATCGCCAAAACTAAAATAAACACTAGAAAAAATCATATAAAAATATCGAAGATATGAAATTACCTTGTTATTTTTAGCCTCTTCAATAATTTCCTCAAGAAATTCAGTGTTACATTTTTCCTCTGATCTAGTAAGCACATGACTCGTATCTGACTCACCATCAGAATCATCAAACTCAACTGTAAAAGCATTTTTTTCAGAGACGGATTTCGATGAACTCGTATCTGCTTCTTGAGTTGCAACTAGATTTGTCTCTGGAACAAATAAAGTTTCATTCTCAACGGTTTCACTTCCAGTATTCATGTATCCTTGATCATTGTTAGATGAAGAGCCACCATCATTAATATTATAATGTTGAGAAGCAAGTGGCTCTACATTTAGAGGCTCTGTAAATGTTGATAGACTATCAGCAGTGCTTCCGTCATTTGCATCATGATAAGATGATGTGGCAAGTGATTCCACATTTACAGGATCTGTAACTATCTGACTGTTAAGTTGAGAAGCAAAACTAGTATCTAAAACCACACATTAAAAGGATCAAAAGTCAAAAAGTTATAGATCCACAAAAGAACAATAATAAACTTATTGTGTGATGAAAACAGTCTAAACCAGATTATTAACTGTAATGAAATGTGTTATAGAACATTACGTTTGGTAGTGCTTTATCAACTTCATATAGAAAGAAGTTAAACGGTCACCTTTCAGTGAATAATGAATTCTTATATAATGCTGAGATAAATATAATCAAAATATGACACTTCAACTTTATCAACTAGAATGATTGTTCATAAATTATTTATTATTAACTGGTTCCTATAAGGTAAATTATTTAAAATAAAGATAAAAAGGTAAGGTAACCTTTCTTTTAAAGTAATTAATGAAAATAGTGAAGGGCTGATTGTTTGATCACGCATTAATAAGATAATCAAACTCTAAATCATTATATGAAAACACTACCAACAATCACAACTAATAAAAGCAAATCACTACATAACACAGAGTCAAACTCAACTTAATAAAATAAACAGATTTAAAGTCTACATGAGAATGCTACCTTCAGTCGCACCAGACAAACTTCCATCGATGCTTGAAACAACCACCGTTTCAGTTGATTGTTCATGTTGATCTGAATTAATAACCAACCGATCCATAGTTGACTCTAGTTGACCAGTTTCACTACCACCACCACCTACAGCCATCAAACCAAGAAAACACATTATCGAAAATATACAAAAACAAAAATAAAAAATAACTGTTAACAGTATGCATAATACCTTCGTTGAAACTGAGTGAGCTTTTGCTTTTACTTGAGGAACCAACTGTAGATGGCTTTTTAGGTAGATTAGGGATGATCTCAACAAGAACAACTTCCACAGCCATGTCAGCATCTTTAGAGTGTTCTATAGCCACAGCTTTCAGAACACGAGAATCAACCTGCACAAATATAGACCATCGCCTATTATCAACCGCGTTTCAAAAGCTAAAATTTTTCATAATAACCTTTAGCTAAAATACTTTTACTTTTACTCATTTGATGATTAGTTTTCCTGCAGCTAAACTAATCAAACAATTGCAAGCAAATGTTACTTGTACACACTGCAATGATTGTCACAATACTTTTGTGATCACTCTCAGTAGGGGCAGTGGCGGACCCAGGATTTTTTGCCAATGGAGTCCCATATTTTCGGTGTTCAAATTGTTCGTGTCGGTCATTGTTCGGTCAGGAAGAAGAGAACATAATAAAAAACAATATCATAATAAAACTTTCTTTTCAATCATCACCACCAGAAAGGGTCAAAATGGGTCAGGTTGACACATAAACAACTTTTTTTCCCTTTCTTTAACGCTTTTGAGATAGAACATAGATCCACCCTTTCATAAGCATGTGTTGAAAACCATTAACTTAAACTAGTGAACAATAAAACTGGTATTTTAAAGGTGTTTGCATGTTTCCAAAGAAAACCATGCATAAAGTTGAAAACAATGATATGTATTTTAGCGGTGCTTGAATGTTTCCAAAGTTATTATTGCAACATTAACAGTTTGATTAACATTAAAAATTAACACAAAAAACCAAAAAATGAGCCTTGTAAGACTTGAAACCATGACCTTTCAAAAATAAAACAAGGGACTTTCCACCAGACCACATCAACATTAATAGTATGGGTTCCAAGTATTAAATCTTATGGGGTCCTCAAAAAATTTTATATACCGCTTCTAATAAATTTTTAAAAACATTGGTGTCCTGGGACCCGATCCACACTATGTGGGTCCGCCCCTGAGTAGGGGTGAGCATAAACCGGTTAAGACATGCGAAAGCAGGTAAGACCTGTGAGACCCGCCCGTCACACCCATACCCGTTTATAGTTTAATACGGTCAGTTCCCAGCAATGGGTTTGAGAGGAAACCCGCGAACCCGTTTGTACTTCAAATCAATTGTACAAGTATACAACCTAGTTGATTTATCGTTTGACTCTGTTATCATATTCTTTATGACTTGATTTAATTGTACCAGTTTGAATAGGTTTTTCTAAGACAAGTTTTATGACGCGCCCTTGTATACGTATGATGAAAAGAAGCTCTAATTAGCAAGGGTTATAAGTCTTATGTTGTTAGTTATAGTTATGTTTGGCTCATCGTTTTCTACAAATTGCAATGCAAGCCTGGTAAAAACCATCTCATATCAAACAATCGGTTCCAGGTCGGGTCTGGTGGGTCATACCCGTTTGATCACCCCCCCCCCCTGACTTCCAGAATGCACATTTAAAGAAGCACATAACAACTTCTTAGAAATATAATAATAATAATAATAATAATAATAATAATGAAAGTTAGCATGATATTGACAAACCTGTGGGAAAACATCCAGTAACACCTTATAAACTGAATTAAATCCCATATTTCAACAGCACCAAACCCTGAACAAAAAAACAATAAACTCAGCTTATTTAACAAGCAGAAACTCAATTAAAAAAATAATAATAATAATATCTGCATGTTTTTTTATAAAAACAGAAACTTGATCCTCCTTTGATCATATAACAATAAAAAGTGTTGTATGTTGACAATTTCGAGTTGCGAAACAGAAGGATGAAATTACTATAGGATTAATCGGCGATCGTTGATAAAGAACGATTAATGATGAAATAAAGTGAAATAATAGGAAGGTATAGAGGATATAATAGAGGGTTTAGAGTATTATACCGTTCGATTGATTGAAACCCTAGAAGACCAGACCAGACCAGACCAGACCAGACCAAACCAGAGGTGTGTTAATGTGAAATTAAATGGGTTGAGCGATAAGAAAAGAAAGCGAAACAACAAACAAACAAACAGTGTGAAGGGTTGGAACTCGTATGACGGTCCAATGTATTGTAGAGATAACCCTCCTTCCTTAGAAATTGTTAAATAATAATAAACAACTTTGAATATATTTTCTTTCTAGAATCAAAAATACCACGCTAAACTCTCATTTTCGTCCTCATGGTTTATTCACTTACGCCATTTTTATTCAAATCTTTTCGTCGATCGAACCACTGTCAGTCATCACAAAGAGCCTTTATTGCTACTAAGAAGTTGTAATATCAAATATATTTTGCTTATGTATTCTTCATTGTGTTACACCTTTGTTTTGTTTACGATCAAGATTATGTAACTTGTGACGTTTGTTATTTATTAAAGATATTTATGCATCGCATACGCATCATAATACACTTATGAATTGTCTTAGGTCTTACAAGTTGAATCCTTATAAACCTAAACTCCAAATGATCACATCCAAAGATGAAGTGCTACGGGAGCAAAGGTTAAACATTACGAGATGAAAATGTTGTGACTCGGTGAGACACAAATTATCATATATATTAAATTACAACTTGCTTAACCAAAATCATGCATTACATGTTGTATCATTGGTTGTGAACTGTATACATAGTGCTTTAAGAGTTGTATCTTTGGCTATGAGTTGTGTACATTTCGTCTCATACACCACGTGTTATTGTATATTTACATGTCTTCCTCATCTAAACAGCTGTGTTCTTTGTCTCATCAAAAGAAGAGTAATGATATCTTCTTCTATCTTCTTAATTAAATCCGCCTTCTCTCTCTCTTCTTTCTGTTTGAAAGATCGGTGTGGTACGATTTTGTTTGTTACGCTTCCATCTAGGGGTGGCAATCTTGACCCAAGCCATTTTAAATGGGTCAATTTGGGTTGTTTTAAAAATCATATGAGTTGGTTTGGGTCATAGATTTTTATAAGATTGGTCAAAATGGGTATTCCATCTTATTTTCGGGTCAAAATGGGTCGACAAATTTAAAGAAATGGGTCCATTTGGGTTACTGTATTAAGGAAATGTGGCAAGCTCGGGTTGAAATGGGTTTTGGATTGGAACGAGTTCGGTTTAGGTTTCGAGCCGACATGAGCTTTCGCACTAGACGGGTTGGGTTTCGGTATCCTTTGTTTCTTTTTGGTCGGTTTCAGAGCACTGGACGGGTTGGGTTTCGGTTTCTTTTGTTTGTTTTTGGTCGGTTTCAGATTCGTTTTCGGCCTTTTGTTTCGTTCCTGTATGTTTTTTCAGTTTCATTTCTGTTCTGTTTCAGTTTTTAGTTTCGTTTAGATCGATTTTTCGGTTTTGATTAATTCGATTCGTTTTTGGTTTATGTTTCGTTTTCGTCGGCTTTCGGTTTCAGTTCATTTCTCGGTTTTTTTTAAGAACGAGGACAACGGCGCAAACGTTTTAGTTTTTTTACATTTTTCGTTTTTGATTTATACTTTGAGTTACTATTTTTTTATTAATTTTTTTTATTTATTTGGGAGGAATTTATAATAAAAACCCCTCCCAAAAAAATTAATAAAAAAATCATAACTCAAAATATAAATCAAAAACGAAAAATGTAAAAAAAACTAAAACATTTGTGCATTTACCCTCGTTCTTAAAAAAAAAAACGATCCGACCCGTTTTGACCCGTTCCGACCTTGACCCATTCCGACCCGGACCCGTTCTGACCCAAACCTTTTGACCCTAACCCGTTCTGACCCAAACCTTTTGACCCAAACCCGTCCCGACCCGAACCAAAACAACCCTTTTTTAGTTGACCCATTCCGACCCTAACCCGTTCAAACCCATGACCTGTTTTGACCCAACCCAACCCATTTGCCACCCCTACTACCATCACCAGATGATCTTCGAGCTCTGGTACCACATCTTTAACACCGCCTACTGCTGCCGGTTCTCATTTTGAAACCCTAGGTGGCGGTAATGTCGTCGTGGTAGTGTACCGGTGTGGCTGTCGCCGGGTTCCTTTTTGGAACCCTAGGCGGCGGCGCTCCTCATGGTCGGTGGTCTAATAATTTGGTGGTGGTGGTTTGCTTGCTGTTCGATTGTGGCCTGATGGCCGTTGTTGCTGGTGGCTTTGTTGTTCGTGGTGGCGCCTGATGCTTTGATTTTGAGTGAATATGTTTGCTATCATGTTCGAATTGTGATGGCTTTACACCTGAGTTCTTTTAAACCTTTGTATTTTTAGAGAGAAACAGGGGCAAAACGGGGTGTTTCCCAGCCGTTTCCGGTAGTTCTGACTAGTGGCGTTGAACTCGCAACGTGCAGTGCGTTGCCTCGCCATCCGATGGTCCAGCAACTTTGTTGTTGCTTATGAGGCAAACAAGCAATGCTTGGAGGCAATGATGATGATGACGACTTTGTCGTCTAAGTGAATCAACCAAAGCTTGAGACTTACCGTATCCTGGCTGGGTAATATCCGGAGGTTTCGTGGTAGAAATTACCAAATTGGTGTTTTTTCCGCTGAAACAGCCGTGTGATGTTTGCAGCCATGGTGATTTTCTTCGTCTTTGTTTTAATTATTATTAATAGCTCTGAGCCTCTTTGAACTTTATTCATCCATATTTTTGTTTGATTTATATCAATCAACATTAATGTTTTTGTAAATTACTGTGTGGATTCATAAAGTTATTTTTATTCAATAATCATCTTCTTATTAAACATCATCATCTTCTATCTTTTAGATTATTATTATTGATTTTGCCTGCAATTTCACCGTTTTCTGATTCAATTATGAAGAGTCTGTATTTTGACCTGTGAGTGGGATTTTTGTACCAACCAAGGTCTATTATCAATTGGATATTTGTGTTGTTTGATGGGTTTTATTATAATTGATTTGTTTAGTTTCTTATAAACTACGTTGAACTTGAGTATGCATGTCAAATTTATAAAATGGATTTGGACCAGAAAGGGAAGATGGCAGAAAGGTAATTGAGGATGTTGGAAAATGATATCTTAAGACATGTCATTGTCTTTGTGAGAGAAAAAAAAAAAAGAAAAAAAAAGGATTTCTCTTGCGAGGGAAAAAAAAGGATGCGACGGGCCTTATTTAGTTTTAACAAGGTAGCTTATTGCATATTTTCTAATTATACAACCATTAGATGTATATTATTATGGCTAATCTTTGTGAAGAACAACCTTTATGGTAACTTGACAAGGCAATAAACTGTCTACATTGTTGACATTTTATATGATATACGTTTTTAGATGTTGACATTTACAAGCGCTTACGGTTTTTTTTACTTTGTCATATACCCTCGGAAAGCGAGGGTACTAGATACTAGTTAATACACTAAATAGCAAGATAAAACAACTTAAAAGTTTTTTTATATAAACATAGGTGTGTTTTCATGAAAACCATGACGTTGTCCTAAGACTATCCACTATGATAACCATTTGTCACAACTGGTTGAAAGGCGGCACAAAAAGACAAAAAACATTTTAATTAAAAAATTAGAAATTGTTTTTTGTCCACAACCGGTTGCAACCTAGGTTGTTCCAGCAACCTAAGTTTGCAACCAAACTTTTATATAACTTGTTTTTTTATGAAAAGAACAACTTGTTGATCTTTTTTTAAAAAAAATGCAACGACATGGTTTTTTTAATAAAAAAATATTGAACATTTTGATATAAATTTTATAAAAAATAAAGCATTTTTATTTAATAAAATATTGGTTTAAGTTGGGTTGTGATAGTGAGTAAAATATTGTATTGGGTTGGTTTGTAGGTGAAAGAGAAAGAGAAATTAGTGTTTTAATAAATGGTTGGGTTGGGTTGGGTTGGGTTGGGTTGGGTTGGGTTGGGTTGCAATAATGAATAAGCTATTGAAAACTTGGTATCTAAGTCAAAATGTTTAATAAATGATTTTTAAATTTCAAATAGTTGCCCTTAATGCTACAAGATATAGTGAAATACTTATATAATATAAGGTGATCACTATCTTTTAATTAGTTAAACATTTTGCGACAAGTGAAAGCACAATATACTCAATGGGAAAAAATATTGGACGAGAGTTGTGACATCTGCCCGATCCGACCCGACCCAGGTACCCGTTTCTCTGACCCGATCTCTTTCTTTTATGATTTAATATTTATTTATACTTATATTTTACTTTTAATAATAATATATATATATTTTCCTTCCCGCCTCTCTCTCTTTCTTTCCGCCGTCCCATCCCTCTTCTCTCTTTCCGCCTTCTGTTCCCTCTTGTCGCTGTCCCGCCCTTAAGCCTTGTTTCCTCTTTTTCTTCTAACTCTTTGCTTGTCCTTTGGTTCCTCCCGCTTAAGGATGTCTGCAGCTCCACGCGCCAGACTCCTTACATGGAAGCCTGCGTGAAGACATCTTGTTCCTGCGATGCGTGGAGAGAACTCTTCTCGCAGCGCGCTAAGAATGTATGTTCTTCCCGCAATGCGCTAAGAATGTATGTTCTTCCCGCGATGCGCTTAGAATTCTTGTTCTTCACGCAGCACGCGAAGGATTTGTGATTCTTCCCGCAGTGCGCTAAGGATTGTTGTGCCAGCCTTCGCGCTCAGCGCACTCAGCCTTCCCGCGCTTAACCCTTGTATCTTCTGTTTATTCCAGCCTGTATGCTTTGTGTTGTCTTATCTTCTGTGCTGTTGACCTAACCTATCTAATGTCTGAATAGTTACTTTCGGCGCTGCATGCGTACCAACCCCATTGGTTGGTAGATAAAGTGACTGACATTATCTTTTGAGATCTGCTTTTGCCATGCTTGACCAGTACCTTTATCTGACCTGCCCATGCCTTTTTACTGTTCGCTGACAGCTTTATCTTGCCCCCTGCAGCTGCCATATCTTTTGATATCTTTTGCTATCTTTTGTTTTGTCTTGTTCTGTTTGTCTTGGAACCTTTTCTGGATTTATGTCTCCTAGGGTTTTCCTATAAATAATAATAATATTTTCCTAACACTTCACACACAAAACACTTAATCTCTCCTGTTTTCCTTGCTCTCTCTGCCGCCTCCTCTCTGCCTCCGTCTTCCTCTCCGTTCTGCCTTGTCTTTCCGGTAATATATATATATGATAATAATGTTTAAGTTACTTATTAATTATGCTAACTTATTATCAAGACTTAAAACAGATCATTTAAAACAATAATCTTTAATTATAGGTTAACTTGTGCTTGTTTAAAGTTGATTCTTGCTTTATCTTACACCGCATCGTTTATCAAGTGAGTTATCTCGTATCTAATCCCTTTTTATTTTAAATGCTTTGGGATGTTCATGTGTTCATACAAAACTTGAGTCTTAAACTGTTTATGAACTTTAGTCGCGCAGTATCCCATGTGTTGAGGACGTAGACTTGGCTGTTTATTTGTATGTGTGGATCATTAACCGTATTGACGGTCTATTCCGCAGTTTTCATGGTACCATTAGATGAACACGGGAGAACTATCGTTTATGATTTTCTCTTTTGTTACACTTGCACAGTTAGTCTTGTTTGTGAGCTCAATTGTGAGCACTGGCAGTCTTGTCTCTTAGAGTTGGTCCCGATCAGATTACACCCTTGTTGAAAACCAGACATACACATGTTGCGCGCAGATTTATTGTTATCTATGTATTGTATTAAACTTGATTTCTCACCAACACGAAAGTGTTTGACGTTTATTTTAACACATGTTCAGGTTTGCAGTAGCCGTTTTGGGAGCTTAAGGACACGTAGGAAGTTCTTTATTTTGGACCTAGATTAAAATGTATCAAGACAAGTTTTTGCTGTTCGAATATTTTGATTTATAATATATTGATTTAAGTTGGTTTATTTATATCTTATGTATACGTTGCGCTTGCGTGAATGAATATATTTATTAAATATTGACACCAAATAGTGTCACGAGTAATGAAACAATATGTGGCGCCCCGATGTATAATCCGCCTTTGGTCGGGGTGTTACAGATTGGTATCAGAGCTCGTTGACTTTAGGATAGGTGGTTAGACGTAACGGCCTAGAATACCTAAGAGTCCCTTCTCGCGCATGAGAGAAATCTCATGTTTGCGCGCTTATTGTTAATTACTCGTTATTTGTGAATATGCTCGCGCTTGCGCGGTATATGATTTTATGTTTTATTTCGCGATATTTCGATTTTTGTTGAATTTCGATTTTTATTGATTTTACTTACATATTCGTTTGTGGGATTTGAAAATCCGAAAAGTCATGGTGATACATGAATAGTTGATTTTCAATTTCCATTTACGATTATGTTCTGAGGTTGGAGACTTGAAAAGTCATGGTGATACATGAATTGTCAACCTCCAATACTCATTTTCTTGTATATTTTATATTGAGGATTGAAAAGTCATGGTGATACATGAATCGTCAATCTCCAATACTCGTTTACTCATCATTTTAAATTGGGAATTCGGAAAGTCATGGTGATACATGAATTGTCGATTTCTGATTCGAATTTGTTACCTTTATTAAGTCTGCATTTAGGGTCATTTATTTTACTTTAACTTTTGATAGTATCTAACTCCGTGAAACCAAGCTTTATAAGATTAAAACTTTGCGCTAAAACCAAGATATTAACTAAAAATTAAAACTTTTATAGAATGCCTCCGCTATCTCGCCGATTTCAGAGAAGAGAAGCCTCGCGCATGCGTAGACAGCAACGTTCCCAGGAAATGGCGCCGCAATAGCCCAAGCCTTGAGCCAAAACAATACCAATACCTCCAGTTATAACATTAAATCCTTCAACGCGGGTAACCTCCAAAGTTCACAGGTCTTGAAGGAGCCCACCGTGATGCTCCAGTGGCTTGAGAAAATAGAAAACACTTTCCTCCACACCCCAATGCCCCTCAGACAGACGAACCCTGTATGCTTCCAGTGTCCTGGAATCTAGAGCGCTTACATGGTGGAATGGAGTAGCTCATGCGCGTGGCGCAGAGGCTGCTTCTAGCATGACATGGGAGGAATTCAAGGAAATTCTTACGCGAGAATTCTGCCCTCCCAACGAAGTTAAGCGCCTGGAGGAGGAATTCTGGAACTTGAAGCAATACAGCGGTGAAGCGCGCGAGTACGCGACGCGCTTCCACGAGCTAAGCTTACTGGTCCCTCACCTTGTTACCCCCTTCCCGCCGAGCCATAGAGAAATTTCTTGGGGGTCTTCCCATGGAAATTCAAGATTCTGTATGGGCCAGAAACCCAGTAACCCTCTCTGACGCCATCGAGTTGGCCGCTGTGCTCAGCGACAACCATGTCAGAGCAGGAACCCTGTTCCTGCGGGGAACTGAGAAGACCAAACCCACCAAAACTGCCCCTGAACCCGCAGAAACCAAACCTGAACCCTCAAACCATAACCAGAAACGTAGGCGCAGACAAGCTTACGCGCTTACCAACCCGCCCATAGTCCAGCAACCCGCTTACCAGCCTCTAGCATACGCCCCTCAACCTCTGTCGGCCTACCCAACACCTCCTATAGGCCACAACTATGCCTTAACCAATCCCGCACTCCCTGCCCCGCCTCCTAAGAAACCTTACACAGGGAACCATCCCTTTTGCCCAACCTGTAGATTTCACCACCCAACCCAGACCCCGTGTCGACTTTGTACCCGATGTGGCCGTACTGGTCACATTGTAGAAAACTGTAGAGTCCCTCTCGCCAATCCAATTGCTCCAACACCACCAGTCTACCCGCAGAACCCACAACCAACCTACCAAAACCCCACGACCCAGGTCGTGCTATAACTGCGGTGATCCCAGTCATTTCCGGAACGCGTGCCCGAGACTACAAGTTCAGATTACACAAGCGAATCCGGTGAAACCAGATTTCGAACCAAGTGACGCGTGGACGAGCTTTTAACATAACCGCGCACCAAGCGCAAGCGAATAATGACGTAGTTAATGGTACATTTGTGCTTAACGGATTTTATGCTTCTATACTTTTTGATACTGGCGCCGATCGAAGTTTTATCTCTCGCGCCTTCGAGCAGAAGCTTGCGCGACCGCGCAGCGATTTAAAAGAGAATTTTTCAGTTGAATTGGCTAACGGTGAAACTATTTTAATTAACTCGGTGATTAAAAATTGCACGCTTAACCTTAACGAAAACGATTTTCTAATCGACCTCATCCCCATGCCTCTTGGAAGCTTTGATGTTATTATTGGTATGGACTGGCTTTCGAAGAATCGCGCCGAAGTTATTTGCGCCAAGAAATTGATTCGCATACCTCGAGAGAATGGTGATCTTCACATCTACGGCGAAAAACCCTCCAGTGGTCTTAAGCTTATGTCTTGCGCCGAAGCCCAAAGACTCATGCGGAAGAAGTGTGTTGCATTTCTAGCCCATGTGGTTAAACCTGCTGAAGAAAAGAAGCTTCGCGATATCCCTGTCGTGCGTGATTTCCCTGAAGTTTTTCCTGATGATCTTCCTGGTATCCCTCCCGCTCGTGAAGTCGAGTTTCGTATTGATCTTGTCCCTGGTGCTTCCCCCGTGGCTAAATCTCCTTATCGTCTTGCACCCGCTGAGATGCAAGAATTGGCCAGCCAACTTCAAGAGTTGACTGCTAAAGGATTTATTCGCCCTAGCTCTTCGCCCTGGGGTGCTCCGGTGTTGTTCGTTAAAAAGAAAGATGGATCGTTTCGCATGTGTATTGATTACCGCGAGTTGAACAAACTCACCATTAAGAACCGGTATCCCTTACCGCGCATTGACGACCTCTTTGATCAACTCCAAGGTGCCTCTTGTTTCTCGAAGATTGATCTCCGCTCTGGCTATCACCAGTTGCGCATCCGCGATGAAGATGTTCCGAAGACTGCTTTTCGAACTCGTTATGGCCATTTTGAATTCTTGGTCATGTCCTTCGGTTTGACCAACGCACCCGCCGTTTTCATGGATCTAATGAATCGGGTGTGTAGGCCTTTCTTGGATAAATTCGTGATTGTGTTTATCGATGATGTTCTGGTGTATTCTAAGACCAAGGCCGAACATGAGCAACATCTCCGGTTGGTGTTGCAAAAGCTTAAAGCTGAGCAACTCTATGCTAAGCTTTCCAAGTGTGAATTCTGGTCTGATGAAGTACAGTTTCTTGGTCATGTTGTAAACAAGATGGGTATTCATGTTGACCCATCCAAGATTGAAGCAATCAAGAACTGGATCACGCCATCCTCTCCTTCTGAGATCCGTTCCTTTCTGGGCTTAGCTGGTTATTACCGGCGCTTCATTTCGAACTTCTCGAAGATCGCTTTGCCTTTAACAGCTCTGACGCACAAAGGTAAGCCGTATATTTGGGGCTCGAAGCAAGAAGAAGCCTTTCTGACGCTCAAGCGTTTGTTGTGTGAAGCTCCTGTTCTTGCGCTACCTGAGGGTAATGATGATTTTGTCGTGTACTGCGATGCCTCCAACCAAGGTCTCGGTTGTGTTCTTATGCAACGAGGCAAGGTTATCGCTTACCGCATCAAGGCAACTTAAGATTCATGAAAAGAATTATACAACCCACGATCTCGAACTTGGTGCAGTTGTTTTTGCCTTGAAGATCTGGAGACACTACCTTTATGGTACTAAGTGTATCCTCTACACCGACCATAAAAGCCTTCAGCATATCTTTGATCAGAAGGAACTTAACATGAGGCAACGCCGATGGAACGAACTCATCAGCGATTACGATTGTGAGATCCGGTATCATCCTGGTAAGGCTAATGTGGTAGCCGATGCGCTCAGCCGTAAACCCAGCCAGCTTAACTGTATCTTGCCGCGCACCCAGCTTCACTTTGCGCCAATTCAAAGCAACCTTGAATCGCGCATTCGTGACGCGCAGCGCGCATCCATCAGTAATGGTAACCTTCGCGCCGAGTTAGCGTGTGGCGCGGAAGCGCATTTTGTCCCTAATCTGAGTGGAATTCTCTGCTATCTCAATCGCATCTGGATTCCCTTTGATGAGAATCTTCGCGCTGATATCCTGTGTGAAGCGCATAAATCTCGGTATTCTATTCACCCTGGCGCTGATAAGATGTACAAGGATTTGCGCATTACTTATTGGTGGCCCGGTATGAAGAAGGATATTGCTGTGTTCGTAGCTAAATGCCTGACTTGTTCTAAAGTAAAAGCTGAACACCAACGCCCGTCTGGTTTGCTCGAACAACCAGAAATTCCTACGTGGAAATGGGAATGTGTAGTGATGGACTTTATTACCAAGTTACCTTTGACAGCAAGCAAACATGATAGCATTTGGGTAATAGTGGATCGATTGACTAAGTCTGCTCACTTTCTGCCCATTCGTGAAAACTACCGTGTTGAGCAGCTCGCGCAGCTTTATGTCAAGGAAATTGTCTGCCGCCATGGTACTCCTTTGAGCATCATATCCGATCGCGATGGCCGTTTTATATCTCGCTTTTGGAAATCTCTCCAATCTGCGCTAGGAACTCGCTTGGACATGAGTACGGCATATCATCCTCAGACTGACGGTCAGTCTGAACGAACTATTCAAACTCTTGAGGATATGCTTCGATCTTGTGTTCTTGATTTTGGAGGTAATTGGGATTCACACCTGCCTTTGATCGAGTTCTCTTATAATAACAGCTATCATTCCAGTATCGGTATGGCCCCATTTGAAGCACTTTACGGTCGTAAGTGCCGCTCCCCGATCTGTTGGAGCGAAGTGGGTGAAACTCAAATCACAGGACCCGAACTTGTTCAAGAGACAACCGATAAAATCGCCAAGATCCGTGATCATCTGCTGACTGCCCGAAGCCGACAGAAGAGTTACGCAGATCGTAGGCGAAAGCCTCTCGAATTTCAAGTTGGTGATCTTGTTCTCCTCAAAGTGTCGCCTTGGAAAGGTGTTGTCCGCTTTGGGAAGAAGGGTAAGCTTGCTCCTCGATATGTTGGACCATTCAAGATTCTCGCGCGCGTAGGAAAAGTTGCCTACAGACTAGACCTGCCGCCCGCGCTCAGTAATGTGCATCCAACGTTCCATGTATCCAATCTCAAGAAGTGTTTAGCTGACGAGAACCTTCACATTCCACTTGATGAAGTTCAAGTCGATGAAACTATGCATTTTGTTGAGAAGCCTGTTGAGATTATGGATCGCGAGGTAAAGCAAACCAAGCGCAGTCGTATCCCTATCGTGAAAATTCGTTGGGAGTCCAAGCGCGGAGCCGAGTTTACATGGGAAAGGGAAGATCAAATGAAGATCAAGTACCCGCACCTGTTCTCTGCGCAACCTACTTCGAGATAAATTTCGGGACGAAATTTCTTAAAGTAGGGGAGACTGTGACATCTGCCCGATCCGACCCGACCCAGGTACCCGTTTCTCTGACCCGATCTCTTTCTTTTATGATTTAATATTTATTTATACTTATATTTTACTTTTAATAATAATATATATATATTTTCCTTCCCGCCTCTCTCTCTTTCTTTCCGCCGTCCATCCCTCTTCTCTCTTTCCGCCTTCTGTTCCCTCTTGTCGCTGTCCCGCCCTTAAGCCTTGTTTCCTCTTTTTCTTCTAACTCTTTGCTTGTCCTTTGGTTCCTCCCGCTTAAGGATGTCTGCAGCTCCACGCGCCAGACTCCTTACATGGAAGCCTGCGTGAAGACATCTTGTTCCTGCGATGCGTGGAGAGAACTCTTCTCGCAGCGCGCTAAGAATGTATGTTCTTCCCGCAATGCGCTAAGAATGTATGTTCTTCCCGCGATGCGCTTAGAATTCTTGTTCTTCACGCAGCACGCGAAGGATTTGTGATTCTTCCCGCAGTGCGCTAAGGATTGTTGTGCCAGCCTTCGCGCTCGCAGCACTCAGCCTTCCCCCGCGCTTAACCCTTGTATCTTCTGTTTATTCCAGCCTGTATGCTTTGTGTTGTCTTATCTTCTGTGCT